>NC_041224.1:83813834-83916602 GCF_002837175.3 Physeter macrocephalus
AGTTTTATTGATCTTTGCTAATGTTTTCTTTGTTTCTATTTCATTGATTTCTGCTCTGATCTTTATGATTTCTTTCTTTCTGCTAACTTTGGGTTTTCTTTGTTCTTCTTTCTCTAGTTCCTTTAGGTGTAAGGTTAGATTGTTTATTTGAGATACTTCTTGTTTCTTGAGGTAGGCTTGTATAGCTATAAACTTCCCTCTTAGAACTGCTTTTGCTGCATCCCATAGGTTTTGGATCGTTGTGTTTTCTTGTCATTTGTCTCTAAGTATTTTCTGATTTCCCCTTTGATTTCTTCAGTGCTCTCTTGGTTATTTAGTAACGTATTGTTTAGCCTCTATGTGTTTGTGTTTTTTACGTTTTTTTCCCTGTAATTGATTTCTAATCGCATAGTATTGTCGTCAGAAAAGATATTTGATATGATTTCAATTTTCTTAAATTTACTGTGGCTTGATTTGTGATGCAAGATTTGATCTTACCTGGAGAATGTTCCATGTGCACTTGAGAAGAAAGTGTAATCTGCTGTTTTTGGATGGAATGTCCTATAAATATCAATTAAATCTATCCGGTCAATTGTGTCATTTAAAGCTTCTGTTTCCTTATTTATTTTCATTTTGGATGATCGGTCCATTGGTGTAAGTGAGGTGTTAAAGTCCCCCACTATTACTGTGTTACTGTCGATTTTCTCTTTTATAGCTGTTAGCAGTTGCCTTATGTATTGAGGTGCGCCTATGTTGGGTGCATATATATTTATAATTGTTATATCTTCTTCTTGGATTGATCTTTTGATCATTATTTAGTGTCCTTCCTTGTCTCTTGTAACATTCTTTATTTTCAAGTCTATTTTATCTGATATCAGTACTGCTACTCCAGCTTTCTTTTGATTTCCATTTGCATGGAATATCTTTTTCCATCCCCTCACTTTCAGTCTGTATGTGTCCCTAGGTCTGAAGTGGGTCTCTTGTAGACAGCATATATATGGGTCTTGTTTTTGTATCCATTCAGTGAGCCTGTGTCTTTTGGTTGGAGCATTTAATCCATTCACGTTTAAGGTAATTATCAATATGTATGTTCCTATGACCATTTTCCTAATTGTTTTGGGTTTGTTTTTGCACGTCCTTTTCTTCTCTTGTGTTTCCCACTTAGGGAAGTTCCTTTAGCATTTGTTCTAGAGCTGGTTTGGTGGTGCTGAATTCTCTTAGCTTTTGCTTGTCTGTAAAGCTTTTGATTTCTCCATCAAATCTGAATGAGATCCTGCCAGGCAGAGTAATCTTGGTTTTAGGTTCTTCCCTTTCATCACTTTAAATATGTCATGCCACTCCCTTCTGCCTTGTAGAGTTTCTGCTGAGAAATTAGCTGTTAAACTTATGGGAGTTCCCTTGTATGTTATTTGTCATTTTTCCCTTGCTGCTTTCAATAATTTTTCTTTGTCTTTGTATTTGTCTTTGTCTTTAATTTTTGCCAATTTGATTACTATGTGTCTCAGTGTGTTTCTCCTTGGGTTTATCCTGTATGGTACTCTCTGTGCTTCCTGGTCTAAGGTGGCTATTTCTTTTCCCATGTCAGGGAAGTTTTCACCTAAAATCTCTTCAAATATTTTCTCGGGTCCTTTCTCTCTCTCTTCTCCTTCTGGGACCGTATAATGCAAATGTTGTTGTGTTTAATGTTGTCCCAGAGGTCTCTTAAGCTGTCTTCATTTCTTTCCATTCTTTTTTCTTTATTCTCTTCCGCAGCAGTGAATTCCACCATTCTGTCTTCCAGATCACTTATCCGTTCTTCTGCCTCAGTTATTCTGCTACTGATTCCTTCTATTGTAGTTTTCTTTTCAGTTTTTGTATTTTTCATCTCTGTTTGTTCATTAATTCTTCTAGATCTTTGTTAAACATTTCTTGCATCTTCTCGATCTTTGCCTCCATTCTTTTCCAAGGTCCTGGATCAACTTCACTATCATTATTCTGAATTCTTTTTCTGGAAGGTTGCCTATCTCCACTTCATTTAGTTGTTTTTCTGGGGTTTTATCTTGTCCCTTCATCTGCTACATAGCTCTTTGCCTTTTCATCTTGTCTATCTTCTTCCTTCTGCTGTCTGCCCTCGCGTGGATGAGGCTATCTAAGCGGCTTGTGCACGTTTCCTGATGGGAGGGACTGATGGTGGGTAGAGCTGACTGTTGCCCTGGTGGGCAGAGCTCAGCAAAACTTTAATCCACTTGATTGCTGATGGGTGGGGCTGGGTTCCCTCCCTGTTCGTTGTTTGGCTTGAGGCAATCCAACACTGGAGCCTAACTGTGCTCTTTGGTGGGGCTAATGGCCGACTCTGTTTGGGCTCACACAAAGGAGTACTTCCCAGAATTTCTGCTGGCAGTGTCTTTGTCCCCACGGTGAGCCACAACCATCCCCTGTGTCTGCAGGAGACCCGCCAACACTAGCATGTAGGTGTGGTTCAGACACCTCTGGTGTCACTGCTTCTTCCCCTGGGTCCCAATGCACACACTACTTTGTGTGTGCCCGCCAAGAGTGGAGTCTCTGTTTCCCCCAGTCCTGTCAAAGTCCTGCAATCCAATCCCACTGGTCTTCAAAGGCTGATTCTCTAGGAATTCCTCCTCCTGTTGCTGGATCCCCAAGGTGGGAAGCCTGATGTGGGGCTTAGTCCAGTGGGTGACTTCACTCCAGTGGGTGACTTCACTCCAGCGGGTGGACTTCTGTGGTATAAGTGTTCTCCAGTCTGTGAATCACCCACCCACCAGTTTTCGGATTTGATTTTACTGTGATTGCACCCCTCTTATCATCTCACTGTGACTTCTCCTTTGTCTTTGGATGTCGGGTATATTTTTTGGTGAGTTCCAGTGTCTTCCTGTCAATGAATGTCCTGCAGCTAGTTGTGATTCTTGTGCTCTCGCAAGAGGGAGAGCACGTCCTTCTACTCCGCCATCTTGGTTCCTAATCTAATACCCACCCCCACCATTTCTAACCAGACAGTTCTGACTTTATCTGTGCCATATTTTGCAGCTCTACATAATGTTTTGTTTTACTTAAAAGGATTGCTTTGTTTAACAAATGAACAACTTGAAGCTGGAGCAGATAGGGGTTGGGTGTAATGGTAGACACGATTGGAAAAGAAGAACAGGATCAGTTGTCCAATGGATTAATTCCATGCCATGAATTCTAGGTTAATTTAGTAGGTGGTTGGTAGTATTTTTTTAATGAGAATGTAAAATTGGGAAAAATTCCTCACAGTTGGCCATATCCCATACTCTACTCCTGGAGAATATTCTTATGGTTCTGAGTTATAGAATCACTCTGTTACTATCTTCACTTGTCACTGCCATGATATTTGTGTGGCAGCAACATAAGAATGAAGTCAGGCCAGAGTATTCCACCTGTCCTTCCACTGTCAGATAACAAACACTCTCAAGAGAAGGTCACTTCACAGCCATTATTGCTCCAGCAAAGAAATAGAGGACCAATGTTACAAGTTAGGAAGAATATCTGGTTAACGTGGGATCATCCCAAGAATATATTATAATTAAAAACTTACCCTCTTAATGTCTCTCTTTTGTCTTTGATTACTTTGGTTGAAGTGGAAAACTGGTGTCTTTAAAAAGAAAATAAGATATACAACCTAAGTTGAAAGTTTCTCTCAGAGAAAAGTGTTTGCTGGGGACTAAGAGAAAAGCTCTCTGCTTGGGTCAAATATTAGCATAGGAGCTCCTCATTAATAGGAATTTTATCTTGTCTGTTCTAGTAACCCCAGTACCTAATTCAGGGTGTTTGATAAATGATCATTATTGAAAGGGCAACAGCAATGGAAAAATCCAATGTCATTTGACCCTAGTCACATTTTAAGAATTGTTACCAAATAACTGAGATATTGCAAGTAGGAATATAAATTGCCATTTCAGTTTCAAACATGTTCTATGCAGCATGAGAAAATGCCATAATGAGTAGCAACAGAAGATCCCAGCAGGGATCAAAAATGCTAAGATTTCAACCGGTGTGCACCAATGCCAATATTCAAAAACTCACTAATATGGAACATTTCTCTGCTCATTTGAAAGATCATATTCAAAGTTTAATAAAGAGCTGAATTAGAGGACAAATGAACCAGCTTTCAGACCTCAGAAATATAAATTTTCAAGGAAAGTGAATTAGATTCACTCAGACATGAATTTTCAAGTGAAATAAATAAGATGAACTCAATAAGATAGCTTTGCCATTAAACATACACATTTTACAGACAGGAAGCATGGGGCAGCCCTGCCATACCACTTCCCCACTATATGGGTGTCCTGGATGTCTGCCTGTCATCTATCCAACCCATACCCACCCTTCTCCATTCCGCTCTGCAGGGCTGGGAGTCTGCAGGCTCCATTTTCCAGACTCCCTCACGTGCTGATTTTCTGTTCATTTCTTCTGGCAGCAGACACTGGCAAGAGATCAGAAGGCAAGAAGATGAGAAAGGTCTCCTGCTCTGACTCCAACAGAGTTGCAGTTGCTAGAGATGGCTAAGTGTCTTCAGCTGGATTATTCCAGAATCTGGCAGCTCTATCTGATTTCAGACCTAGTTGCAGTGGCACCTCTTCAGTGGATTCAGAACTGACTTCTGTAGCGTTTTCAGCAGCTCAGCTCCAGTTAAGGTGCTAATGCAAGTTCCCATTTGAGTATCACCTCTTTTTTCTTTGTGCTCTTCTGATGACCCCTGACTGATTCAGCTGCTATCCAACCTCTCTGAGTTTTAATTTCCTCACTTCTAAACTTGAGCTAATAATATCTGCTGGAGCAGAGGGTGTGAAATTAAGAATTTTATAAATCCTAGGCTCTAAAAAGGTAATAGTGACCCCGTTTGTGTAATTCAAACTTTTTAAATAATAATAAACAAATAATTGTAAAGAAATTCATAAATTCTTATTTCTAGCATAGGACTTTAATAATATTTTTAATATAAAAATATGGGTGTCTCTGCGTTTCTGGTATCCTAATTACAAACCTTGTCCATTATGGTGTATCTAGCACTTATAATTCCCTCCTTTTAGGGTTGTTTTGATGATCAGCAATAAGGTATGTGAAGCACCTAGCATGGTGCCTGGCCTGTGCTAGGTACTACATGGCAGCTATGATTTTTTGCATTGCAAACATTTTAATAGCAGCCATATTTTCTTAATACTTCCTGTACTTTCTAATATCATTACTACTATGATATCTCAGATTATATCCTCATTATGCCTCCCCACAGCTAAGACTGATGATCTCAGGAAGCCTCAAGTAGAGACTGTGCAGATAATAAAAACTGAAATCTCTGTTGATTCTTCTGAATGTGTTACAAGCCATAAACAGGGAAGTTGACACTGTTCCCAATAAAATATATTTACATAATCTGCTTAATCCTAAAGGGAAATAAACTAACATTTATTGTTGCCTATTATACATCAGGCAATTTGTTAGGTACATTTATCTTGATTCTCTCATGTAGTCTGGTTTAACTAGTTAGAAGATGATTTACTTTATTAATTGGTTGAACATAAACAAAGGCAATGGATACCGTCTATCTTAATTAACAAGTGAGTACATATTATGTATGTTAGGAAGAGACTCATTCATGTAACCAAGATTTATTGCACACTTGCTGAGTGCCAGGACCTGTACTAGAAACTAAGGAAACAGAATTTAAAATTAGAAGACACATTGGAACTGACCCCCAGCCCCAGCTACTTGAGTAGTGGCTGCCAAGGGCACACATGTGGCCTCAAAAGGAGCAGCCTCTGGAATTCCCTGGTGGTCCAGTGGTTAGGATGCCATGCTCTCACTGACAAGGGCCTGGGTTCAATCACTGTTCAGGGAAATAAAATCCCACAATCCACGAGGCTCAGCCAAAAAAAAAAAGAAAAAATAAGAGGAGCAGCCTCATCCGGAAAGGATCTGCCTCTCCGCAGGGCAGCCTCTGCCAATGACTGATATGCGGGTACAAGAAGCCCAGCCCCCTGCCTTATGGTAGAACAACTCTGTGATGCTAGTCACACTCCACAGCTCCCCACAGATAAGCATGAGGCTAGAAGCCAGTGCAGCCACATCATCTTTGCTTAGCTTCTACCTGTCCTACATCCCTCCCAGTCTCTCAGGGTTTTTCCAGGAGCATTCCTTCAATAACTCCCTTGAATAGAATCCCCATCCCAGGCTTTGTTTCCAGGGAGACTTCTCTCATCCTGTCCTCAGGGAGCTTTTGCCTAGTAGAGAAACATACCTGTAAACATGCAAACCAAAAATAAATCATAACATACAATAATGAATGCAAATGTAACCAAAGACTGTGGGTGCACAAAGATAAATAAGCATGGCAGAACCCATGCTTATCTTCATTCAGATTGTATTTGGGTGAAAGCAAGATAAAATCCACCCAGAATTCAAGTACAGTAAGGCATATGCTCTACAGCAGGATCAACAAACTTTTTCTTAAAGAACCAGATAGGAAATATTGTAAGCTTTCTGAACCAAGAGGAGAAGTTGTGTATATTATATAGGTACTTATATAACCATGTAAAATGTGATCATGGGCAGCTGACTAGATTTGGTCGGAAGGCATGTCTGGAACAAAGCTTTTCAAACATTAATGTGCATGGTAACTACCAGAGGCTCTTGTGAGAACACAGATTCTGATCCAGTAGGTCTAGAGGTGGTGCCTGAGAATCTTCATTTCTAAGTTGCTTCTAGGTGATTCTGATGCTGCTGGTCCACAGATCACTTTGATTAACAATATTCTAGAGAGACAAGGATGGTAAAAGGGAAAAAACTGTTTAACTCTATAGCAGTTAGGTACAGAGGAAGAAATGGAGGGGGCTCCAGGCTCAGGTCAGAGGGAGTACAGATAATTTAATTAACAGATATTTATTGTCAACTCATTGCAAATCACTGCTCTAAGCACTGTGAGAGAAGAGGTCAAGCTTTTGCAATCATCACCATACATCATCAAAGAATCAGCTGAAATATAATGCAGCAGAGAAAGAAGACCTGTGTAAAACTCTTAGAGGAAAATATAGGCAGAACACTCTATGACATAAATCACAGCAAGATCCTTTTTGACCCACCTCCTAGAGAAATGGAAATAAAAACAAAAATTAAAAAATGGGACCTAATGAAACTTAAAAGCTTTGCACAGCAAAGGAAACCATAAACAAGATGAAAAGACAACCCTTAGAATGGGAGAAAATATTTGCAAATGATGCAACTGACAAAGGATTAACCTCCAAAATTTACAAACAGCTCATACAGCTCAATATCAAAAAAAAAAACACAACCCAATTCAAAAATGGGCAGAAGACCTAAATAGACATTTCTCCAAATACGATATACAGATTGCCAACAAACAAATGAAATAATGCTCAACATCATTAATCATTAGAGAAATGCAAGTCAAAACTACCATGAGATATCATCTCACACCAGTCAGAATGGCCATCATCAAAAAATCTACAAACAATAAATGCTGGAGAGGGTGTGGAGAAAAGGGAACCCTCTTGCACTGTTGGTGGGAATATAAATTGATAGAGCCACTATGTAGAACAGTATAGAGGTTCCTTAAAAAACTAAAAATAGAACTACTCTACGACCCAGCGATCCCACTACTGGGCATGTACCCTGAGAAAACCATAATTCAAAAAGAGTCATGTACCTCAATGTTCATTGCAGCTCTATTTACAATAGCCAGGACATGGAAGCAACCTAAGTGTCCATTGACAGATGAATGGATAAAGAAGATGTGGCATATATATACAATGGAATATTACTCAGCCATAAAAAGAAATGAAATTGAGTCATTTGTAGTGAGGTGGATAGACATAGAGTCTGTCATACAGAGTGAAGTAAGTCAGAAAGAGAAAAACAAATACCGTATGCTAACACATATATATGGAATTTTTTAAAAAATGGTCATGAAGAACCTAGGGACAGGACAGTAATAAAGACACAGACCTACTAGAGAATGGACTTGAGGACATGGGGTGGGGAAAGGGTAAGCTGGGACAAAGTGAGAGAGTGGCATTGGACATATATACACTACCAAATGTAAAACCGATCGCTAGTGGGAAGCAGCCACATAGCACAGGGAGATCAGCTTGGTGCTTTGTGACCACCTAGAGGGGTGGGATAGGGAGGGTGGGAAGGAGTGAGACACAAGAGGGAAGAGATATGGGGATATATGTATATGTACAGCTGATTCACTTTGTTATAAAGGAGAAGCTAACACACCATTGTAAAGCAATTATACTCCAAAAAGGAAGAAGAACTGTGTAGTCAGTTGTGGCAGAAAGAGTCAACAGTCTGGCAGAAGTGTGGTAGATCAAAAGTTGGAATAAACAAGGCCAGAGACGCTCAAAAGTAGATGTTTCAGAGGCAAGCTAACCGACACAGGGCTTTAAACTCCAGCTCAATCCTTTACTAGCTCTGTGATCTAATATGTGCCATCTAACTACTCTGAGCCTTAGATTTTTGACCTGAATATGCAGTATTATGAGGATTAAATGAGACAGTGTATATGGAGGCACCTGGCACAAAGCCGCTGAGTGAGGATTAACTGCCTTTTTCTTCCCCTGGTAAAGATGGTGGCATGTTCACCTGTTTGTGAAATGTGCAAAGATGGAACCAGTGATTTTAAGAGAGGATTGCAAGTCATGCATAGTTTTGTTTATGAATACATAAACTCTCTCTAGAAGGATCTCCAGTAAATTGATAACTGATGGCATCTGGGATGGGGACAAGGGTGAGGGACAAGGATGAGAGGTAAATTTTTGTACATCTGGACTCTGTTCCATGTAAGTATATTTCTCATTTAAAAATGGAATCTGTCTTAATAGGTGAAGCACAGGGAATTTTTAGGGCAATAAAAATATTCTGTATGGTACTTTAATGGTAGATACATGTCATTATACATTTGTCAAAACCCATACACACAGTGATGTCAATTATGACTTGGAGTGATAATAACATGTCAATGCCGGTTAATTGTAACAAATGTACTGCTGTGGTGCGCAACGGTGATGGTGGGAAGGTTAGGGGCGGGGAGCACAGGGGTGTATGGGGACTCTGTACATTCTGCTCACTTTTACTGTGAACCTAAAAATGCTCTAAAGAGATAAAAGTTTTAATTTTTTTAAGTCAAATAAATAAATAAATAAAATGGAATCTCTCTCCTCTCTCTCTCTCTCTCTCTCTCTCTCACACACACACACACACACACACACACACACACACACACACACACACTGATTTGCTGAGTGGATCAGTGATACATAGTTGTGAAGGAAATCTATTGGCAACAGGTATGAGTGAGGACAGGCTTCAGTATGTGATTGAATTTCTGTCCAGGAAACCAGAAAACTGTACTGGGGAGCCTATTTTACCTTTTATTTCTAAGCATTTTTATAACCAAGAAAATTCATTAAGATTTTTCTGGAAGGCTATGTAAGATACAGTTCATTGCTTCACTCAGCACTCATTCCAACCCTATTCTTCCTTACTTTTTTTGTTTAAAAGAATTAATTTTCCAGGCTTTCTTAAAGCTAGAGGAGGCCATGCAACAGAGTTCTGGCCAATGAGACATAAGCAGAAAGCTGTTGATGCTGCCTCTTCCTTTTCAGCCTTCTTCTGTCTGTTATGCTGGCTTGGTGCCTAGAGATCCTGCAGTCATTTTATAACCACAGGGATGAGAGCCACATGCTAAGGACAATGCAGCAGAAAGACAGGAAGGGCCTAGGCTTCAACAGTATTGGTGAGCTGCCACCTGAGCAGTACATTTGTATCAATACTTCCTCCATAAGAAAACTAATTCCCTACTTGTTTGTGCTATTTTGTATTAGTTGCAGCTAAAATCAATTCTTAATAATATAAAAAAGAGCCAAGTTCAAAGAACTGGTGTTTCAGAGAAGAAAGTGGTCCATGAGCAATGTGGACGATAAGGTAAGATATATATCCATAGTATATCTCCCTCTTATTTCTGTGACATATGAACACAGCCCTCTAAACAAATATATGCATTTTCATCAGCCCTCTCAGTTCAGCTTAATTTTAAGATTAGACTCCCTGCCCTACTTTTTCCTATTTTTTAAAAATTTCAAGCAAAGGATGTATTGCAAAGGTTTGGGAGTGATCAAAGAATAAAGGAAGAACTGAATGATTGTTTTGTGAAGACTAAAACAAAGAAGTTCCAGGACCTCCAGCAGCTAGGGATTGAAGACATGCTTTCTACAGCATTGCTAAGGGTTATGCAACTCTAACCTCCTTCTTTTTTCATGTGTCTCAATTCAGGTTTTCAAATTGTTAGGAGAGCAAATCTAATTGACCCAACTTGAGTCAGGTATCTCTATTCTTGGAACAAATAACCATGTCCAGGGGACAGAATATATCTTGCAGGCATGGCATTGGAGAAATCATTAGGAGCTGGGCAACCATCCCAGTTTGTGTCTCCGACATTCTGGCATCTCTGGCTGCCTGGGATGTGTGTGTGTGTATGCACCTACATACACACATCCCTACACCCACACACAAATCCTTTTTTCCCACATATCTATATCCTCCATACAACTAAAAGTAATTATTACATATGTAATAACTAACACTCACTCTCTTCTCCAATGGGAAACATTCCAAATTTATATCCAGCTACTAAGCAAGGGACAATGTCATGAGACCACATTTTACTGATTCCAGGTTCTCCAGGTGATACCCATTTGTTATGATTTATAGTAATTCTATCTTTACATTCCACAAATACACAGCCTATGAAAGGAAAGAAAGCTCACGGTTATTATATATTAAAGGTTAACATAGAAATAGACATATTGTAAACAAAGAAATGCAAGTAGAGGCTTTTTCCTTTTGTTGCTGAAGCTGACATTCTAGCTGGCATTTCTGACTTTCTTGCAGACTCTTGAATCCTCTTGACTCTTGCCTTTAGCCAGGAATTCAACTAATGAGGATTCTTTGCCCAGGAAGTTGTCCAGTATTTTATTCTTGAATGGTCTACGCCCTTAGTGTTTCACCTTTCATGGTGTTGCAAGAACTTCTATTAACCTTTGCTATGGAGCATGGCAGCTAAGATGGTTTTTTCTCTCTAGAGGATTGTCATCTGTATAACTCAGCTCTACTAGCCTTGGTCTCTGTATCTTCCCTCACATGTTTTGAATGCTTGTGAAAAATAATATTTTGAGGTTAGATATCTTTATCCATTGTATCAATTGCCCATGGCCAGAGGCCTAGGATAAAGTGGACATTCACCTCAGGAATGGTTGTGAAACGGGTCACCACCCCAGATTTTCCTAAGCAAATAAATTCTTTCGTTATCAGTAGCTATTTCCAAGATTGTACATGAAGAACGTGAGCATTTTTTTATACAATGAAATTTTGTCAGCATTAATATTATTCTCACATACATTTTTAAAAACACAGACTATTCGGATTGTTCGTCATGTGCCAGCTATTTTAACTTAATGTTTTATCCTCAAAGTATTTCTAAACGACATATTCCTACTTGTTTGATTAGATTGTCTGACAGATAAATCTAATAGGTGGTGAAAGAGCCCAAACAAATAGGGTAATTCTTTCTGTGATCAACTTTGTAACAAACCTGAAAGAGCAGAAGTTTGGGACTTAGTTGATGTGGGTTTTATGTCTGGTACTTACTTGCAATCTGACCTTGGGCAATTTATTAATTGCTTTCAGTCTCATTTTCTTCATCTACAAAATGATCACCATAATATCAGGTTCATATGCAGATTGAAAAATGTAATTAAATGACTTATATAAAGTCTCCAGCACAGTTTCTGGAAAATAATAGACATCCAGCCAGTGATAACCATAATAATCAGACCTTATTCTTCACACTGGCTGGGATAAAATTTAGCAGGAAATACAACATGGAGAAGTATACAGATAGAAATTCACAAACAGACATCCCAGTTACTTTACACCTAGCTGAAAATTTCCCCATTATTATCTCATCCATTGTCTGCAACACAATCCTTCCCAAATTCCTCCTCAGACTTCTCCCAAGGTAAGGTACATTGGATCATAAATGACTCTGCCTCCTCTGGCTATTTTTGCCAGATTTTTCTCATTTGAGGATCGTTAGCAGAAGGTGGGACTGTTACCAAGGTAAGCAGGACTGGTGCTCTCTTAGTTCAGTTTCAGCTGGAACTTCTGCTCAATCTGGTCAAACTCCAGCTGTGCTTTTGGCTTTCCTCATTCTTGTCTTTCCAAGAATGTAAACATTCTGCCATTTCCTCCTCCTTAGTTTGCCTTCCTCCACAAGGTCTCATTGAACTATACATTTTTCCTTAAATCTTCTCAACTCTATTTCTTCTAAATAACCTTGATCCTTTTCCCTTCTTTAAGGCAATAGAATTTTCTTATCAATACTCCCCACTAAACAATGTGTGGGATGGAGAGGTGGCCAGGATGGCAGAGTAGAAACACCCTAAGATCACCTCCTCCTATGGGCACACCAAAATTACAACTATCTATGAGAATGACCTGAAGACTAGCAGAAAAGATTTTCCACAGCTAAAGATATAAAGAAGGAACCACAATGAGACAGGTGAGATGGGGGGTATAGATAAGAAATCTGGAGTCTCTTCTCTGCCTGCTGGTTCAGTGACATGAGAAGTCAAAAATACTGTATGTAGGTGAAATCTTCAACTTCCAATGTAATGGAACCATTATAGTCCTTTCTCATAGAAGCATCTCTCCTTTGGGAATTAGGACCTCTGAACCACAGTTGCTGATACAGGAGGAAAAAATGTTCTAAATGGGCTATTAAATGTAATACTGAGAAGTACTCCCATTTTCACCCTTAATTCCCAGATCCATGTATTTTGCCTCAAGCAAAAAGAACACTGTAGTTCTATTACTGTTCAAAGCACATACCTTATCCTGGAGGCAGTGGGTGATGTAGTAAGACACTGAAATCTATGCTGAGCCTGAGGTCAACTTCTCTCACTACAAAATGAATTCCTTGGTCAGGAAATGATTAAATGGAATACAATGATGGTGATTATGGCATTTTATAGAAACTCTGGAGGCAGGGAAGACAAAACAATTTCCATGAGAGACCCCCTTCATTTGGAAGGAGTTCGGCTTAATCAACTCGATATGATATTGCAAAGCCCTGACCCTACAGCTGCAGCTTGGGCACTCAGCAGTGACAGAGCCAGATTAGCCTTGGTGAAGGGAAGTCCATTTAATTGAGCTTATGAATGACCTTTGTTACTGCTGCCATGGCCACTTTGTACACGAGACCATTGAGCAAGCTTAGAGGTAGTTTGGGAAGAGGCCAAATTATGTCCACAGAATGGGTTACCTTGTTCTCCTAGTTATTGAGGGCCTCCACTTCCATGGGTGCCCTTGGGGACCATATTCGTGAGATGAGTATATTCACACTCTGTGCCCTTTCCATGAAGTCCAACCACATTCCTCTTCTCCAGACTTCTTTGTCACCAATCTTCCACTCTGATTCATCCCCACTCCCTGACTAACCAGTCTATGCCACTATCATGAATCAATGTAGAAACATACTTATGGCCATATCTCCTTCCTTGCAAAGTAGGTAACCAGATATATCGTCAGAGGTTCTACACGCTCAGAGGATTTCCTTCATCACTCCTAAATGGAGCTGTAAAGCCAAAGCAGTCCACTTTCAACTGTTGTCAGCCTATCACACAGACCTATCAATTCGCAACGTCCAAGTTTTCTTCCTCCATCAACTAGCCACAGGACACACTCCATTAGAAGTAGCTTGGAGTAAGGATGGCAAAGCTGCAGAAGCAGATGCCTGTGGATCTGAGTTACTTGCCCATATACTATACTTTTGTCTTCTTGAAGTTCTAGAGCCTGATCTCCCGTTTACCATTTACACTTGATGATGTAGTGTTGTTGCACATGGGCAAGCTTCTAGCTTGGTAGGTCAAAGAGCATACAGTTCACAATTGACCAGTCAAGCCACATGGTCATTTGATTTTCAAGGATTAAACAACTTGTGTTTACCTGTTACTATATCTCAGAGCAAGAATAAGTATGTAAGAGAGCTGTAAAACCCTAAGGTTCTAAGTGTAATTCTCCGATTGAGTCTTGCCAGAGACTCCATGCAACATTTAATAACGGGAACTGGTAACAAAGGTGTTAAAAGATAACAACAAAAAGCAAACAAAAGACAATGAGCAAGAAAATTCTATCCCTAGGTATGGAGAGAAAAAGTGGTGTCACCAGAGGCCAGAAGACTGAGCCACTTCGTGGGAAGTGAAACCACAGTGGGGCTGCCTGTGGGAGCGGGGATCATGGGGTAATGGTTTCTAGTAGATCTGAAACCTATGAGGAGACACAGCCACTGTTGGAGATACCACCTAAAGCCCAGGGATGCGGGTAGGAGGGATGGACGAGAAACAGGCTTCTCCATTCCTCCCACTATTGATTTCCTCCCATTGTTGAAACCTAACCAGGAACCAGTTGGCAAAGGAGCCTGAGAAATGCTGTTTGCAGCAGAGCAGGGGAAGGTCAGAGAATGGGTCAGGGCTGCACACTTCTTCACTGTTGTTTTCCAAATTCCAGGACCACGTCTGGGATATCATGGACCCTTAGTAAAATTTTACTGAGTGACCGATGATCCACTCATTCTTATCGGGTTCTACTATGGACCCAAATGGCAGCAGCAGATAAATAGTGGAGTTTTTGCCTTGAGCAAACTTTGTCTTACTGTTAGCAGTTTCAAAGCAATAAAGGAGTTTAGAGATGAGTCCCATTTTATGCTTTTGAGCTCTATTGCCCACTGCATGGACAAGCTGAGGGTGCTGCTCGTGAGAGAGCTTCCCAGCAGGGCTTGGAGGGAGAGCAGTGTCAGCCACCAACCAGAGCACCCATGTCCTAACCCTCCCTAGGCTCAATCATTCCTTGCTCTGCAGTTGGACATACTCCAAGGGTATTATTTAAGACCTAAGTAGTTCAAGAGTCCATTTTCTATTGGAGAGCTGTTACTGAGATTATGTGAAAAGCTTGCATGTTTAGTTTTAGATTTTTTTCTTTCTTCAAAATACAGAATAATGTCACATGTCTAATGATAAAACAGGCAGTTTAGGAGGGAAGGTAATTAAGATAGTAATATTAATGTAACTTTAATAATAATATAGCTTTTAAGAACAAATAAATAAACCTCATACTCAAATAAGTAATTCCTTTTCAAACCAGGTAGACCAGAAATATGTCCCAGCGAGGCTGTTTTTATCAAAAATATTCTTAGAGATGGTTTTAGAGTAAATTATAAAACACAAAGGAAAGTGAGATTCTTGGTTACAGCAGAAACCCCTGAATGCCTCCCAAAATCAATTTTCCCCTCTTCCATAAAAAGAGAGTTTTTACCTGGACACATCACCTCCTCCTGGCTTGGTGTGGCCATGTGACAAAATTCTGGTCAATGGAATGGTAAAGGGAAAGTCATGTGGCAGTTTCTGGGACCTTTCCTTGAGGTACATTTGGGACATGCCCTGGACTCTCACCTTATTCATCTCTTCCTTCTTGTTACAAATGAAGAAACTGCTGAAAAATGCAGGTTACATTTAGAAAGAGTAGAGTGGTGAGCTACATAAGTCTGGGTCTCTGAGGACTTGGGCGCAAATCTGTCAAACAGTGGGCTGCTTATTACCAGGCTTTGTCTACACCTGAAAGAAAATACAGTTCTATGTGGTGTCAATCCACTCATGTCACATTTGTATGTTACTTTCAGCCAAGGCAGTTATTCCATAGAAATGAGGTAGAGAGAACAGCATCCTGGAATTGGTAGACCCTCCTTGGGGTTCTGGAACAGACTAAAGGAGTGGATTTGGAGGATAGACTTGTCAGGGTAGGGGTTTAAGATGAGTTCATGTTTGATCAACTCAACTGTCTCTGTCAAGTAAATGGTGAAATCATTTCTAGGAGAAACTGGGCCGTTGGGGGTGGAAGAGAGGCTGGGATGTGGACAGGAATAAATCCTACCATTAAGAAACAAAAGACAATTAGAGAAAGGGCAATAAATTTGGTCCTAGAATGAAATCAAGACCACGTCCCTTTCATAGAAATTGCACATTATGTCCTAAACAGCTGAACAATAGCTTTTACTATTACCAGCCTAATGACTAAGATAAAACAACCTGGGCTTCCCTGGTGGTGCAGTGGTTGGGAGTCCGCCTGCCGATGCAGGGGATGCGGGTTTGTGCCCCGGTCCAGGAGGATCCCACGTGCTGCGGAGCGGCTGGGCCCGTGGCCCACGGCCGCTGGGCCTGCGCGTCCAGAGCCTGTGCTCCGCGACGGGAGAGGTCACGGCGGTGAGAGGCCCGCGTACCGCAAAAAAAAAAAAAAAAAAAAAAAAGATAAAACAAACTAGTGTAAAAATAATTACTTATTTTATGATTGTTAAGTCTGGGAAATCAAGCCAAAGTCTTGCTAACAAACTGCCTTCTTTGAGAGAAATCAAGAAATTAGGGAAGTATATTCTTCCCTCTCTTCCAGATCCTTCTCTGTCCTAGCTGTTTGCTCCCAAGACAGTTGAGTCACTGGGGTGATAAGTACTATGTAACTATATTGAGGAAAAGAAAAAAACTTGTAAATTATCTCATTTAAGGTTTAATACTGTAAGTTAATTATACTTCAAATTAAACTAATAAAATTTTAAAAATTTTAAGATTCTGAATTGACTTTGTAACTTTACAATGTAAGAAGCACACCAGCCATAGGACCCCCACCCATCTCCTCTCACCACTGATGTCACAATCAAAGCTCTCAAACTTTAGGAGAAATATTTTTAAATGCCGGAAGACTTATTACCACATGGTTCCTCACCCATAGCATATTCTCGTGGGGGAAAAAAGCCAAAAATAACTTAGAAAAAACTGAGCTTCTACTGAAAGTCAGCCTTTGTCAAGAGTGAAAGGAATTTCTAAATTAAAAAACGAACAAAGAAAAGAAAAAAAAAAACTCCTCACTAATCAAATCAAATGCAAGGTACATTCAACTTTTGAGACTGAACTCATAGGATTTTACTGTAATATGAAGCTAGGAAGCTCTGCACATAATAAAGAGAATTTTAAGTTGCCTGGAGAGAAAATGAAGAAGTTCTGGGACAGGGAGATGTAGAGTTTTGAGGAGAGAAGAGAAGGGTAAGCACATGAGCAGATTTATTGATCTAGTTCACTGGCTAGAACAAAATTCCAGAGGAGGCTGTGTTGATAACAACCAAGTAAGTTGGTAGCTTTCAGAGTATAGAGTGAGACACAGACTGGAAGATTTTGTCTTCACTTGGAAGACTGGCATTCAGCTGGTCACCTGAGCAACATGGCACCTCAAGAACAAGTTAGACCTAGCAAGGGAGATGACTAGAGGTGAGCCCAAAGCTATGTTCCAGAAGAGTATCACAGGGATGCAAAAGTCTCCACATGCCATAAGGAGGAAAAGGAGAGGTGCCAACAGGGGTAGTGATCAGCAGAGTCTTCAGCCAGGACAAAGAGATCACTCTGTAAGGACGTCAAAACCAGAGACAAATGACCAGAACTTCAGTAGTGGACAATGGCACACCATGCCCCAAAGTACCAGATGAGGCTTATCACTCCCCAGTGGACACTAGTCCAGGTTGAACAAAACCTGACCCACCCACCCTTCTAAAGCAGAGACCAGTGCAGACCAGAATACACCATACAAATCCAAAGTCTATTGTCCCCCAGTGTCAAAGATCTGCAAAGCGGGGAAGGGGAAGAATCTAAAAGACTAAGCATTGCCCCAGAAGAGGGTGAGTTGTCCAAAATAACCTCTCCAAACTAGAATAAATGGAGATACTGTTAATCAGCAAGATCTATGTTTGCTATACTCCCTTCACCCCACCCCATGAATCTCATATACGGAAAGTTTCAAAAAGCATTACATATGTACACCCTCTGTGAAGAAAATTAAAGACACATACTGGCTAATAAATAATCATAAGTTATAACCATAAAATGGAGTATTCACAGAAAAAACTTCAGATGGGTTGGGTGGTGAGGGGGTTCTGCAAAGCTTATTCTTGCAGAGACTGCAAAAGTAATTTTTCTTCTAGGTCTACTCTTTTCCCACTACCAGGAATATTTTTCTTGAGGCTTATCCTTTATCCCACTTTCATATGGAATCTCCTGTAACTTCTGATGAAGTGATGATTTGTCTTCGAAAAATAAATGGTTCTTTACTTTTAATCATACTTGGTAAAAATAGAGGAACCAATCATGAGGCTGGGAAACTGCTGAAAATATTACTGTTTCAAACATCTTTTTGTTTTTTTCTATCAAAACTGAGTCCTTGCCCAGATGGGTTTGCTGGTGAATTCTAAGAAATATTTAAGGTAGAAACTATACCAATTCTCTACAATCTCTTCCAGAAGACAGAAGCAGAGGGAATACTTCCCAACTCATTCTATGAAGCCAGCATTATTCTAATATCAAAACCAGACAAAGACATTACAAGAAAAGAAAATCACAGATCAATGTCCTTCATGAACACAGATGCAAACATTCTCAACAAAATATTAGCAAATTGAATGCAACAATATATTAAAAGAATTGTAGACCACAACCAAGCATGATTTGTCCCAACTAACCACAGGACTGGTTTAACATTCAAAAATTAATTAATGTAATCCATCACATCAACAAGCAAAAAGAAGAACACATGATCATATCAATAGATGCAGAAAAGGACTTGATAAAATCCAACACCCATTCATGCTAAAAACTCTCAGAAAACTAGGAATAGAGAGTAACTTCCTCAACTTGATAAAGAACATCCACAAAAAAACTAAAACTAACATCACTCTTAATGGTGAGAAACTAGAAGCTTTCCTGATAATATCAGGAACCAGGCAAGGATGTGCTCTCTTGCCACTCCTTTTTCACATCATTTAATTTGCAATCCAAATTAAAATCTCAGCAAGTTATTTTGTGGATACTGGATATTTTGTGGAAGTCCTAGATGATGTAATAATACAAGGAAAAGAAATAAAAGGTATACAGATTGGGGAGGAGAAATAAAACTGACGTGGTTCACAGATGACATGATTGTCTACGTAGAAAATGCAAAAGAATCAACAACAACAACAACAACAAAACACTCCTGGAACTAATAAGCTATTATATTAAGGTTGCAGGATACAACCTTCCTAGATACCAGCAATGAACATGTATAATTTGAAATTAAAAACACAGTGCCATTTACATTTGCACCAAAAATAAAACGAAATATTTAAGTATAACTCTAACACAATATGCACAAGATCTTCATTAGGAAAACTACAAAACTCTGTGCAAGAAATCAAAGGAGAACTAAATAAATGGAGAGATATTCATTGTTCATGGATAGGAAGACTCAATATTGTTAAGACGTCAGTTCTTCCTAAATTGATCTATAGATTCATTGCAATCCAAATTAAAATCTCAGCAATTTATTTTGTGGATATTGGCAAACTGATTCTAAAGTTTACACGGAGAGGCAAAAGACCCAGAAAATCCAAAACAATATTGAAGGAAAAGAGCAAAGTTTGACGAGTGATGCTACTCGACTTCAAGACTTACTGTAAAGCTACAGTGATCAAAATAATGTGATATTGGTGATAGAATAGACAAATAGATCAGTGGAACAGAACAGAGATCCCAGAAAAATATCCTACACAAATACAGTCAACTAAACTTTGACAAAGGATCAAAGACAATACAATGGAGAAAAGACAGCCTCTTCAACAAATGGTGCTGGAACAACTGGACATCCATATGCAAAAAAGAAAAAGAAAAAGAATGTAGGCACAGAACTTACATTCTTTATAAAAATTAACTCAGAATGGATCACAGACCTAAATATAAAATTTCAAACTATAGAACTCCTAGAAGATGACAGGACAAAATTTAGATGACCATGGATATGGTTATGAATTTTTAAATAAAACACTAAAGGCAGGATCCCTGAAAGAAATAATTGATAAGCTGGACTTCATTATAAACTTCTGCCCTGTGAAAGACACTGTCAAGAGAATGAGAAAACAAGCTACAGACTAGAAAAAAATCATTTGCAAAGGAGTGCCATCCAAAATATACAAAGGACTCTTAAAAATCAGCAATAAGAAAATGAACAGTCTGACTTAAAAGTTGGCAAAAAATTTGAACAGACACCCCACTAAAGATATATAAGATGTCAAATAAAAACATGAAAAGGTGCTCAACATCTTATGTCATTAGGGAATTACAAATTAAAATGACAATGAGTTACCACTACCCACTTAACAGAATGGCTAAAATCCAAAACACTGACAACACCAAATGCTGGTGAGGATGTGGAACAGGAACTCTCATTCGTTGCTGGTGAGGATGCAAAATAATACAGCTACTTTGGAGAAAAAAATTGGTAGTTTCTTAGAAATCTAAACATAGTCTTTACCATCCAGAAGTCACCCTTCTTGGTATTCATCTAAAAGAGCTGGAAACTTATAGGTTCACACAAAAATCTGTACATGAATGTAGAAGTTTTATTCATAATTGACAAAACTTGAAAGCAACTAAGATGTCCTTCAGTAGCTAAGTAGTTAAATAATTGTGGTACATCCAGACAATGGAATATTATTCAGCACTAAAAAGAAATAAGCTATCAAGCCATTGAAAAGACATGGAGGAAACTTAAATCCACATTAATAGTTTAAAAAGCCAATCTGAAAAGGCTACATACTATATGATTCCAACTATATGACATTCTGGATAAGGCAAAACCTTATGGAGACAGTAAAAGACCTGTGGTTGCCAAGGGTTGGGGGAGGGGGTCAGGATAAATAGGCAGAGCACAGAGAATGTTTAGGGCAGTGAAACTATATGATTTTATGATGGTGGATATATGTCATTATACTTTTGTCCAAATTCATAAAATGTATAACCCCACCAGTGAACTTTAAGGTAAACTATGGGTTATTATGATATATCAATGTAGGTTCATCAATTGTAATAAATGTACCACTCTAGTGAGGGACATTGGTAATGTGGAGATTTTACATGTGTGGGTACAGGGAGCATATGGGAAATCTCTGTACCTTCCTTTTAGTTTTGCTGTGAACCTAAAACTTCTATAAAATATAAAGTCTATTTATTCAAAATGCTCTATTGATAGAAGCACAATATCTATTTTCATGCCTAGGAATTTGTCTTCAAAACCCATATTGAATAACCCATGTCTTTGGCAGCCATCTCTCTAATTGAAAAAGGCTAATATACTACTCTCTGGCCAAAAAATAACTTCACCAAATTCTTCTCTAATCACTTTTCTGGTAGACGTTCATTTACCATACTTAAAAATCAGAATATGTAGTAGTATCTCAATACTCTAAAAATACAATAGAAAAAATGTTAAGGAAATTATTTCTGCATGGTGGGATTATGAGATGTTTTTCACAACTCCTTTACAGTTTTCAGTATTTTTCAACTTCTCTGTGATGAATAGGTATATTATTATAACCAACAATAAACAGATATTATTTTAAAGATACATATTTATAGATTGCGTATAAGCATATATACACATTCATATACACATCATGTCATCACTGTTACGGACTGGAGGAAGGAGAGTAAAAATAGTAATTGCATCAGAGTGAAATATACCAAAATGAGAGCAGTGATTTAAATGTGGTTAGCTTTGTGTTATAAGACTAAAAGAATATTTTAAAATCTACTTTTCTGTGTTTTCCAGATGTTTTATAATGAATCTCTATTTTTATGTGGAAAAATAAACTTGGATGTTTTAAATAAAAATTCAGTAACACTATATTTAGAGAAACACTTCTTAAATAAACTTGAGCATGAAGAAATTGTTATGACTGTTGTAGTGAGTGTTTTGAAAGATTAACAGAAGCAGGGATAATGTGACATTTAATGGATCTTTCAAGAGAAGCTGGACAAATAACACTTTTTAAAAAAAAAAGAAAATAGTAACTAGTGATGAAACATGGTGTTTCTCATATGATTCAGAAGTGAGGTGTCACATTCTTCTGTGGAAATTTTCAACACTACCAAAACCCAAGAAAGCACATACTTCAAAAACAGGAGTGAAAAATATCTTGATTCATTTGTTTAACACTGCTTCAGACTTTATCACAAAAAGCCTGTTTTGGAAAGATTCTGTCTCATGTCACCTAATGCTTTGCAGTGCACTGGCCAAGTAAGAGTACCTAATAGAAGTTGAATGCCTAGCATGCTCGGAGCATGTTGCATACATCATCTCTAATCCTTACAAAAACAGTGCAAGGAAAGTATTCTTAGTTCCACTTGATAGATAGGAAAACTGAGTCTCAAAGAAGTAAAGTATCTTCTCTGACATCACACAGCTAATTCACGGTAGAGGTGGGCTCCAACTGTCTGTTTGACTCTAAAGTCTGCATTCTTTCCACCCCTCTGCCCCAACCCAACACTTGGAGTCTTCACCATAACAACCCATTCATTCACAATGTGCTTTACATGAAGTTTTTGACTCAAACATTACCACATAGCAAGATGCCTCAGGTAATTTGCAAAATGTGACTGCAAAAAGAAAAGATTGTCATTACCAAAGCAAAAATGCAGCCACAAAGGAGGAAGTAACCTAGGCACTAAGGACACTTTCAGAAATGTCTGGAACCAGAAGAATCAATGTAGCACTTGTTAAGAACTATATTTATTTGGAAGTAAAATTCTTTTTGTGCTCATTTAAAATAATAGCCTTGTTATTTTAAGCCCTAATACACAGGTAAGAAGTATGAATTATTTATTTGTTTTTTATTCCCTTTGCCTACTTGCTCCAAGGATGGATTCCCTTCCAAACTTTAATTGTAATTGCAACTTATAAAAGTATAACTGTGTTTAATTCTTTAAGGGTAAAACAACACATAGATAGCTTTATATGGATTATTCAAAATAATACCCTGAAGAAGTGAGCTCCTAGAGGCAGGTTGAATCTTGCTTATCTCTATAGCCCAGTTGTGTGAAGCACATCAACTATGTACTACAAATTAATTAATTATGCATTCAAGAATCATAGAACAGGAAGTTAAAAAAGAAGTAGTTTTTGGACCCAGCACTACCTTAAGAAGCTTGTGTGCCTTTTGATAGCTTGCCCTTTGGACTCACAAAATGCATCCCATAGTCTTGTTCTGGGCTAAAAAGACTATTCCTTGAGTCCTGGGTTTTTATTCTGACACTGCCACTGATGGGTTAAATAAGAAATCTTTCACTTCCCTCAGCTTCTGTTCATTTTTCAAATAAGCACAATGGGAAGCTGAGGAGAAGAGAAGAGAAGGAAAGGGCAGGTAAGGGAAGGAGAGGGGAGGTGTAGGGAAGAGATGGGAGGGGAGGGGAGGAGTTAGAGAGCTCTCCTGTCTGTCTCTACAATATCATGATCTGGACAAACACCAGGGTTTGGCCAACCACAGCCCATGGGCCAAATCCAGACTAAGGTCTAAGAATGTTTTTTACCTTTTTAAAAGGTTGGAAAAATTCAAAAGAATAATAATATTTCATGGCATGTAAAAATTAAATAAAATTGTATTTTTAGTGTCCATAAATAAAATTATATTGGAACTCAGCCACATTCACTCATGTATGTACTTCAATGGCTGCTTTCACACTGCAACAGCAGAGTTGAATAGTTGCAACAGAGACCATAAGGACCACCAAGCCTTCAATATTAACTATCTGGCTCTTTACAGAAAAATGTTTGCCGACTCCTGACATAATCAAACAAGAAATCATCAGAAAACTGAAATATTAGTCTAGGGTAAGTGGGGGCTGTATAAATTAGGGGACAATCCTCCCAAGTACTTAAACTAAGAAAATTCACTATTAGAAGAGCAGGTTATGTGGCCTGGCAGCACCATTTTTACTCTTTGTCCGAATATCCCCTCACCTGTGCCCCTTAAGTGGCCAACATTTCACAGGCGTCCATGCAGAAGGAGGAAGCATTTTGATGCCTTGCCTTACATCTTCCTTTCCTCCCACTTCTTCACATTCTATTTTCTGAGTGGTTGTCAGAGGAATGCTGGATCCTGCTGTTGTTTTTCAGACCCCAGAAGCAGTTTCTGACAGTCTTGGCACCGTGAAGAATTCCAAGTTCCTATCTCGGCTCTGCAGCTGCCTGCACCCCATTCAGTCAGGATGCACTTCCCACAGTGCATTTGTCCATTTCTCTCTCTCTCTCTTTTTTCTCTCTCTATCTCCTTTCTCTCTCTCTCTCATACACACAAACAGACACACACACACACACTCCAACTGGAGAGAAAAACCTCTCAGCTTCTTGGAAAAACGTCTAAGATGAATAGAAAATCCCTTTTATAAACAGAGCTGCCTTTGTCATTTGTAGAAGTGTAGCTGTCCCTTCTTCTGCTGAGTGATGGTATTATTTTTCTGCCTGGCCTCCTCTAGCCAAATGTGTGTGTGTGTGTGTGTGTGTGTGTGTGTGTGTGTGTGTGTGTGTGTGAAGCAGGGAGGGAAGGAATGAAGGAGAGGGTGATAGGGAGAGAGCACCACAGAGTAACCAGACAGAACATATAATGTTGGCACTGTAAAATTAATTTATTAGGTTCCCAAGTTTCCAGCAGGAGAAGAGGGGAGCATAGGAGAGAGGGGGCAGTCCTTTCTGACAACTTAGTCATCATCTAAGACAATTTCATGCTCAAAAATATCTTCTAAAAAAGGTTCTAGGGGAGGATCTTCAAGATGGCTGAGGAATAAAAGGTGGAGATCACCTTCCTCTCCACAAATACATCAAAAATACATCTACATGAGGAACAACTCCTAAAAAACACCTACTGAAAGATGGCAGAAGACCTCAGACTTCCCAAAAGGCAAAAACTCCCCACGTACCTGGCTGTGGGGCTGACAGGGTCTTGGTGGTCCAGCCAGGTGTCAGGCCTGAGCTTCTGAGGTGGGAGAGCCGAGTTCAGGAAATTGGCGACCAGAGACCTCCTGGCCCTTCATAATATCCATCAGTGAGATCTCCCAGAGATCTCCTTCTCAATGCTAAGGCCCAGCGACATTCAATGACCAGCAAGCTACAGTGCTGGACACCCCATGACAAAGAACTAGCAAGACAAGAACACAAACACACCCATTAGCAGAGAGGATGCCTAAAATTTAATAAGTTCACAGACACCCCAAAACATACCACCAGATGCGGTCCTACCCACCAAAAGATAAGATCCAGCCTCATCCATCAGAACACAGGCACCACTTCCTTCCACCAGGAAGCCTACACAAGCCAATGAATGAACTTTACCCACTGGGGGCAGACACTGAAAACAATGGGAACTACGAAACTGCAGCCTGTGAAAATAGGACCCCAAACACAGTAAGTTAAACAAAATGAGAAGACAGAGAAATACACAGCAGATGAAGGAGAAAGGTAAAAACCCAATAGACCAAACAAATGATGAGGAAATAGGCAGTCTACCTGAAAAAGAATTGAGAGTAATTAGAGTAAAGATGACCCAAAATCTTGCAAATAGAATGGAGAAAAACAAGAAACATTCAACAAGGACCTAGAAGAACTTGAGAGCAAACAAACAATGATGAACAACACAATAAAGGAAATTAAAAATTCTCTAGAAAGGATCAATAGCAGAGTAACTAAGGCAGAAGAACGGATAAGTGACCTGGAAGATAAAATAGTGGAAATAAATACCATAGAGCAGAATAAAGAAAAAATAATGAAAAGAATTGAGGACAAGAATACTACAGGCTAATATCACTGATGAACATAGATGCAAAAATCCTCAACAAAATACCAGCAAACAGAATCCAACAGCACATTAAAAGAATCATAAAACATGATTAAGTGGGGTTTATCCCAGGAATGCAAGGATTCTTCAATATATGCAAATCAATCAATATGATACACCATATTAACAAAATGAAGAATAAAAACCATATGATCATATCAATACATGCAGAAAATGCTTTCAGCAAAATTCAACACCTGTTTATGATAAAAACTCTACAGAAAGTGGGCATAGAGGGCACCTACCTCAACATAATAAAGGCCATATACGACAAACCCACAGCAAACATCATTCTCAATGTTGAAAAACTGAAAGCATTTCCTCAAAGATCAGGAACAAGACAAGGTTGCCCAGTTACTTTTGGAAGTTTTAGCCACAGCAATCAGAGACAAAAAAGAAATAAAAGGAATCCAATTGGAAACAAAGAAGTAAAACCGTCACGGTTTGCAGATGACATGATACTATACATAGAGAATCCTAAAGATGCTACCAGAAAACTACTAGAGTTAATCAATAAATTTGGTAAAGTAGCGGGATACATAATTAATGCACAGAAACCTCTTGCATTCCTATACAGTAACAATTAAAAACCTGAAAGAGAAATTAAGGAAACACTCCCATTTACCACTGCAACATTCCTCAAAGATCAGGAACAAGACAAGGTTGCCCAGTTACTTTTGGAAGTTTTAGCCACAGCAATCAGAGACAAAAAAGAAATAAAAGGAATCCAATTGGAAACAAAGAAGTAAAACCGTCACGGTTTGCAGATGACATGATACTATACATAGAGAATCCTAAAGATGCTACCAGAAAACTACTAGATACAAAGAGATGGAGAGATATACCATTTTCTTCAATTGGAAGATTCAACATTGTGAAAATGACTATACTACCCAAAGCAATCTACAGATTAAATGTAATCCCTATCAAACTACCAATGGCATTTTTCACAGAACTAGGACAAAAATTTCACAATGTGTATGGAAACACAAAAGACCCCAAATAGCCAAAGCAATCTTGAGAAAGAAAAACAGAGCTGGAGGAATCAGGCTACCTGACTTCAGACTACACTACAAAGCTACAATAATCAACACAGTATGGTACTGGCACAAAAACAGAAATATAGATGAATGGACTGGACAGAAAGCTCACAGATATACCCATGCACATATGGTAAACTTATCTTTGATACAGGAGTCAAGATTATACAATGGAGAAAAGATAGCCTCTTCAGTAAGTAGTGCTGGGAAAACTGGACGGCTACATGTAAAAGAATGAAATTAGAACACTTCCTGGAGAGGAGCTTCAAGATGGCAGAAGAGAAAGATGTGGAGATCACCTTCCTCCCCACAAATACATCAGAAATACATCTACATGTGGAAAAACTTCTACAGAACACCTACTGAACGCTGGCAGAAGACCTCAGACCTCCTAAAATGCAAGAAACTCCCCCACATACCTGGGTAGGGCAAAGGAAAAAAGAAAAAACAGAGACAAAAGAATAGGGATGGGACCTGCACGAGTGGGAGGGAGCTGTGAAGGAGGAAAGGTTTCCACACACTAGGAAGCCCCTTTGTGGGTGGAGACTGCGGGTGGCAGAGGGGGGAAGCTTTGGAGCCACAGAGAATAATGCAGCAACAGGGCTGCAGAAGGCAAAGCAGAGAGATTCCCACACAGAGGATCAGTGCTGACCAGTACTCACCAGCCCGAGAGGCTTGTCTGCTCACCCGCTGGGACGGGTGGGGGATGGGAGCTGAGGCTCAGATTTCGGAGGTCGGATCAGAGAGGACTGGGGTTGGCTGTGTGAACACAGACTGAAGGGGGCTAGTGCACCACAGCTAGCTGGCAGGGAGTCCGGGAAAAAGTCTGGAGCTGCCGAAGAGGCAAGAAACTTT
This sequence comes from Physeter macrocephalus, assembly GCF_002837175.3. Taxonomy (NCBI): domain Eukaryota; kingdom Metazoa; phylum Chordata; class Mammalia; order Artiodactyla; family Physeteridae; genus Physeter; species Physeter macrocephalus. The sequence goes on from NC_041224.1 coordinate 83,841,531, forward strand.
TTCTTGCCTTTTAGTTTTGTGGTGCGCGAGGAGAAGGGATTAAGAGCACTCTTTAAAGGAGCTCCAGAGACAGGCGCGAGCCGCGGCTATCATCACGGACCCCAGAGACGGGCATGACATGCTAAGCTGCTGCTGCAGCCACCAAGAAGCCTATGAGCAAACACAGGTCACTATCCACACCGCCCCTCCTGGGAGCATATGCAGCCCGCCACTGCCAGGGTCCCGTGATCCAGGGAAAACTTCCCCAGGAAAACACATGGCGTGCTGCAGGCTAGTGCAACATCACGCCAGGCTCTACTGCCACAGGCTCACCCTGCATCCATACCCCTCCCTCTCCTCGGCCTGAGTGAGCCAGACACCCCGAATCAGCTGCTCCTTTAACCCCATCCTGTCTGAGGGAAGAACAGACACTCTCAGGCGACCTACATGCAGAGGCAGGGCCAAATCCAAAGCTGAATCCCAGGAGCTGTGCGAACAAAGAAGAGAAAGGGAAATCTCTCCCAGCAGCCTCAGGAGCAGCGGATTAAATCTCCACAGTCAACTTGATGTTCCCTGAAACTGTGGAATACCTGAATAGACAGCGAATCATCCCAAATTAAGGAGGTGGACTTTGCAAACAATGATATATATATATATTTCTCCTTTTTTCTTTTTGTGAATATGTGTGTGTATGCTTCTGTGTGTGATTTTGTCTGTATAGCTTTGCTTTTACCATTTGTCCTGTGGTTCTGTCTGTCCATTTTGGTTTTTAATTAATTAATTTATTTTTTAGTAGAGTTTTTAGCAGTTGTTATCATAGGTGGCTTTGTTTTTTAGTTTGGTGGCGCTCTTCTTTCTTTCTTTCTTTTTTTTCATTACTTTTAAAAATTTATTTAATAATCATTTTTTATTTTAATAACTTTATTATATATTTTTTACATTACTTTTTCTTCTTCTTTCTTCCTTTCTTTAATTTCTCCCTTTTATTCTGAGCCGTGTGGATGACAGGCTCTTGGTGCTCCAGCCAGGCATCAGGGCTGTGTCTCTGAGGTGGGAGAGACAAGTTCAGGATACCGGTCCACAAGAGACCTCCCAGCTCCACATAATATCAAATAGCAAAAATCTCCCAGAGATCTCCATCTAAATGCCAAGTCCCAGCTCCACTCAACGACCAGCAAGCTACAGTGCTGGACACCCTATGCCCAACAACTAGCAAGACAGGAACACAGCCCCATCCATTAGCAGAGAGGCTGCCTTAAATCATAATAAGGCCACAGACACCCCTAAACACACCACCAGATGTGGACCTGCCACCAGAAAGACAAGATACAGCCTCATCCAAGAGAACATAGGAAATAGTTCCCTCCACGGGGAAGCCTACACAATCCACTGAACCAACCTTAGCCACTGGGGGCAGACCCCCAAAACAGCAGGAACTACAAACCTGCAGCATGCAAAATGGAGACCCCAAACACACTAAGTTAAACAAAAAGAGAAGATAGAGAAACACAAAGCAGATGAAGGAGAAAGGTAAAAACCCTATAGACCAATCAAATGAAGAGGAAATAGGCAGTCTACGTGAAAAAAGATTCAGAGTAATGATAGTAAAGATGATCCAAAATCTTGGAATGAGAATGGAGAAAATACAAGAAACTTTTAACAAGGACTTAGAAGAACTAAAGAGCAAACAAACAATGATGAACACCACAATAAATAAAATTAAAAATTCTCTAGAAGGAATCAATAGCAGACCAACTGAGGCAAAAGAATGGATAAATGACCTGGAAGATAAAATACTGGAAATAACTACCACAGAGCAGAATAAAGAAGAAAGAAAGAAAAGAATTGAGGACAGCCTCAGAGACCTCTGGGACAACATTAATAACACCAACATTCGAATTATAGGGGTCCCAGAAGAAGAGAAAAAGAAAGGGACTGAGAAAATATTAGAAGAGGTTAGAGTTGTATACTTCCCTAATATGGGAAAGGAAATAGTCAATCAAGTCCAGAAAGCACAGAGTCCCATACAGGATAAATCCAAGGAGAAATATGCCAAGAAACATATTAATCAAAGTATCAAAAATTAAATACAAAGGGAGAATATTAAAAGCAGCAAGGGAAAAGCAACAAATAGTATGCAAGGGAATCCCCATAAGGTTAACAGCTGTTCTTTCAGCAGAAATTCTGTAATCCAGAAGGGAGTGGCAGGACATATTTAAAGTGATGAAGGAGAAAAACCTACAACCAAGATTCCTCTACCCAGCAACGATCTCATTCAGATTTGACAAAGAAATTAAAACCATTATAGACAAGCAAAAGCTAAGACAATTCAGCACCACTAAACCAGCTTTACAACAAATGATAAAGGAACTTCTCTAGGCAGGAAACATAAGAGAAGGAAAAGACCTACAATAACAAACCCAAAACAATTAAGAAAATGGTAATAGGAACATACATATCGATAACTACCTTAAATGTAAATGGATTATATGCTCCAACCAAAAGACATATACTGGCTGAATGGTTACAAAAACATACTCATATATACGCTCTCTACAAGAGACCCACTTGAGACCTAGGGACACATACAGACTGAAAGTGAGGGGATGGAAAAAGATATTCCATGCAAATGGAAATCAAAAGAAAGCTGGAGTAGCAACTCTCATATCAGACAAAATAGACTTTAAAACAAAGACTATTAAAAGAGACAAAGAAGGACACTACATAATGATCAAGGGATCAGTCCAAGAAGAAGATATAACAATTGTAAATATTTATGCACCCAACAAAGTAGCACCTCAATACATAAGGTAAATTCTAAGAGCCATAAAAGGGAAAATCGACAGTAACACAATCATAGTAGGGGACTTTTAACACCCCACTTTCACCAATGGACAGATCATCCAAAATGAAAATAAATAAGGAAACACAAGCTTTAAATGATACATTAAACAAGATGGACTTAATTGATATTTATAGGACATTGCACCAAAAACAACACAATACACTTTCTTCTCAAGTGCTCATGGAACATTCTCCAGGATAGATCATATCTTGGGTCATAAATCAAGCCTTGGTAAATTTAAGAAAATTGAAATTGTGTCAACTATCTTTTCTAACGACAATGCTATGAGACTAGATATGAATTCAGGAAAAAAATCTGTAGAAAATACAAACAAATGGAGGCTAAACAATACACTACGTAATAACCAAGTGATCACTGAAGAAATCAAAGAGGAAATCAAAAAATACCTAGAAACAAATGACAATGAAAACACGATGACCCAAAATGTATGGGATGCAGCAAAAGCAGTTCTCAGAGGGAAGTTTATAGCAGTACAATCCTACCTTAAGAAACAAGAAACATCTCAAATAAACAAGTAACCTTACACCTAAAGCCATTAGAGGAAGAAGAACAAAAAAAACCCAAAGTTAACATAAGGAAAGAAATCATAAAGATCAGATCAGAAATAAATGAAAAAGACATGAAGAAAACAATAGGAAAGATCAATAAAACTAAAATCTGGTTTTTTGAGAAGATAAACAAAATTGATAAACCATTAGCCAGATTCATCAAGAAAAAAGCAAGATGACTCAAATCAACAGAATTAGAAATGAAAAAGGAGAAGCAACAACTGACACTGCAGAAATACAAAGCATCATGAGAGATTACTACAAGCAACTCACAACTGACACTGCAGAAATACAAAAGATTATTAGAGATTACTACAAGCAACTGTATGCCAATAAAATGGACAATCTGGAAGAAATGGACAAATTCTTAGAAATGCACAAGCTGCCGAGACTGAACCAGGAAGAAATAGAAAATATGAACAGACCAATCACAAGCACTGAGATTGAAACTGTGATTAAAAATCTTCCAACAAACAAAAGCCCAGGACCAGATGGCTTCACAGGCGAATTCTATCAAACATTTAGAGAAGAGCTAACACCTATCCTTCTCAAACTCTTCCAAAATATAGCAAAGGGAAGAACACTCCCAAACATTTTCTACGAGGCCACCATCACCCTGATATCAAAACCAGACAAAGATGTCACAAAGAAAGGAAACTACAGGCCAAAATCACTGATGTACATATATGCAAAAATCCTCAACAAAATACTAGCAAAAGGAACCCAGCAGCACATTAAAATGTTCATACACCATGAACAAGTGGGGTTTATCCCAGAAATGCAAGGATTCTTCGATATACGCAAATCAATCAAAGTGATACACTATATTAAAAAATTGAGAAAAACCATATGATCATCTCAATTGATGCACAGAAAGCTTTCGACAAAATTCAACATCCATTTATGATAAAAACCCTCCAGAAAGTAGGCATAGAGGGAATTTTCCTCAACATAATAAAGGCTACATATGACAAAACCCACAGATAACATCATCCTCAATGGTGAAAACCTGAAACCATTTCCACTAATATCAGGAAGAAGACAAGGTTTCCCTCTCTAACCACTATTATGCAACATAGTTTTGGAAGTTTTAACCACAGCAATCAGAGAAGAACAAGAAATAAAAGGAATCCAAACAGGAAAAGAAGAAGTAAAGCTGTCACTGTTTGCAGATGACGTGATACTCTACATAAAGAATCCTAAATATGCTACCAGAAAAGTACTAGAGCTAATCAATGAATTTGGTAAAGTAGCAGGATACAAAATTTATGCACAGAAATCTCTTGCATTCCTATACACTAATGATGAAAAATCTGAAAGTGAAATTAAGAAAACACTCCCATTTACCACTGCAACAAAAAGAATAAAATATCTAGGAATAAACCTACCTAAGGAGACAAAAGACCTGTATGCAGAAAATTATAAGACACTGATGAAAGATATTAAAGATGATACAAACAGATGGAGAGATTTACCATGTTCTTGGATTGGAAGAATCAACCTTTTGAAAATGACTCTGCTACCCAAAGCAATCTACAGACTCAGTGCCATCCCTATCAAACTACCACTGGCATTTTTCACAGAACTAGAACAAAAAACTTCACAATTTGTATGAAAACACAAAAGACCTCAAACAGCCAGAGCAATCTTGAGAAAGAAAAACAGAGCTGGAAGAAACAGGCTCCCTGACTTCAGACTATACTACAAAGCTACAGTAATCAAGACTGTGTGGTACTGGCACAAAACCAGAAATACAGGGCTTCCCTGGTGGCGCAGTGGTTGTGAGTCCACCTGCCAATGCAGGAGACAGGGGTTCGTGCCCTGGTCTGGGAAGATCTCACATGCCGCGGAGCGGCTGGGCTCGTGAGCCATGGCCCCTGAGCCCGCGCGTCCAGAGCCTGTGCTCCACAACGGGAGAAGCCACAACAGTGAGAGGCCCATGTACCGCAAAAAAAAAAAAAAAAAAAGAAACAGAAATATAGATCAGAGGAACAGGATAGAAAGCCCAGAGATAAACCCACGTACATATGGTCATCTTATCTTTGATAAAGGAGGCAAGAATAAACAGTGGAGAAAAGACAGCCTCTTTAATAAGTGATGCTGGGAAAATTGGACGGCTACATGTAAAAGAATGGAATTAGAACACTCCCTAACACCATACACAAAAATAAACTCAAAATGGATTAAAGACCTAAAAGTAAGGCCAGACACTACCAAACCCTTAGGGGAAAACGTAGGCAGAACATTTAATGACATAAATCACAGCAAGACCTTTTCTGATCCACCTCCTAGAGTAATGGAAATAAAAACAAAGATAAACATGAATCAACTGACAAAGAATTGATTCTCCAAAATATACAAGCAGCTCATGCAGCTCAATATCAAGAAAAACAAACAACCCAATCCAAAAATGGGCAGAAGACCTACATAGACATTTCTCCAAAGAAGATATACAGATTGCCAACAAACACATGATAGGGTGCTCAGCAACACTAATCATTTAGAGAAATGCAAATCAAAACTACAATGAGGTATCACTTCACACTGGTCAGAATGGCCATCATCAAAAGTCTACAAACAATAAATGCTGCAGTGGGTGTGGAGAAAAGGGAACCCTCCTGCACTGTTGGTGGGAACATAAATTTATACAGCCACTATGGAGAACAGTATGGAAGTTCCTTTAAAAACAAAAATAGAACTAGTATATGACCCAGCAATCCCACTACTGGGCATATACCCTGAGAAAACCATTATTCAAAAAGAGTCATGTACCACAATGTTCATCGAGCTCTATTTACAATAGCCAGGACATGGAAGCAACCTAAGTGTCCATCGACAGATGAATGAATAAAGAAAATGTGGCACATATATACAATGGATATTACTCAGCCATAAAAAGAAACGGAATTGAGTTTTTTGTAGTGAGGTGGATGGACCTAGAGTTTGTCATACAGAATGAAGTAAGTCAGAAAGAAAAAAACAAATACTGTATGCTAACACATGTATATGGAATCTAAAAAAAAAAAAAAGTTTCTGAAGAACCTAGGGGTAAGGCGGGAATAAAGACACAGACATTGAGAATGGACTTGAGGACACAGGGATGGGGAAGGGTAAGCTGGGATGAAGCGTGAGAGTGGCATGGATATATATACACTACCAAACGTAAAATGGATAGCTAATGGGGAGCAGCCAGATAGCACCAGGAGATCAGCTCAGTGGTTTGTGACCACCTAGAGGGGTGGGATAGGGAGGGTGGGAGGGAGGAAGACGCAAGAGGGAAGAGATATGGGAACATATGTATATGTATAACTGATTCACTTTGTTATAAAGCAAAAACTAACACACCATTGTAAAGCAATTATACTCCAATAAAGATGTTAAAAAATTTTTTTTAATAATGAGTAATATCTTCCAAATTTGAAGGGGAAATACTGAACTAATCACTAAAGTGTAAAAAAGAATAAAGTCATTTTTCAGAAGAAATTTGCTTCAATGTACCCCTTATCAGGAAGCTATTGGAAGACGTGTTCCACCAAAATGAGGGAGTAAAAAAAGGAACTAAGAAATATATGGGATCTAAGAAATAGCGGTCCAACCCAATAAAAAAGGCAAAGCAATTCCCATGTTGATGGTAAAGGGAGACTCCAGGTTGACAACAGTGCCGGTAACTAGAAAGCAACCATTCCATACTGGAACAAGGAAAAAGCTCTAGGAGAGACGACTCCAAGCACATAAAATTCATGGAATACTTGGTGTGCTTTAAAGTAACTGGAAGAGAATCAAGCAACAGGGAGAGGTTGAGAATGATTTAACTACACAGAAAACTGAACATCACAGGAAGTAATTATTAACTTCAGAGAAAGAAAATATTATGCCAGAAAGGAAAATTTATCATAGCATATATGGCTCTGCTATGAATAGCATATATATGTGCGTGTGTGTGTGTGTGTATATATATATATATATATAGAGAGAGAGAGAGAGAGAGAGAGAGAGAGAGAGAGAGAGAGAGAGAGAGAGGGAGAGAGAGAGGGCCATAAAAATGTAAATGCTGAACATTGATCTAACCAAAATGATAGAGCTATTTGAGGAGGATGGGGTGGAGGGGAGGATAAGAAATGTGCCTGTATACAGAAAAATAGTGAAAAGAGAAATTAACACTTAAATCCTCCAAGATAAAGCAGTAACAGAATAGCATATTATTTAGAGATATGAAAGCAAATACCAAAAGAAGAAGCTACAAGAATTGAAAGTGATTACCTTGAAGAGCACAGAATGGGGACACTGGAGGCAGGAGAACACTAGAATTCATGATAAGCCTTATGGAATTACTTGACCCTTTAAACAATATGCATGTTAAAAGTTAAAAGACAACTTTTTGTCTCCACATATGCACAAATATACACAGATATCTGACATATCAAACACAGGAAAGCAATCCTATATCTAGAAAAAGAGGAAGGTGGAAGAAGGACTTTGGTTGGAACCAAAAGGAGAAGGCATCAGGGAGAGATGAGAGAGATTGACATCACAAATAAGAAGAGGTCAACACATAATATTCATCCTTCCAACATTGCCTAGGGCTCTCCACTTTGGAAGAGCATATATGGACTCCTTGTTGAAGGCCCCCTCACCCCACCCCATCAGTAGTCATTAGAATACTGTTTCCCAATCATTTTCATTACACATATTATTGAAATAGGTGTTTACACTGCATAGTTGATTAAAGATATGGAAGGAGCACAGTCAGGGCAGTGCGAAGGGAGAGCATTAATATGTTGTACAATCCATGCCCATCAGGGAATCCACAGAGGCCAAATGATTGACAGGTGCAGGCCATATAACTGGGAATGGCTGACTGCCATGGATAAAGGAACCTCCCCAGTCCTGCCCCTCCCTCTATTACACCGACAGTTGGGGTGGGATAGATTTGGAATGGTGGGATTTCCTCTCTTGTAGGCCCTTGTCTGTGCAGAGGTCTGTTTGAGAATGTCCCAAAAGTTCCCTCAGAGCCGCAGCAAATGCCTTCTTATACCAAAAACTCCAAAACTGGATTTCTCTCCCCAGTTAACAAACCTGTTATAAGACAATTTTAAATCAATTCTGCTCACCAAAATGAAAGATTTCAACACTGATGAAGGTATTCCAAACAAAATGTTGTGGCCTTCCCTAGGGCAGAGTGGTACAAACCAACAGAGTGGATTTATATCCATATTTTTTCCAGAAGAAGAGATTTTTGTATTTTTATTTTTCTATGCTTGTGTGATGATTTTTTAATTAAGATAAAATTGACATATAACATTGTGTAGGTTTAAGCTGTACTACATGTTGATTTGATACACTTATATATTGCAATATGATTACTTCCCTAGTGTTAGTTAACACTTCTATCAGTCATATAATTACTGTTTCTTTTTTGTGGAGAACATTTAAGATCTAGTCTCTTAGCAACTTTGAAGCATATAATACAGTACTGTTGCCTATAGACAATATGCTGTGCATTAGATCTCCAGAACATATTCATCTCCTAACTGCAAGTTTGTACCATTCGACCAACATGTCTCCAATTCTCCCACCACCACCACCCCCATGCCAGGGTCAGGGTGCACTGGGAGAAGTCCCCTCCAATACCTTCCAGGGCTTAGAGCTCTCTTTCCCATATTCATCTGTTCCACTGCTGCCCATGAATTCTGATCACATATTTCTTTGGTAGAAGCATTTCTATTACTGATTAGATATAGTCAAGTGGCTCTTCTTGGGGCTACAGGAAGCAATCTATTGCTTACCATTAAATGTCAATTTGATTAGTTTAACTGTAAGGTCAAAGCTATTGCCTTTATCTCTGTGTTCTTGGGGGAAGGTCTCATGGATTGCCTGAAGAAGTTGGCCTCTCTACCTCTAACTTGTGATCCTGGGCAAGTTATTTAATGTTTCATCTGTAAAAGGAAATATAGTATTAAGGCCATCATGAGTCTGAAACAAAGAAATGAACATAAAGTTCCTAGCCTAGGGTCTACACTCAAGGAATGGTGAATAAAATAGTTCCTTCCCCTCTGAGATCACACCATAGGACCCTCAAACAATCACAGCCCTGGCCAGTGGGACAAACAAAAGGATCCAGACCACACTGTTAAGGCTTTTGCCCAATGGCAGCTCTGACTTGGGGTTACTCACTGCCAGCTGAGTTTACCAATTACCACCCCTCATAGCAAGTGCTTCAAATGCAGTTTCTGCCCCACCCTTCAGAAGAAGGACAAGAAGCAAAGAGACCCTCCCTGAAATACAGATGATAAAAGCATTCCTGCATTTAATGGAGGCAGAGTTCATGATGAGCCCAAGCACAGTTTTTCAACTGGTAATCAAGAGGTCCCATCACTCTGCCCCTCCAGTCTGTCAGACAAACGGTGCCTTTTCTCTGCAACCCTAGCTCAGAGTCACTTGGTCTTTTGCCAGCTGACTCATAAAGCCAGATGAAGCCCTTCAGGCCAATTCCTCTTCTAAAGAAGCAACTGCTCAAATGATGGGCAGAGCAACCAGTTTCAGGTGACCTGAAGGTCCTGTTAGGGTTCTCCGGGGATGGTGCTCTGCTCTTGGCCACTCACAGTTCAAAGTCTCAACGTGGGGAACAGTGGAGTATAGGCTCAGAAATAGGAGGAAAATTGCTGCCTTAATTCTTATCTCCCTGTCAGAGGGGAGGATGTAAAAAGCTGATTTCTGAGCTGTGAACCAGAAATTAGTTAATCTCTCCTGTTACTTGTGTTTTCCCAGGCAAACACATCACATCTCCGAGTCTCCTCTGTGAAGAGAAGGAGTAGGATTAGAAATTCTGTAAGACCCCTTTCCACCATTAAGGTTCTGACTCCTACTTCCAAAGTACTTTTCTGCAAACATCTGTACCTCATAAATATTCTGCTATACATGAGACAGTGAAGAGAAACAGATCAGCTATTGTTACAGGATAATGGATACTTGCTATCTTCTCCCAGTTTTGCATTAGAGCCAAAGTTTAAGAACCAAACAATAGTTGTCAAGAAACCTCTCATTTTTTTTAACATCTTTATTGGAGTATAATTGCTTTACAATGGTGTGTTAGTTTCTGCTTTACAACAAAGTGAATCAGTTATACATATACATATGTTCCCATATCTCTTCCCTCTTGCATCTCCCTCCCTCCCACCCTCCCTATCCCACCCCTCTAGGTGGTCACAAACCACCTAGCTGATCTCCCTGTGCTATGCAGCTGCTTCCCACTAGCTATCCACCCTACGTTTGGTAGTGTATATATGTCCATATATATAAACTCAGGCTCTAAACCTTCTATGCAAGACTTGCAAAGGGCAGAGTCAAAAACCAGTTACACCAGTATAGACTATTATCCACCTCCAAGCTTTATAAGAAAAGACAAAAATTTCACTGGGGGCTTAGAATGAGGACTTCATTAAAAGGGTTGTGTGTGTACCCCCTCCTTACAACTTTCCCATAGGTGGGAAAATGCTCCCCTGACACTTTAAGGTAAGTGAACTGCATGAAGAGGAACCTCAAAACAACCACTCAGACAGATTAAGTGTTCGAAAGTTTGAAGAACTCAAGGGCTGCTATTCACAACTGAATAAAGTCCAAAGACAAGACATTGGATTGGATGAAGGGGGCAGAGAGGGGAGAAAGACTTGAATTGGGAGTAACCCATACTTCAAGTTATGCTGGACAAAAGTGTATGTTTTCCATGGGCCAAATATGGACTCCACAATATGGAACCAACTGTAGATCTTGAAAAAGACTGCCACAAAAAAGCTTCCCTCCAGTAATGAGGCAACCTCAGCAGGAAAAGCCTGCACTGTGCCATCAAAGGTAGATGGTAGGTGGGTTATAAGTGACCACCCAGAAAATTTACTGTGTAAGTTAGTGAACTGCAGTCAGAGATCCTTACCGAGGGAATCTCTGAGGAAGCCACACATAGTTCCCATAAGAAAGGGATGCAAATACACATCTGCACCCAGAAGGGGAGGCCAAAATACAACCAACCTATTCATAAGATATCTGTTCCTTTGTCTCTCCTGCCTACTCCCGTCTTAGCCAGCCCTAGAATGGCCAGAAACCACCACTAAGAAGAGGTAGGGAGCAGATGAACAGCAGCCGAACACACGGCCCTCCTCTCCCTTCCCCACTGCAAATTTCTCAGGCTGAAGCTGTCACAAAGAGGGGGAGGGGTGAAGAGGAGTTTTCACCAATATTTTTATTATGAAGATTTTCAGACATACAGCAAAAGTTGAAAAAATTTTACAGTGAACACCTGTATACCCACCATCTAGATTCTTGTTTTATCACATACTATTCATCTCTCTATCCATCCATTAGTCCATCTTAGTTTTTATGCATTCAAAGTAAATTGGAGACATCACTATTTATCCCCTGAATATCTCAGCATGCATTATTAGAGTTCAGTACAGTTTTTATTTAAAATTTATATACAATGAAATATAAAAATCTTAATTATATATTTGCTGAATTTTGACAAATGCATATATATGTGTAACCTAAAACTCTATCAAATAAAGAACATTACCATAATCCCAAAAAGTACCTTCATGTCCCCTCTCAATCAACCTCCACTCCTATACTCTTGGATTATCTTCCAGTCTAGATTAGGGTTGCCAAATTTTAGAATTCTATGTAAATGGAATCATATAGCAATCATTCTTTGGTATGTCTTCTTTCAGCCAAAAAAATCCTTTTGATATTCATCCATATTATTGCAAATATCAATGGTTCTTTTATTTTTATTGTTGAGTAATATTCCATGGTATAAATGACTATACTTTGGTTATCAATTCTTCTGTTTATGGACACCAGGACTGTTACAAGTTTTTGGCTATTATGAATAAAACTGTTATGTTCTTCTACAAGCCTCTTTTTTAAAATATACATTTTCATTAGTCTTGAGTAAATACCTCACAGTGAAATTATTGAATTTTTAAGGTAGGTATATAGTTAGTTTTTTAAGAAAACTCCAGAAATTTTCCAAAGTGGTTGTACTATTTTATATTCTCACCAACAATATAGCAGAGTTCCAGTTGCTCCACGTTCTTACCAACACTGGTGTTTAGTCTTTCCAAACAGCTGTTTTGGTGGGTGTGTACTGGTGTCTTATTGTGATTTTAATTTGTATTTCCTTGATGATGAAGGATATTGAGCACTTTCCCCATTTGTATATCATCTTTGTGAAGTGTCTCTTGAAATTTTTTCCCCTTCTGGAGAATTTTTTTTATCTTTTATTGTCTGGTTATAAAAATTCTTTATATATCCTGGAAACCAGTTCCTTGTCAGCAAATGGATTTATAAATATTTCCTCCCAGATTGTGGCTTGCATATTTATTTTCTTAATGTATCTTTTAATTAGCAGAAGTTTTTAATTTATCAATTTTTTTCTGCTATATCCTGTGTCAGTTTTTGTAAGTTGTATTTTTCAAAGAATTTGTTCATTTCATCCAAGTTGTTGAATTTGTTACCATAAAATTGTTGATAACAGTCTCATCATCCTTTTCATGTCTGTAGGATCTGTAGTGATAACTACTCTTCACTTCTGATATTGAGAATTCATGTTTTCTCTTTCTTTCATGATCAGAGTAGCTAGTGGTTTATTAATTTTGATCTTTTCATAGAGCCAACTTTTGCTTTGTTTTCTCTATGTTCTTTTTTGATTTGGCTGGTGTCTGAACTTTTATCTTTATAATTCCATTCATGCTGCTTCCTGGGGGTTTTTGTTGCTTTTTTTTTTCCCCCTTATCTTTTTCAGGCCATTGATTTTAGGCCTTTCATTTTTTTCTAATATAAACATGTATAGCTATAAATTTCCCTCTAATCACCACTACAGCTGTATTCTACAAATGTTGATGTGTTTTATTTTCATTACCATTCAGATTGCAATGTTTTCTATTTTCTCTTATGATTTTTTCTGTGACTCATGGATTATATTTAATCTCCAAATATTTGAGACTTTCCTAGATATCTTATTGTTGATTTCTATTTTGATTTTATTATGGTCAGGGAATAAACTCTGTATGATTTCAATTTGATCTATTGAGTCTTCTTTATGATGCAGACAGTGATCTATCCTGGTGAATACCATAAACACTTGAAAAAAAGTGGTTGTTGGGTGTAGTCTTCTATAAGTTAATTCAAGATGGTTAATGGTGTCCTGATCATCTGTCTTTACTAATATTTTGTCTAGTTGATCTATCAATTGCTTGAGAGATGAGTGTTAAAATCACCAATGAAAATTACAGATTGTCTATTTATCCCTTTAATTCTATCTATTTCTGCTTCATGTAGGTTGAAGCTTGGTTATTAGGTACTTTTTTAAAATTTTTTACATCTTCTCAGTGAATTGACTCTTTTACTATCATGAAACATTCCTCTTTATCTCTTTGACTTGAAGCATATTTTATCTGCTATCAATACTGCTACTCCTGACTTTTATCACTTTGTCATAGTATGTATTTTAAAATGTATTTACTTTAAACTACATTTAAAGTGAGTCCCTTATAGACAGTATATAATTGAGTCTTGGGGGATTTTTTAATCAGTTCTGGCAATCTCTAAATTTTTTAGAGTGTGTAGTTTGTTAACACTTAAGTTACTAAATATTGGTTTATTGGTAATTCAACAATGTGATTAGATTTGGGTCCACCATTTTATTATTTGTCCTCCTTGCTTTTTATCCTCCCTGCTTTTGTCCTTGTTCTTTTTTTCCCTGAATTCTTTTGGATTATTTCAAATTTTTATGATTCCATTTAAAATTACCAAATTTTTATATATATCTCCTTCCATTGTTTCTCATTGATTATTCTCTGTATTAAAATATGTGAGGAAAAATAAAGTTTTTTGAATTTTGAAATTAAACTGGACAGAATTCTTTAAACCTAAAATTGCTCAGGAAAATATGGGATGCCAAAGACTTCATCCAGTGGATCTCTAATAAGTCCACAGGGCAAATTTTAAGGATAGAGGGGGAAAATAAACCATTTCTGTTTGCTTCTTACTAGATCCAGTGCATTCAATAAAGTTTTTATAGTGCTATGTTATTGTTTTTTCCTTGTTATTACACACCCAGATGGAAAAAATAAGAGCAGTGGGAAGCTGATAATGAGAAAACAAGAATGATTAAGCACTGCCTTTATGCCTCACTTTACCATTTGAGAAATATAATCAACATGATGGCTTTTCACACAGAGGGTAGAAGCATTTTTCCATCTGTTATGTTTCCTGTTATATTCTGGATAGAAAATAGACTTCGCCTCTCCCTGGGAGCCTGTTAAAGATATTTGAGAAGAATGCCAGCTCTAGACAAAGTCTGATACAAGTGGGAATGTGTTTTATTTCCCTGTTTTTCACCCTTTCCCTTTGCTAGTAGCTGAGGTAAAAGGAGAAGGAGGTGAAAGAACAAACACTGATTGAATACCTACTGTGGTCCAAACTCTATGTATGGTCTATCTACACATTATCTCTTTTCATCTCCAAAACTACCCTGCCAGGTAGTTACTATTACTTCTGCCATATTATACAGAACATAAAGCTCAAAGAATCTAGGTACCATGTCCAAAACCTACTTAGAAGTCACCAATTCCACAGGAACTTAAAAAATTAGGATGTAAATAGCACTTCTAGGGATTTCTCACAAGGCAATTCTCACACTGATATCCAAAGACATTTACAAGAATGTTTTCAACAACATTGTTGACAATAATGGATAACTGGAAGCAACATAAATGCCATCATTAGAAGAGTTAGGTTAGTTAGGATACTTTCATATTACAGAATACTGTGCAGATGTTGACAAATAACATTAAGTTAAAAAATCACACTCCACTTCTACTCATGGGCCCAAGGAGACATGTTCAAGAATATTCATTGCATTTGTACATATACACAAATATGAAGGAATGAGTAGAGGTTATCTACAAGCAGTTCTTTACTGGGGAAGAAGGAGAATTAAGGGGGGGCTTGTACTTTTTTAAATAAATTTTTATTGGAGTATAGTTGCTTTACAATGTTATGTTAGTTTCTGCTGTACAGCAAGGTGAATCAGCAATACATATACATATAACCCCTCTTTCTTGGATTTCCTTCCCATTTAGGTCACCACAGAGCACTGAGTAGAGTTCCCTGTGCTATACAGTAGGTATAGCACATTCATTATTTGTTTTATACATAGTAGTGTATAAACATCAATTGCAATCTCCCAATTCATCCCGCCACCCCCCTTCCAAGGGGGGCTTGTACTTTTAATATGATTTGGTATTGCATGTTTTCATGTATAACTTGTGTAATTTTTATAAATACAGTATTTTACTATCTACATGATTACTAGGTAAGAAGGCCATAAAGTTGCTTTGATAGAATCCTCCTTATTACTGCAGTTGATTTCTATAGCTAGGACCTTCCCAGTCCCTGAGGAAGAACAGTAGAACTGGAAGGCAGGAATATTAATGCTGGTGGTATAGAGCTGGAGAAGGTGGATCTGGGCAGCCAGATCCATCCGCAGCCCTGAGTAGCAACCTCGGGAAACCTTGCATTTGATATGTTGATGTATGAGTTGATATTCAACTTACATGATTTGAATTGAAAACAAAATGCCAGTTGTGACTTAGAAATAAAGGTTACATTTATCATCAATAACAAGGTATATGTAACATTAAATTAAATATACCATTTTACACTCTTAAGCTTGGCAAAAATTTTAAAGCTTAACAATACCAAGTGAAGCTAAAAACAAAACAAGCTATCCAATGTCACTTGTGGGAATACAAATTGTTATAACCACTTAAGACAATTAGTCAATTCCTGGTAAAGTTGGAGACAAGCCTACCTTACATGTTAGCAATTCCACATACATAAGACAGATTCTTCTCAAGAGATCTACACAAGAATGCACATGGCAAGAGTGTAGTACTTACATTGTTGTGTGTCCATGTGGTAGATTATTCAGCAGGGAAATTAAATAGTCTAGAGCTATACATTTCAATAACCTTGACAAGATAAAATTGAGCATAGGGAGCTTCAACTGTATCTATAAAGTTTTGTTTTGACAAAAATGGGGAGGAGGAGGGGCACTGGACAACAGAAAAATTAAAAGATTCTGAAGTATATGGAGAAAAATATCCATATTTTACAAATTTTGATGATGGGTACATAAATGTTTGTTATAGTATTCTCTGTCTTTTCTGCATTTTTGAAATATTCAATAAGAAGGAAAAAGAAAAAAGACATGGGAAAGAATATTCTGAGAATAGACACCCGAATTTTAATGGTGATTATCTCTAAAAGGTAAGATTCTAAATGACTTTAATTTTCTTTTTTATATTTTTCTATATGTTATATTTGTACACATAAAACATGTTTTATTTATAATAAAAATGCATTAAAGTTACAATATACAACTTTTATGACATATGATGAAACTATATGAAATATAGACAGCATGAAGAACTAGTACTAGAATAAGATATTAAGAGTTGTTAACCCTTGGAGTTGGGATTACAGGTGCCTTTGTTTCTTCATATTTTTCTCTAAATACTAATTATTCCATAGTGGGAAAATAATATGTTTGGAAAAGTTGGGCTAAATAAAAAGCTATAGGTTTTAAATGAAAAGAAATTCAATTTTTTTTCAGCATTGTAAAACATTCATGTTCCTAGTGATGAACTAAGTTACCAAAAAAATTAAATGAAGTTAGTTATGATATTGCAATTTATATTGATATTCTGTGAATGCTCATTCTGCTAATCAAAATATTGAGTTAAATAGCATGAGCTATTCCCTAAGTAAATTCTATGGTGGGGAGGTGGTTATTAGGAAAGGGGGAACATAAGTTTCTTTTTTTAAATTAATTAGTTTATTTATGAATTTTTGAATTTTATTTTATTTATTTTTTTATTCAACAGGTTCTTATTAGCTATCCATTTCATACATACTAGTGTATATATGTCAATCCCAATCTCCCAATTCATCAAGGAAAGGGGGAACATAAGTTTCTAAGTGGCCTGGTGACCTGAATTCTTTCCACCAAGAAGGAAGCATCAGAGCCATTTAATCAATGCAGTGTCTTTTATAAATCTTCAGGAACTCTCCTAGGAAGCCTTCAAGAGATGGATTCCTTATTACTGTGATATATGTTCCAATTAAATTTTTAGTAATGCTCTCCTGGGACTTCCCAGCCTAATCTATAAGGTAAAATGATGGCACTGCTCCAGCAATCCTGAAGTTCTGCTCTAGAATCAATGCAAAGCTCTGACAACCTTAGAATTTCTGTATACACATGCAGGTAGGTGTCTTCAATTATAAGTGCAATGTTATTTTCTGAAGGAAAAAAAGAGTCTAGGAAAATTCTACAACCCTCTCCTCTGCCACTGCTCTCCACTCCATCCCATTAGTAGCAGCCTAACCCCAGGAAGCAACTGCCCTCAGTCACCTGAATTTGCCCACAGTGTATGTTGGGTGATGAGTTTTATAAAGCACATAAGCAATCCATTATCTTAGGAGGTCTGAATGGCAAGTACTCAAGCCAGAAAAATCAAGGATTATTGCCCCAAAGTGTACAAATCAAAAAAATGAGGCTTAGAGAATTTAAGCAACTTGTCAAGGTTACCCTTGTAGCTAGCTGATAAGCCAGGGTGACCTTAAACAAGTGGGAAAAAAAGTGAGAGTGAAAGTTGAAAGGCTTCAAAGGCAGATAAGCAAATTAAATAATGAATTTTAAAATCTTCACCTCTTTTAACCCTTTGTCTTTTGCACTTTTCTTGGGTTAATGAGACCCTACAAACACATTTCAGTCCACAATTTCATCTCCATTGCTTTAGGGATTTGCATCTGATAGCCATAGGAAATGCAGCTGACCCCTTCCCTAGTTATTTAATGACCTCCTATGTGCTCCTCTTCTCATTTTGCTTTCTCAACACCCATTTAAGACCCATTTAAGGATTTGCTGCCCCCAAAATTTTGCATCTTTCTGCTCAACTAATTACCCCCAATGGAAAAATGACTGCTCCACATACTTGGAGATATATGATAATCAAGCCACTAAATTCTCCTTTTGCTAATGACATGTTTTTTCAATATGTTCAAATGAGAGGCTCATTGGAAATTATTCACTTTCTTCTAAGTTACAAAGGAAAATAAAAGGCAAATTATGGCTGTGTAAGCACGTGTTTGCTCAGATTCTATTCCACTGAATTAATTTGCCATCCACAGAGCTATTGACAGCTAGCTCTTTCCTTGAACCTTTTCACTTACCAGGTGGAAATGATTAAAAATTTTATTTGCTTGAAGGGTCATTTAGGTTGGAGACCGCCCCTTTGTAATATAGAAGCCTCAACGTCCACTAGAGAGAATAAGAGAGCAATGGCTTCCATAAATGTTTCAACAGTGGGGGGAGAGAGTGTGAGAGTTGAAAGGAATTCGGACCATCACTGATTTTTCAGATGAGGAAACCGAAGCCCAGAAAGGTTAACAGGGTTGATCAAAATCAGTTTTGTTAGTTTGTAGCAGAGCTGAAACCAGGAACTAAAAGTTTTAACACTTGTCCTCTCTCTCCCTCCCTTCCATCCTGCTGCCAGTGTCAGTGGTAAATAAAAGCAAATTCAAGAAAATGTAGCTTGAGGAGAAGTACTAGGACAGAACAATAATGCACACTTGCAATTTTCTACAAATTCCTTAATTACACAGCTTCATTCATTCACAGAAGTTGTGCCACTCACACATAGCTCAATGCACACAGTCCAAGAGAGATAACTCATCCTTATCTTACAGCACTCAGGGTGGCCAGTTCCAGCCAGAATGAAGAAGAGAGCAAGGGTCAAGGGCAGTACAGATGGAGCTGCTCTCCTTCACTCTCCAACTCCCACCCCTCCCATCAGCCCAGGTTGATCCATTTTCATTACATTTCTCTTTAATACAAAATCCAGACACTTTGTTCAGGAAACTCTGCTTATCAAATCTGCTCTTAATAATCCTTTTTTTTAAATCAAACTTTATCTGGTGGAACCAAAATATGTTTGATCTTAGCA
This sequence comes from Physeter macrocephalus, assembly GCF_002837175.3. Lineage (NCBI taxonomy): Eukaryota > Metazoa > Chordata > Mammalia > Artiodactyla > Physeteridae > Physeter > Physeter macrocephalus. The sequence continues at coordinate 83,860,985 of NC_041224.1, forward strand.
TAAAGTACACTTATCAGTCCCACTGCTAAAATGACACTGCCTGAAAGTGAACGGTGTTAAGGGCAAAGTCTTTAGAGCCTTAGAGCCAGAAAGAAGTGAGTTTACATCCAAAATCCATCACTTCTAGCTGCAATGCCTTGCCCAAGTCATTCATTTGCTCAATATGTTACTGAGCACACTAGGCTCTAGTAATGCAAACAGATATTATCCCTTCCTTTTATCTTTACACTTCAGAGGCAGAGCCAGACACTAACACACCTGTCACCCAAGTTAATGCAAAGGGTTAACTGTTACAAGTGCTGCCAAAAAAGGTCTCTGGAACTATGAGAGTACCCAGTAGGAGGGTTTGCCCTAGTTACAAAGATCAGAAAAGACTTCCCCTAGGAAGGGCGGCTGGAGCTGAGATCAGAAAGATAAGTGGACAATAAGTCAGTGAAGTGAGGAGGAGCCTTCATCCCAGGCAAGGTGCTGTGCTGAGAGGGACCACATCCTGTCTGGGAGATTGAGTCTGTGCAGTGTGAGCTGAGAGGTAGGGCACATGCTGAGGTCAGAGAACTGGACAGGGGCCTGTGGCCATGGTAAGGAGGTTTGTCCTCGTTCTAGGTGGCATGGGGGATGTGAGGCATGATCTGTTCTCCAAGCAGGGAGAGCAGACTGGGGGATAGCATGGACACAGATGTACAGGTGGGAAGCCAGTGCAGTAATCCATACAAGAGCTAGTAATGCTGTGGCTGGAAAGAGTAAACAGAATCTAAGGGATTTTTCAGAGCTAAAATCAATAAGCCTTAATAATAAATTGGATATGGGAAATGAGAGAAAGGGGTATATCAAAGCTAACTCGTGGGACTTTGGCTGGTGTAACTGGGTAGGTGGCAGTACCATTCTCTGAAAAACAGAATTCAAGGAGGACCAGACTAGTGACCTAAACATCTGAGCCTCAGCTTCCTCATCTGTAAAATGAGGATAGTAATACCTATATCACAATGTTGTTAGAAGCATTAGAGAAAGTTCCTAGAAAGTGACTGGTGTACAGCACTCCCCCAAATAAACGGTACTTATTCTTATAGGCTGTTCTTTCTTGATCTGATTATAAATTCAGGATATCAAACATCCATTTATTTTCACTCTCTTCTTTGATTGTTCTATCAAATTGGTGGTTTACTGATCTAATCACCTTAAATAGTCTCTATTATGCTATTCTAGCAAAATAGGCAAGGTAGCAATTGCTCCCATAAACTTATTATTGTAAATGGCACTGCTACAGTTTAGCTCACAATGGCTTACTTTGGTCTTCAAGGGAAAACATCGATTGCAAATGCCATTCCCAATATTAACCAAATGTTCATGTGCAGATGTATTTAGTACCCAGGGGTGTAGTGCTGGGTCATTTAAAGGGAACTGAAAAACACTGCTCCCAAATCCAAGGGAGAAAAAAATAACATGTACACAGCACTTTAGAGTTTATAAAGTCCCATCACACACATTGTATTAATGGAACCTCACACTGTATGGGGTTGGGAGGAAAAGCGGGTGTTTTCACTGTTATTTTTACAAGTGAGGTTAGCTTAGAAAAGTAACTTGCTCTAGCCCACAAAACAAGGAAGTAATAGAAGTGACTAAAATACAAGTCCTGTGGCTCCCTTTCTATGTTTATCAAAATACCCCACCTGCCAATGTTAAACCAGTCAATGGAAACAGTAAAAATCATGCAGCCACTAAACAGAGGAGCCGGGAAACAAGATCACTTGAACTTTCATGGGGATATTTCATCAATTTGTTATTATTTACTTATTTATTGTTGTGGCTGTCATTAATAGACAACAAGTGATGAATTATTAGTCTAAGCCAGATCATATGTTAAACACTTCAAGTTCATGGTCTCATTGAATCTTTACAGCAACTTATAACATGAGTGGTTTTAAACATTTGAATTATTAAAAGTACAGAGGAAAAGGGAGACTTAGAAAACATAAGTTCTTGCCCAGTTCCTAAATCCTGATCTCTTTCCAAAGCCACTGTACTAGACTAGCATGCTTCCGTGGGACATTTGATGTATAGCAGAGTTAAATACCAATAAGGCCAATATCATGAGTGACTTCATATTATCCTGGGTTATTTGGAAAATCACGTGATGTCTCCCATCATCTAAAAGACAGGCATTTTCTCTAGTTCCACCCACTCAGTGAATAAACAGGTATGAGCCCTTACCTGGGCCAGGTACTTCTCTGGGTTCTCCAGGTTTTGTGTACAGAGGTTTATATCTCAAATTCTGATCCTAGCCCTTCTCCTTACCAGATGGAAAACCTTGGGCAAGTTACTTAGCAGCTCAGATACTCAATTTAATAGTCTGTGAAATAGGGGTGATAATATTTAGTTCCAACATCATGAAGTAAATGGAACCTCATGCATAAAGCATTTAGCATGGTTCCTGGAGCATGGTTGGTGCTCTGCACTTATTAGCTATGGTTATTTTATATTTTGATGATCCTCCAGATAACAGAACAGATGTTAGTTTCATTTTATAAAAAGGTAACTGGTTCCAAGACATGAAGAATTTTGTATAATCTCACACATCTTATAAATGGTAAAACAAAGATAAGAAACCAAGTCTTCTAAATACTGAGAACAAATTTTTATTAAAACCCCCCAGAGCTCTCTAAGGAGGATGGGTCTTGGTATCTGGAAGATTTTAAAAGTAGAAGCAAGACAGAGCCAAATTACTCATCATAAAGGGTTGAGCGATGAAGAGACATGCATGATTCAGAAGTAGGAAGAAAGAACCTAGGAACAGAGGTTTGGAAGGGAGGGTCAGAGAAAAGGGAGGAATAATAAGACAGAAGGGCTGGGGGAAAAAGTGTGTGCTCAAAGGGATTTGAGAAATTTGCTCCAGGTTGTGCAATGTAAACTTCTCTTCCTTCTATCTTCAAAATCTCCATGAAAATCTAGACTATTTCTAAAAGCTCTAGTTTGAGTCTAGAGAGGTAAAGAGGAGCTGATCCCCATCTAAAGCTAGTGAGGAGAGACAACAGATGCACAAAAGGACAGCCCCCACCTAGGCATTCTCATGGAAAAGCAAAGGGGCCCATGCTATATGTTGTGTAAGAAAGATGAAAGGTGTGGAATCAGATTGTATTTATCAGGTGAAGGCAAAAAGAGGGAGGAAGGGGAAGGAAATCACCAAATTCTGCGCAATCTAAGAAAATTTGACAAACAGCTTTTGCTTCTACAACACCATTCTTAGTCTAGCCAGCTTGTAGTGGGGACCCAGATCATTCATTCAGAAAGCCATCCTTCCTGCCACAAAGCCTGGAGAAGGATCTTACATGTAAATACTCTTTGATAGCCCTGAAGGAATATGCCTGATTTAGAAAGGAGGAGTGAAATTAGAGAATTGTCATTATTGCTCCTATTTTTTTTTTTCACCATGGTAAATACAGGCATACCAGGAGTTTCCTTATAGCACACTGAAAAATCATGAAATCTCCTTCTCTCTGTCCTTCCCCTCTCTGCCAAAAAAAAAAATGTGATTGATGAAAAACAGAATCTGTATTGGCCACACGTTCATTGAAGTTCAAATACTTGGATCGTTGTGGTTTAAAATCATATTTGCTTTTATGTCTCTTGGCCTAGACATAATAATAATTGCTGTAATAATTACACCTGCTGGTAGTAGGTAGCAAGAGAGATGGAGAAGAGAAACAAGGGCAGGGAGGAAGGCGGAGGCAGTCAGTGAATAAAAATAGACTGAGAAAGCTGATCTCTCCTTAGGGACTGAACAAATTCACCCCCGTTGTGCTTCGTTTGGAAGAAGGCAGTCTCCTGGGTGCTCCGTTCACCCTCCCTTCTTTCCTCATGCCTCCCTCACCCCCGTTCAAAAGGAACTAAATAAAAGACAAGGTGGGAAGGGAGAAAGATAATGGCATTTGGTACCAAATCATCTGGGTGTGAGTCCCAACTTCTGCCATTGATTAGCTGTGCAATTATAAATGGAAATAGGTATCTCTTTTGGCTTTGCTTCTTCTCATGTGTGAAACAAGGTTATGAGTATTGTCAATGAGATAAAGCAAGTACTCAGTACATTTCTGTGAATACTTATTAACATTATAGGACAAAAAGAAACAGGAATTAAGATTTTAACATAAGACCTAAAACTGTAAAACTCCTAGAAGAAAACATAGGAGGAAAGCTTTATGACATTGGGCTTGGCAATGATTTCTTGGATATGACATCAAAAGCACAAACAACAAAAGCAAAATTAGACAAATGGGACTATATTAAACCGAAAATCTTCTGTGCAGCAAATGAATCAATCAACAAAGTGAAAAGCCAACTTATGGAATGGAAGAAAATATTTTCAATGCATATATCTGATAAAGAATTACTATCCAAAATATAATATATAAGGAACTCCAACAGCTCGGTAGTATAAAAACAAATAATCTGATTTAAATGTGGGGCCAAGAACTTGAATAGACGTTTCTCCAGAAAAAGATTTGACTTTAAATTGCTCGAATAAATGTGTCAGATTCACATCTTCCCTTTCACCCAGCTCTTCCATTACCACCCAACAAGCACAAGCTTATCTTTCTTGTGAGCCAAGCGATTCTACCCATTGACCTGACTGTAGTCACAAGCCCAACCAGCCTGGGATGGCTAGTGCGGAGGCATGTGAAAAAGTCTGAGTCAGGAACTCAGGGAGGCCCCCACCTGCCCAAAGAATCTCAGTGGCCTGTTGGAAGGATGGTCTGAGTAGGCATGCACTCCTCTCCTTGCTCAGGCTCAAGTTTTACTATTTTTGAGTTTTTTAACTCCAAATAGGATGTGGAGAAGACTTCTATGAAACAGAAAGTTGCTTGGTAAAGTTTGCATTTACTGTGTCTGGCGTGGATGTATTTGCTAAGACCACTCAAGTAAATATGGCAATGGAATTTCAATAAACTACACAGGGTTGAGCAGACTATGATCCATGGGTGAAATGATTCCCATTGCCAGTTTCTGGAAGGCCTGTGAACCAAGAATAGATTTTACATTTCAAATGGTTGAAAAAATGCAAAAGAATAGCATTTCGTGATATGTGAAAATTATATGAAACTATGTGAAAATTACATAAAATGAAAATTTATCATCCGTAAGTAAAGTTTTATTGGAACACATCATGTGCAATCATTTTCATATTGCCTATGGCTGCTTTCCCACTACAACAGTGGAGTTGAGTATCTGCAACAGAGACCATATGTCCAGCAAAGCCTAAAATATTTATGATCTAGCCCTTTAGAGAAAAAGTTTGACCCCTGAGCTATGGCACATTACTGCTTATAGGCTACAAATCCATTTATCACCACATTGCAGGTCACCACTAAACTCCCTTTCATTCCAGCCTGACCGCTTTCATCAGCTATGAACTTATTGCCTTCATTCTTGCCCTTTTTAAAACATATTTTTCATAACCTTCTTCATGCCATCTCCCTGTTCAAAAGCCATCTATATACTTTTACAATCAGGAGAAAGAATCTTCCACTATGCCAACTGTTCTCTATAATTTATAGAACAAATTCCAAAATAGTTGTGATGCACATATAAAGCCATTTAAATCTAACCTCAGTCTCCCCATCACTTCTGGAATAAGCATCCTGCTGCCAAGATTCCCTCTCTGAAGCAATGCCTTTCACCTTCATCTACCTAACAGCTCCCTTACTGCCATCAAAGTCCAGCCCAAAGTACCACTCCCCTTTCCTCATTTACTCAATCAGAAGACTATATTTTATTCATCAATTGTTCCCCCAAAGCACACACTTTTTTTTTGAACTTTATTTTTTTATACAGCAGGTTCTTATTAGTTATCTATTTTATACATATTAGTGTATACATGTCAATCCCAGTCTCCCAATTCATCCCACCACCACCTCCCCCCAGCTTACCCCCTTGGTGTCCATACGTGTGTTCTCTATATCTGTGTCTCTATCTCTGCCTTGAAAGCTGGTTCATCTGTACCATTTTTCTAGATTCCACATATACGAGTTAATATACAATATTTGTTTTTCTCTTTCTGACTTACTTCACTCTGTATGACAGTCTCTAAGTCCATCCATGTCTCTACAAATGACCCAACTGCATTCCTTTTTATGGCTGAGTAATATTCCATTGCATATATGTACCACATCTTCTTTATCCATTCGTCCGTTGATGGGCATTTAGTTTGCTTTCATGACCTGGCTATTGTAAATAGAGCTGCAATGAACACTGGAGTGTATGTGTATTTTTGAATTATGGTTTTCCCTGGGTATATACCCAGGAGTGGGATTGCTGGGCCATATGGTAATACTATTTTTAGTTTTTTAAGGAACCTCCATACTGTTCTCTATGGTGGCTGTATCAATTTACATTCCCACCAACAGTGCAAGAGGGTTCCCTTTTCTCCACACCCCCTCCTGCATTTGTTGTTTGTAGATATTCTGATGATGCCCATTCTAACTGGTGTGAGGTGATACCTCATTGTAGTTTTGATTTGCATTTCTCTCATATTGAGCAGCTTTTCATGTGCTTCTTGTCCATCTGTATGTCTTCTTTAGAGAAATACCTATTTAGGTCTTCTGGCCATTTTTTGATTGGGTTGGTTTTTTTTTTAATATTGAGCTGCATGAGTTGTTTATATATGTTGGAGATTAATCCTTTGTCTGTTGATTCATTTGAAAATATTTTCTCCCATTCTGAGGGTTGTCTTTTCTTCTTGATTGTAGTTTCCTTTGCTTTGCAAAAGCTTTTAAGTTTCATTAGGTCCCATTTGTTTATTTTTGTTTTTATTTCCATTACTCTAGGAGGTGGGTCAAAAAAGATCTTGCTGTGATTTATGTCAAAGAGTGTTCTTCCTAAGTTTTCCTTTAAGAGTTTTATAGTGTCCTTTCAACGTGTTGTTCAATTTTGTTTGCTGGTATTTTTTTGAGGACTTTTGCATCTATATTCATCAGTGATATTGGTCTGTAATTTTCTTTTTTTATAGCATCTTTCTCTGGTTTTGGTATCAGGTTGATGGTGGCCTTGTAGAATGAGTTTGGGAGTGTTCCTTCCTCCACAATTTTTTGAAATAGTTTGAGAAGGATGAGTGTTAGTTCTTCTCTATATGTTGTGACATCTTTCTCTGGTTTTGGTATCAGGTTGATGGTGGCCTTGTAGAATGAGTTTGGGAGTGTTCCTTCCTCCACAATTTTTTGAAATAGTTTGAGAAGGATGAGTGTTAGTTCTTCTCTATATGTTTGATAGAATTCACCTGTAAAGCCATCTGGTCCTGGACTTTTGTTTATTGGAAGATTTTTAATCACAGTTTCAATTGCAGTGCTTGCGATTGGTCTGTTCATATTTTCTATTTCTTCCTGGTTCAGTCTTGGAACGTTGTGCATTTCTAAGAATTTGTCCATTTCTTCCAGGTTGTCCATTTTATTGGCATAGAGTTGCTTGTAGTAGTCTTATGATGCTTTGTATTTCTGCGCTGTCCATTGTAACTTCTCCTCTTTCATTTCTAATTTTATTGATTTGAGTCCTCCCCTTCTTTTTCTTGATGAGTCTGGCTAAAGGTTTATCAATTTTGTTTACCTTCTCAAAGAACCAGCTTTTACTTTTATTGATCTTTGGTATTGTTTTCTTTGTTTCTATTTCATTTATTTCTGCTCTGATCTTTATGATTTTTCTTCTATTAACTTTGGGTTTTGTTTGTTCTTCTTTCTCTAGTTCCTTTAGGTGTAAGGTTAGATTGTTTATTTGACATTTTTCCTGTTTTTTGAAGTAGGATTGTATCCCTATACACTTCCCTCTTAGAACTACTTTTGCTTCATCCCATAGTTTTTGGATCGTTGTGTTTTCGTTGTCATTTGTCTCTAGGTATTTTTTGATTTCCTCTTTGTTTTCTTCAGTGATCTCTTGGTTATTTAGTAAAATATTGTTTAGCCTCCATGTGTTTGTGTGTTTTACGTTTTTTTCCCTGTAATTTATTTCTAATCTCATAACGTTGTGGTCGAAAAAGATGCTTGATATGATTTCAATTTTCTTAAATTTACTGAGGCTTGATTTGTGATCCAAGATGTGATCTATCCTGGAAAATGATCCGTGTGCACTTGAGAAGAAAGAGTAATCTGCTGTTTTCAGATGCAATGTCCTAAAAATATCAGTTAAATCTATCTGGTCTATTGTGTAATTTAAAGCTTTTGTTTCCTCATTAATTTTCTGTCTGGATGATCTGTCCACTGGTGTAAGTGAGGTGTTAAAGTCTCCCACTATTATTATGTTACTGTTGATTTCCCCTTTTATAGCGTTAGCATTTGCCTTGTGTATTATGGTGCTCCTATGTTGGGTGAATATATATTTATAATTGTTATATCTTCTTCTTGGATTGATCCCTTGACCATTATGTAGTGTGCTTCCTTATCTCCTGTAATATTCTTTATTTTAAAGTCTATTTTATCCGATACGAGTATTGCTACTCCAGCTTTCTTTTGATTTCCATTTGCATGGAGTATCTTTTTCCATCCCCTGACTTTCAGTCTGTATGTGTCCCTAGGTCTGAAGTGGGTCCCTTGTAGACAGCATATATATGGGTCTTGTTTTTGTATCCATTCAGCGAGCCTGTGTCTTTCAGTTGGAGCATTTAATCCATTGACATTTAGGGTAATTATCAATATGTATGTTTCTATTACCATTTTTGTAATTGTTTTGGGTTTGTTTCTGTAGGTCCTTTTTTTCTCCTGTGTTTCCCAGTAAGAGAAGTCCCTTTAGCATTTGTTGTAGAGGGCTGGTTTGGTGGTGCTGAATTCTCTTAACTTTTGCTTGTCTGTAAAGCTTTGGATTTCTCCATGAAATCTGAATGAGATCCTTGCTGGGTAGAGTAATCTTGGTTGTAGGTTCTTCCCTTTCATCACTTTAAATATGTCCTGCCACTCCCTTCTGGCTTGTAGAGTTTCTGATGAGAAATCAGCTGTTAACTTTATGGGAATTCCCCTGTGTGTTATTTGCCCTTTTTCCCTTGTTGCTTTTAATACTTTTTCTTTCTCTTTAATTTTTGTCAGTTTGATCACTGTGTGTCTCGGTGTGTTTCTCCTTGGGTTTATCCTGCCTGGGACTCTCTTTGCTTCCTGGACTTGGGTCACGATTTCCTTTCTCATCTTTTCAAATATTTTCTCAGGTCCTTTCTCTCTCTCTTCTGCTTCTGGGACCCCTATAATGTGAATGTTGTTGCGTTTAATGTTGTCCCAGAGGTCTCTTAGGCTGTCTTCATTTCTTTTCATTCTTTTTTCTTTATTCTGTTCTGTGGCAGTGAATTCCACCATTCTGTCTTCCAGGTCACTCATCCGCTCTTCTACCTCAGTTATTCTGCTATTGATTCCTTCTAGTGTAGTTTTCATTTTAGTTATTGTACTGTTCATCTCTGTTTGTTTGTTCTTTACTTCCTCTAGGTGTTTGTTCTTTAATTCGTCTAGGTCTTTGTTAAACATTCCTTGCATCTTCTTGGTCTTTGCCTCCATTCTTTTTCCAAGGTCCTAGATCAACTTCACTGTCATTATTCTGAATTCTTTTGCTGGAAGGTTGCCTATTTCCACTTAATTTAGTTGTTTTTCTGGGGTTTTACCTTGTTCCTTAATCTGGTTCATAGTCCTCTGCCTTTTCATTTTGTCTATCTTTCTGTGAATGTGGTCTTCATCCCACAGCCTGCAGGATTGTAGTTCTTCTGGCTTCTGCTGTCTGCCCTCTGGTGAATGAGGCTATCTTAGAGGCTTGTGCAAGTTTCCTGATGGGAGGGACTGGTGGTGGGTAGAGCTGGCTGTTGCTCTGGTGGGCAGAGCTCAGTAAAACTTTAATCCACTTCTCTGCTGATAGGTGGGGCTGGGTTCCCTCCCTGTTGGTTGTTTGCCCTGAGGCGACCCAGCCCTGGAGGCTACAGGCTCTTTGCTGGGGCTAATGGTGGACTCCAGAAAGGCTCATGCCAAGGAGCACTTCCCAGACCTCTGCTGCCAGTGTCCCTGTCCCTGCAATGAGCCACAGCCACTCCCTGCCTCTGCAGGAGACCCTCTAACACCGACAGGCCCAGTTCAGTCTCCTATGGGTTCACTGCTCTTTCCCCCTGGGTCCTGATGTGCACACTACTTTGTGTGTGTCCTCCAAGAGTGGAGTCTCTGCTTCCCCCTGTCCTGTCAAAGTCTTGAGATCAAATCCCACTAGCCTTCAAAGTCTGATTCTCTGGGAATTCTTCCTCCCATTGCCAGACCCCTGGGTTGGGAAGCCTGACATGGGGCCCAGAACCCCCACACCAGTGGGTGGACTCCATGGTATAACTGCTCTCTAGCCCATGAGTCACCTACCCAGCAGTTATGGGGCTTGATTTTATTGTGATTGCACTCCTCCTAGCGTCTCATTGTGGCTTTGCCTTTGCCTTTGCCTTTGTCTTTGTCTCCCCTGCTGAGTTCCAGTGTCTTCCTTTCGATGATTGTTCAGCAGTTGGTTGTGACTACGGTGCTCTCGCAAGAGGGAGTGAGCACTCATCCTTCTACTCCACCACCTTGAACCAATCTGATCAGCACATACCTCTTATAAACTTCTGTGGTGAAACATACCATAGTACCTTGAAATGACTTATGTGTGGCTGTCTGTCTGTATGTATGTATTTCTAGCCTGACCCACCATATCCAGCAACTAGTGAGCTACATACCACATTTTCTTCATCTTTATGACTACAGCACTTGGCATGAAGAAAGAACATATTATGTGTTTATAGAATTTAATAATAATAATAGTTATGACTCCTTTTATTGTCTTCTTTTATTTCAGTAGTTTAGAACATGATTCTTATAAATAAAAGTGGCCATAGACATAAGAGGTGTCTACAGGTTTATCCTAAGTAGCTCTGTGACATGAGATAAGCCACTTAACTTTTCTGAGATGCAAATTTCTCACATGATAGAAGATAAGGATGAGACCTAACTGGTTGACTTTATCTACCTCATGGGAGAGGATGATAATCAATCATAAAAATAACAGCCAGCATGAATTCACATTTATAAACTCTGCTAGCTCAAAATATACTCTCATAAATGAGATATTTTATACTGGCAAAAAAAAAAAAAAAATGAAGCCCAAATAACATAATGTCAGTAAAAGCTCTTTATAAATTGTAAAGTACACATGTGAAATAATATGGATTTTAGTTTCTATGATAATAACCACCTGGCACAGCTCAAAAGATCACAATGTAGCCTGGCAGATAGAAGAGGCTGTTTGGAGGGCTCATCATACATTGCAGAGGAGCAGGTAATTTTATTTTGCATGGTAACAATATGTCTTCTGGCTTCCTCCACTTCAGCTTCCTCATGAGGAAATTAAAACACCTTACAAGTGTAAGGAAGTTAGATTCACAAGAAACTTGACATCCATTATCAATTTGCAAATCAGAAATCCATTCTTCAGAGCTGGAAGTGACTTGCCTTAGACCTTCCAGCAAATGAGAGGGAGTTGGAATTCAAACCAGGGTCTTCAGATGGTGAGTCTCTGATTTTTCCATCATACCAAGAGCCTAGAGCATTAGAACACTTGAGATCATCTATGCTAACAACTTTAGAGATTAAGAAACTGAGACTAAGAGATTACAAAAATTGTCTAAGATCATATAATTAAGGAGAAAGTTAGGAATCTAGCCAGGATGCTCCCCCCACCTCTGGTCCCTACATAGTTATATTTTATCTTCTGTAGTAACCAGCCTCAGTGATGACCTCCAATGATCCCTATCCCCTGGCAATCACACTCTTGTATCATCTCCTCCCAAACTGAAGAGGGCTGACTTGTATAACCAATAGGATATTGTGAAAATGATAATGTGTGACTTTTGAGACTTGGTCATAAAAGACATCATGGCTTCTGTCTTACTCTCATGTATCATTTGCTCTGAGGGAAGCCAGCCATTATGTTGGAAGGATGCTCAAGGACTCTTTGGAGAGGTCCACATGACAAGGAACAGAAACAGCCTGCTTATGTGCATGAGTCTTTTTAGAAATGGATCCTACAGCCCCGTTCAAGCCTTTAAATGACTGCAGCCCCTGCCAATATCTTGACTATAGCCTCACGAAAGACCCAGAGTCAGAACCACCTGGCCCAACGGCTCCTGAATTCCTGACATACAGAAACTGTTTGAATAATAAATGCTTATTGCTATTTAAATCACTTAGTTTTAAGGCAATTTGTTATGCAGCAATAAATAACTAATATACTTCCCATTGTGAGCAGTAATTTCTCCAAGGTTTGTGTATATTCACTTTTCTCCTCCTGAATTCCAAGGTTCTCTTCCTAAAATGTAGTCATAAATCTATTTTTTTAGTAGTTCCCTAAACTCACTTTCAGAGACATTAATCAAATGAGAAAAGTTACTTCAATAATCTGATTTCCCCATGGCCTTCACCCAGCTGCCCCAGAGGTTTTCCATCTTGTTCCCAAGCAATTTCCTCACCATATACTCATGTCTAAAGCTTGAGATAAGGTTGACTAGGCAGTGTGAATGTCACATACTCTATATCTCATCTGTCCTCTGAGGAACACATAATAAGATCTGAGATGCATCTTGTTGAAAATTGGATGCTGAAAGGATAGGGTCATGGCACTTAAATATATTCTTGTTTATTTGGTCCAGATCCCATGTTTCTCTCTTCTTTAAATACTTCTACCATCCTCCTGTCCTTTATGATTTATCCTCCTTATTACTGAGAAACCAAAACCATGGAAACTGGTTGTTAACAATACTCATCCTTTTAAAAAATTTATTTATAAATCAGAGCCCCTTCTTTTTCCAAAGCAAATAAATTGTGAAACCTCTAGTCCCCCAGGGATTTGACTATTTATGCAACTCCCTTGAGAAAAGGAAATAAGAAGTGAAGATCCTGAACTCATCCCATCTCTGCCCTAGGAAACCTAAGATACTTGTCAAGATGAAGGGAACAAGATGCTGGCCTATCAAGGGATTGATTGTTCCTCATCCTAGCTGTATGGCCAGAAGCAAATATCATCAAGTCCTTACAGTGGGGGTGAGAGTGAAGCAGAGCCAGCAACACCTTCCAGAAGTATTCAAAATTATAATGAGGAATAAATTAGTTAACTGCAAGTGCTTCCCAAACTTTCAAGAGTATACAAATTGCCTAGGGATTTTGGTAAAATGCAGATTCTAATTCATAATGCTAGAGGGTGGCCTAAGATTCTGCATTTCAGCAAGCTTCCAGGAGATGCTGCTGCTGCTGCTACAAGGACCACCTTTTGAGTAATGAGGATATAAAAGAATCGTAGCTCTTAGCAATTATTATTGGTGTTGTTCATATGATCTCCATAGCAAGAGTAGTAATGCTGGTAAGTGGCAGAGTTGAGATTGAAATCCAAGACTAACTCTCCCTCCCAACTCCTATGTTGTCTCTGAAAAGGAGCAAGATATGCTTAGAGCAGGGCTGGGTGACAACTTCACAGAGTCCTTATGCTAGTGGTCTTTCCAGCAACTTGCCAGCAACTTTCCTTGTGACAATTCAGCCCTGATATCTTAAAGGCTCCAGAAAGTAATTCCAGCAGAGGAGTGAGGAATTCATTAGAGCCTCCATCACATTATCACATGCTGAGGACTTTCCAGGTTGCCCAGAGAGCATCTGTCAGCAAAGTTAGATTCTATCAAAAATGAAAATTGAGGTTTAATTCAGCCTGGGGAGGAAACTGATTAACCAGAAGATGGGAGATTAATCCCCCTGGGCCACATCTCAGGGGTGAGAAGGGGCTGACTGTTCTATGTGCATTAGAATCAATTAAGCACTGTCCACCCCAGGAATCACAGGGAGGAAACTCTCTCCCAGGACTGAATAAGCCCGGAGACAGAGGCACAGACCTTCACTCTTATGGCCTCTCAGTGGAGGGTTGGGCCTGAATAAGCAGACTTCTGGGGTTTATAGGGGGTGTGACAAGGCTGCTGAGACAAGCCTGGCATTATCTTACACTTACAGCACATTTGAGGCAGGAGTGCTTGGCATTTTTATATTATTTGGTCTTAAATATGCCAGTAGTCATGGGGAAAGGAAGCAGAAATAAACTCTGAGAAAGGAAGAAGTGGGCCATCCTCATATTCTAATACATTGGCGTCAGACCCTGGGAGTTGGTTACAGATGCATCAGCAACTAGTTGTGGAAGGTTAAGGACTAGTGACGTACTTGCAATGAGTACAGTGAGTTTAAAATTTGACTAATAAGACTTATGACTAATAATAGCTACTCTTCTGTCTCAGATGCTGCATTAGCATGAGAAATGCATCATCACAGTCAATCTTTCCTGTAGTCCTACGGAGGATGGATCTGTGACCCCTACTTTACCAAGAAATGTAGTGAAGTTGCTTGCTGGCTTCCAAAGGCAGAGGCGATGCTACAGACAAATTTGCCTTTTATAGCAGTTGAATATTTTGGTAGGGAAAAGAGATTGAGCATGAATCAGAACACAAGATTTGTGAAAGCACACAAGGGAAAAGAGAATGGAAGGGTCTCGTCATTACTGACGAAGATATAAGCATGATCACCCAATCTTTCCTAGCTATACAAAGCATTCAGTAGAATATTTGTGAGCTTTATTTGTGGGCAGTGTGTTGGAGGTTCAGACTCATTCTAGATGTGGCTATAGTTTCTTAACAATCCTTCTCTCTCGCCTCCACTTACAGCCACATTCATTTGAAGAAGGCGGTGATGATCTGAATTAATTCTCACTAGGCTTGGCATCACAAAGCCTACATTTATTTTCACCCAGGTCACTGGTGTGCCCTGAAAACTGCGGAATAGCAACTAACTTTTCTGATCCTGTATCCTCATCTATAAAATGGGACTAACTCTACTTACTCTACAGGACAGTTGAGATGAGCAAACAAAATAATACTTGTGAAAATTACCTGAGCATGCTGCACAAGTGTTAGGTGTGGAACATGCAGAGGGAAACCACTCTCCTTTCTTCCCCAGTGAAGCGCCCAGCCTCAGGCAGGTGTATTCCTATTTTCTAGTTCTCTCTCAGAGAGAATGGCAAAGGATGCATGAATCAGCAGAGCATACAGCACTGCCTTTTCTTTTCTCAGGGCCATTTTTCCTTTTTCTTCTCTTTCTACTGGTAACATGGCTTTTTGAAGATTGACAGTGATGCTGATTGGTTGGGTCACTTCTTTATGACCAAACAGAAGTTCTCTTTAGGAAACTGAAACATGCCTCCTTCCAACATCCACACTGAGAGAGGGAAGTCGGCATGAAGATAATCAAAAGAAATCACAGGCAAACCGGCCAATCCAGTTATATCTGATCTTAGGTCATAGACCTACCCTCCAAAATCTCAGGAGCAAACACAGCACACACTCCTGAGCACGTGCACACAAGCTATGCATCCTCAGTCTGAAGGGAAACCCCCTGTCCCATCTCACACCCCATGTCAAAGCAGGGTCTCTACCACTGTCAGTGTCAGCCAGGAGGACCAAAGCTGGAACAGAAGTCAAGGTGGAGCCATTAACTAATGGTCATAGAACCAAAACCTCATTGACAGAGCAAAAACAAGGTTAGGAATGGGCTGTAGTCTTCTCAATATAAGAGCAGAACTTCCTAAATTCTGTGATACTCCCTCAGGGCTAACGTGGTCTTGCGTCTGAGAGTATTCACTCAAGATCAGCATTCCTGGACATGTTCAGGCAAAGTCTGCAGAGTCATTCCGATTTGGACATTTCCAGAGAGGATGGGAAGCTCCACTTCCTGAATAACTTCTCCAGTACTTTCCAATATTTGTCTCATTCCCACAGAAGAAAACTTGGGAAGGAGAAACATGAAACTTGCTTCTATACCTGGTTTTTGTTCTCTTCTAAGTTTGTAATTATTTTCACTTCTTGCTTCTTCCTGACTTTTTTCTTTCTGTTCATTTCAATTCTTACACTTTGGGGGGTAAAATTAATTTGTGCTAATAATTTGAAAAAAGAAGTCCAAAATTTTGAAAAACATTGGAGGCACAGGGTTTTTTTTTTAATTTTTTTAACATCTTTATTGGGGTATAATTGCTTTACAATGGTGTGTTAGCTTCTGCTGTATAACAAAGTTAATCAGCTATACATACACATATATCCCCATATCTCCTCCCTCTTGCATCTCCTTCCCACCCTCCCTATCCCACCCCTCTAGGTGGTCACAAAGCACAGAGCTGATCTCCCTGTGCTATGTGGCTACTTCCCATTAGCTATCGGTTTTACATTTGGTAGTGTATATATGTCCATGCCACTCTCTCACTTCATCCCAGCTTACCCTTCCCCCTCCCCGTGTCCTCAAGTCCATTCTCTAAGTCTGCATCTTTATTCCTGTCCTGCCCCTAGGTTCTCGATGGGCACTTAGGTTGCTTCTATGTCCTGGCTATTATAAATAGAGCTGCAATGAACATTGGGGTGCATGTGTCTTTTTGAATTATGGTTTTCTCAGGGTATATGCCCAGTAGTGGGATTGCTGGGTCGTATGGTAGTTCTATTTTTAGTTTTTTAAGGAACCTCCATACTGTTCTCCATAGTGGCTGTATCAATTAGTTTTTTAAAGAACCTCCATACTGTTCTCCATAGTGGTTATATCAATTTACATTCCCACCAACGGTACAAGAGTGTTCCCTTTTCTCCACACCCTCTCCAGCATGTATTGTTTGTAGATATTTTATCATGGCCATTCTGACTGGTATGAGGTGATACCTCATTGTAGTTTTGATTTGCATTTTAGAGGCACAGAGTTTTAAATCCTAAATTCTTATCCTAAGAGCTTCTTTGAAGAATATGCCAAACCTCTTGTCTTCCTCTTCTGCTGTTAATTTTGATTTGAGGTCATGTATTAACCTATCATCCATTTCCTGGCCAAGGAATTATGAAGGTGTCTTGAATATATTAACCTTACATATCCTAGGATTCTGTCATGGATTGGACAGCCTTTAGCTCCACAACTTCTAAAAGCATGATATTCAAAGGGAACCTTGCAGCTTGACTATTCCCAAATTTTGTCAGAGATTTTAAAAAGCCCAACTGCCCTATTTCGTCTACCACCATGTTGAAATACAAGTATCAACACTAGGGCTTAGAATATATGGAGATAATTAGGAATTCCCTAGGGAAAAAGAGGAAGTAAAGGATTAACCAAGGAGATCTATTAAATAAAGGATTAATTCCTTCTTCTCAGTTATCACACATAGAGTCTTCCTCTCCACTCCAAGCTCCTCCCCAAACAATCCTCAATCAAAGCAAGAGCCTATCAGAAGGAGAAGAATGTCTCTATTTTTTAATCCCTTAAATTAGAATTCTTTACCTGAAATTGTGAATGCTAGTTAATGATAAGCAAGGCCCTGGGGCCCTGAAAGGACTTATGAAGCAGAGTTTGAAATAGAGCGACAGAATGGATTTGCCAGTTGCTTTGGTTATGCATCCAGCAAAATTTTCAAACACAATAATATCTATCAACTGGTTAGCATCTTACATGTGTCTAATTTGGGATTTTCCCATAAACAGAGACTGAGTAAGGAGTTCAGAAGGTGATGCCTGAATACACAAGTGAGGGAATGGAGACAGTGAGGCAGGAAGCAGGAAAGGCCAGAAAAGGGTGCATTTTCAAAGTCACTGTGCAAAGCAGCAGGTCTGTGCTCTGCAGGGAGCTCTGAGGAGTGTACAGAACACAGCACAACTGAGCACTGTGGCTCTGACCCACTGCTCCCCTTCTCCCTTGGATAGGGCTGCTCTAAGGGGTGTTAACTGCTCCCAGCCCCACTTCCTGTTGCTACTGTGCACTGGCTGAGCCAGCTCCAGATGCCTGTGGCAAAAAGTGAAAAGAGGCTCTGTGCATTGGAAGAGGGATGGAATCACCACCAATGGAAGTGGGTGCACAACTGCCCAGCTGAGCCACAGCTGAAATCAGACGTGGACGGCCAGGACGTGATAAGCAACACAAAAGGGTCTGCTACACATAGACACACATCATAACCCCTATCTGCTCCTTCCACCTCATGACTTTTGTGCAACCTCTATGGAGAGCAATTTAGTCATATCTTTTCAAATAAAAAATATACATACCACTTGATCAAGAAGCTCAGATTCTAGGGATTTGCCCCATGAATATTCTTGTTCATGTGTGAAATGTCGTATGTACAATGATGTTTACTGAAGCATTATTTGTAATGGCAAACAGTTGGGAGGAAAAAGTGTCAATCAATACGGAACCCATCAAATAAATAATGATATATCCACAGAGCAATGGAATTAGGGTGACAATTAACTATATTCAATAAGTTGCATGAAACTGTCACTAACAAATCAGAATGGACACTCAATAGACAAGAAGAGCAGCCAACTGGCATGCCCATAATGAGGCAAAGAATGTCAGTCATGAATGGCAAACCTTGTAGCAGTTAAAAAATGAAACTTCCCTATAGTCACGGTTATACTTCTTTAGATCATTGTTCTGTTAAGAAACTCAAGCTGAAAGTTCAAGCATCGTACCCTCAATTCCCTTGGCTAAATTCTTCTGCCTTTGAGGCTTATTTGAAGGGTGAATGGAAGGATATATTTAATATATTAGGCTTATTATGCAGTTATTAGTAGAGTTGGTTTTTCTCCTGTCCAAATCTCCATTTTATTCTAGATGTCTAAGCACTTGACTGAATTAAAAGCAGGAGTCCTGTGTGTGAACAGCCAGACCTCACAGAGTTAAACTAATTCCACAGCAGGATCACTTCATCAAGCGAAATGATAAATCACACTCAGCGGGGTTTTTCCTTCTTCCTGATAGCTTTCTTCTCAACTTTAGTATGCAAACAAAATTGTATTAGCCTTAAGAAAAAGTATCCAGAATCTAGAATCCTACTTGGTCTTCCCCATGGAAACCAAGATCCTGGAGAGCTGTGTCCAGACCCATGTAAAACAAACCTCCCCATCCAGCCTCCTGCATTCTGTCTTTAAAGGCAGAGAAAACTCACGAACCCAAACCACACCATGCTTTTTAAATCTCAAAAGGCGCTCACCTAGGATCCCATGCCTAGAATCATGGCTTAAATTCAAAGTGAAAAAAAGCAATTCCTGGATTGTAGCTTCGTGGGGAGTTGGTAATCCCTATAGGGTCTCTCCTGCACCTACTCAAGCAGCCATCCCCTCCTCTGGCCTCAACATGTGTTCAGCCAAGTGTAGGATATAAACACAGCAGAATACACCCAAAGCAACCATCATAATTTAGACTGTCAAGGAAGTAAAAAGCAGTCCCTACCCAGAGTTCTGTCTGGCATTCTGCTTTCTTTGCCAGTAGGGAGATATCCCTGGGGATAAAAGGAAAACCTCCTATATCAGGGTTAATTCCAAGAGTGGTAAGGATTCAGCACAGTGTAGGAGTTAAGCCTCTGTTCATTAAAACCATCGTTCTTTGACTGGATGTTTTATGAAGGACTGTGAACAATCCCATAAAACAAAAGCACTTGCCCCTCTCTTTTCCAACCTTGGAGATTACAGTTTAGATCCACAGTAGGTTAAAACAAAGCACATGGTGAGAAGGCTAGTTCATCACAATGACAAGGACTGCAGTAAAATTTCAAGGAATTGAGCGCCATTCAGCTCTGTTCACAGGCTGAATACTATGATAAAACTTGTTGATTCCCTAGTCTTCACTAGGGATTGTGGAGCCAAAGGGGCCATGGGGAGTTCTGGGGCTTAAGGGGGAAGCAAAGGGGCTTGTGGGGAAGTGAGTGATCACAGCAAACAGGGCAGGTGTGTGTGCTGGCAGCTCTTTGGAGCATCGGTCTCCAGACAGGCTTGTCCTATTTCCCTGTCTTGTCACTGAACCTTGCCCATAACTGAAACAGGGATGCTAAGTTCACTTCATGAACTCTGGAAAGTCCAAAGTGTAGAAACACAGGTTAGTAATTTCCTGTCTAGATTTTGTAGTTAATGGAAGGGGAAATATAAGACAAGGGTTTTTTAAATTTTCTTTTATTAATAAAATACTATTTAAATTAGTAGCATCAAATTTCTCTTCCATTAGGGCCCTTATTTTCCATTTGTCATTAAAAAAAAATTTTCAGATAAATAAAACACGCTTATCCCCACTCAATTCATTCCCTTCCCTTTTCACATGCCCCATGACAATTACTCAAGTTTGGTATTTATTTTTCTCACATATGTCTCTATAATTGCATATGTATATACTACTGAACAATAACTAGTATTACTTTGCATGCTTTTAACTTTTAAAAAGTATATGTATTTCATTCACGTTTGGTATTTACCCATATTGGTATGACTGCTCCAGTTTAATCTGGCACCATTTAATAATGCATTATATGAATCTAACACAATTATTTATCCCTTCTCCTGCTGGTGTGTAGTTAAGTTATTTCCAACTTTTCACTATTACAATACCGCTACAATAAACATCCATGAACATCTTTGTTCTTGTCTCTTTGGCACATGTGAAATGGTTGTGGCATGTTTTGAATAAAACAATACATCTTGGAGATCTTTTTGTGCCTGTGCATGTTGTTATCACTCATCTTTTTAAGGCTTAAACAGCATCCTAGCAAATGAAATCACTAAAATATATTTAAATGTGGATTGCTGAACATTTAGATTGCCCCTCCCTTTACTTTGAGATATTAACAACAATGCTACATGTCTCTATGAGCTCACGTGACAGTTTCTCTATTGTATGGACCTATAATTGTGACTGCTTGGTCAAGAAGTGTGTGCTTTCAATTTTGCCACCTACTGCCAAAATAGCTTTACTGATTTGCACCACGACCAGCAGTGCATGAGGATATCCACTACTCTACCACCTCACCGTCTCTTAATACCATCATTCCTACAGGTTTTTGCAAGTTGATGTATTTGAAGTGACATCTCAAAATGTTTATTTTCATTTACATGATTACTTGTAAAGTTGAGTATCTTCTCACGTATTTCATCATCTGCTGATTGTGGGTCCATATCCTTTGTTCCCTTTTCTTCTGGGGTGACGGTTACAAAAGTCTGTTTCCGATAATCCCTATAGTCTAATTACTTTAGGAGAGGATAGTCCATTGAAAACTTAACTGAGAAAAGTCTAAGTGAATAACAAATAAAATGACTAACAAGTAAAATAATTCTAAAATCTAGTAAGTAAATGAAATTAATGTATATCTGCTTCTCAGAGCTTTGGAAACTCAACAACGATGGCTGTTCTATAAGTGAGAGATATCTGCTCAGAAGCATGTAAGTCTCTGCTAGCAGTGGAAACCCAACACTGCTTCATGCCCGCTTTGCATGAATAGGGGACTACGGAAGGAACTACCATTGTTGAATATTGACTCTGTATGCAGAGCTTAACAGATATCACTTCATTTAACCCTCACAAAAAAAAACCGTGAAAGAAGTATTATTTCCCCCCTTCGAGGATGAGGAAATAGAGACTCAGAGAGAATTAAATGTTTACCCTGAGGTCATGACGCTTGTAATCAGCAGAGCCAGCATTCGAACCCAGGTTTGTCTGCCTCCAAACTACATGCACTTTCCACTGTACCAGAGATTCATAACCCTTATGGATACTGTAGTTTGAAAAGAAGGATGGCATTTGGAATGGTAGCCATCCTTCCAGAAATAATTATTTAGGGAGCTAAATAATGCCCAAATTTTTCTGAATCTAACCATCAGGGACCTTCAGAGGCACACTTTCCCCACCACACTTTCCCTAAAAGGAAACAGTGGCCATAACATTATTGTTCAAATATGGGGAACAATATGTGGGGAATTGATATGCATTCTTTTCTGCTTGACTTACACTACTTGTCCTCCTGCTAGGAAAGGAGTGGTTAGTTTTTCAGGAAGCAATATTACCTGCTTCCTTAGGGGGTTGATGACTTGACAAGGCATGTTAAGGAGGAGAGATGAATCAGGTTTGAAAGAATATAAAACAAGTTTTTTTTCAGTGAGCACTAGAATTTATCTTAAAAAATTTTGAATTAAACATACCCATAGAATATATTACACATTTTTTAAACTAGTGGTTTATTTCCCAACTACAACTGTTGGGTGATTACAGAAGGAAGCCAAATTGAGCCCTGACAGTATGCAATTATGGGAACCTTACAGGAATTTGTGAAGTAGTTTTCATAGCTCTTAAAATGTCTTGAACTCTGGCAGACTTCCCAGGAGTTTTAGGGCAAAGCATTTTTTAAACTCCCAATGGGGAGATGGCCAAGGTCCTCTGCGTTGTACATCATCACCTGGATGTGATTTCAGCCGAAGCTCTGCTGGACAGTTCCCACTGCATCCTCCCACTCCCCACAAGCACTTTTCCACTTTCTGCCTTCAGATTCTTTTGAAGTCAAGGAAGCTTGTTCAGTCTTTGTACAGAGCCAAAAATTCAAGAGAGTTAACGCCTCTGGAGGCATTAACTCCAGAGGAGTTAATGGAGATTAACTCACCCAACAGGAGATAAAATCAGTAAGTAAATGTCCCATCTCTGGCCCTACGAAATGAAATTCTAAAGCATATTCTACATCCCATTTACCCATAGCGATATTCGATTCAATAATGAATGCACTCTTTCTTGGATTTCCTTCCTTCCCTCTCTCATTCTCCCTACTGTCCCCATCCCCCCTCCCCGGAGCACCTCCCAAATAAACTACTTACACTCAAGTCCTTTTCTCAGGTTCTGCTTTTGAGGGTACCTAAAACAAGACCCCCAAATTCTCACATATATCTATGCATCATTTTAGATATAACCTCCTCCTCTAAGAAGCCTTCCCTGATTTCTTCTAAATATTAAAAAAAAAGCATAGCTAAACTTCCCTTTTATCACACCATATTTTAATTAGTTATTTATTTTTCCATATCCCTCACTAGACAGTGAGCTTCTTGCAGATAGAGACTGTATACAACTGTATGCCTAATCCCTAGCACAATATCTGGCACATAGTAGGCACTCAGGAAATATATGATGGATAAATAGAGACAATAATGTGTAGGTACTGGGCAAAGTACTAGACAGTCATATACCAAGATGAACAATATTCAACACTCCCTTTGGTCAAGAGGATTCAGTGCACTGGAAGTGACAGATGTGTAAACAGATAAATTGCAAAGCAACATGTTTTGCTCTCCAATGGAGACGTGAAACAAGCATTGCTTAAGTTCTACCTTGAAAGGCAGAGAAAGGCTCTCAGAAAGATATTTGAGCAAGGACTTGGAGAAACTTGGTGTATTTTTATTAAATTAATAAAGACAATTAAAATAAAATGACTCACATGTGTCGAGCCTTTATTTGGTACCTGCTACTTGTACAAAGGGCTTTTCTGGCAGTATCTCATTTAACCTCCAGAGATAGATATTGAACAGTTCCATTTCCCAATTAAAGAGACTGGGGTTTGTGAGGTTAAGAATTTGTCTCAATTTGCACAATTAGCAAAAGGTTAAATAAAATTAAATAAATAAATAAACCAGGATTCTGGTTTATTTAATGTCCAACATTTATTATAACAAAACTTGCTACTCTGGGGGTTACAATTCAAGATGGTGCCATAAGAGGATCCTGAACTCATCTCCTTCCATAAACACATTGAGTCTACAGCCTCATATGAAACAACTTTCTCTGGAGAAAAAAAAAAAAACTAAACTAAAAACTGACTGAGCAACTCCTACACCTCAGGTGAATGAGAGGAGACCCACATTGAAGCAGGTAGAAGAGGCTGGGACACAATCTTGTCATAAACCCCAACCCCAGTGCTTCCACCTACAGTTGGGAGAGAACCCAAACCCTGGAGCTTCTCCCTGAGGAGCAGAATTTGAACCTCACATAGGGCACCACCAACATTTAAGACCTGCACCTTAGAGATGAGCCCCCAAAACATCTAGCTTTGAAAACCAACAGGGCTTGCATCCATGAGACCCACATGGCTACAGCGATCCGAGAAACAGCTCTTAAAGAACTCAAATGCTCAGACTCACCCACCTCAGGGCCTATTGCAGAAGTGGTTGATACGGGGCACCCAAATTTCTGTGGGAGAGGCTCACTGGCTTGTCTTAGAGCTCTGGTTAGGGGGCAGGCATCTGACTGGACACACATTTAGGGGCATGCTCTTCAGACAGAGACTGACGGGTGCCATCTCTATGCTCTCTCTGCCTTGCTCCCGCTGGAGAGAATCATCTATTTTTAACTCGAAGACTTTTTTCTCTCTTGCTCTTTCTCTTTTTACCCCCAGCAAGCACCATTTATTTTCCTGTCCTCCCTCTGCCTTGCTCCAGCTACTGGATGCCATTTCTTTTTCTTCTTTTAAATTCTAGACCTTTTTTTCTTTCTTTCTTTCTTCCTTTCTTTTTCCTTTCTTCTGTCCCGGGGGAGCCAATTCTACGCTCTCCCTCTACCTCACACTCCTTCTGCCGTTATCCAGACTGCCAGTATCTCTAGGAAAGGAGCTTTGACACACATCTTGTTCCCTGGTTTTACATCTGGTGACTGGGTTTTTGTGGCTGATGCCAGGGGACACTTGTACATCACCTGGCTCTGGTAGCCAGTAGGGCTTATGCTCATGGACTCCACAAGACTGTAACCAATGGAGAAAGAGTTCTTAAAATGGATACCACCCCCAGGGCACAGCAAGAGGCAACAGACCTAGGAGTTTGGTCTTTCTATGAAAAAAGCTTATTAGCTAATCATCATAGCTGCAGCCTGAGGGGCAGGCTTCTAATTAAACACACATCTAAAGGCTTACTGTGATCCCTTGCAGAGACCTTGGATGGTGGGTATTATCTTCACGCTCTCCCTCTGCCATGCTCCAGAGCATAAGAATCTCTCAAAGTGAGGTTTTACATGCATCTGGTGCCCCGGTTTTTACTCTAGTGCCCTGGTCTTTGAGGCTGCTGCTCAGGGGATGCTCCTTGATCATCTGGCTCTGGTGGCCAGGGGGCTTGTGTTCCTGGATCCTACAGGACTGCAACAATCAGAGAGATAGTTCTTGGCAGGCCACCACCTCGAGGGCACTGCACAGACAGCAGACTGAATCACCCCCAGTCTTCCTGTGAAGGAAGACTATTTGCTTGTCCTGGAGCTTCAGCCTAAGGGACAGGCTTCAGGTTTGGTAGACATCTAGGGGCTAGAGATGTGCTCTCAGAGAACACAGGTTGGGGATGTCATCTTTGGGCTCTACCAGAATGTTGCTTATACAGTCATCTGGAGCCCCAACTTTTGCTACTGCTACCCAGGGGAATACCTCAAGATCACTTGGCTCTGGTGGGCAGTGGAGCTTATGCTTGTAGTCCCACAAGACTGTATATATTGCATACTTTGAAAGCTGCTACCTAAGGCTCTGGCTTCCAGGCAGCATGAATCTAGGTGTTGACTGAGCTCCTACCCTTTGGGACACTGCCAGGTCTTGGCACACCCTCAACTACTCTGAGCCATTGAAAATGAAATAGGCTGCTTGGATAATCACAAAGGTTTGAGAGACAACCAAGACCTAGTGAGGAGTTGAATGATGTTTCATCTCCTACATGAGGCCACTCTTTCAAGACTGGGAGAAGTGGCTGTCTTATCTAATGTATAGAACTTAATACAGAGAATCAAGCAAAATGAAGGAACAAAGGAATATGTTCCAAAAGAAAAAGCAAGATAAAACCTCAGAAAAAAAACTTTAATGAAACAGAAATTAGTAATTTATCTGATAAAGAGTTCAAAATAATGGTCATAAAGATGCTCACTGAATTTGGTAGAAGAATGGTGAACACAATGAATGGTGAACATCTTCAAAAGAGATGGAAAATATAAGAAAGTACCAAATGGAAGTTACAGAGCTGAATAATACAATAATTGAACTGAAAACTAAACTAAAAGGATTAGAGGAAGCAGAAGAAAGGATCAGTGAACTTGAAGACAGAACAGTGGAACTCACCCAATAAAACTTGCTACTCTAGTGGGATAAAAGTCAAAAGATGGGTTATTCCCTATGTGTCAAGGACTTTCATGTGAATCCAGGCATGGGAAAAAACAAACAAACAAAGCCTCAGGGAAAAGGGGTATGATGTCATTTTTGAAGAATGACAAACACTACCACATACCCCCACATAGCCTCAGCCACATGCTCACTCCACACCAAAGCTCACGTTTATCCTTCTGCAGTTGAAGAGTTACAGGTTCTGCCTCCCTATCTAGTTAGAATGGTGTGTACCAGCCTCTTTCCTCTCCCACCTTTGATTCAACTTTTCTTGAAAAAAAAATATGTATACACACACACATATATATATATGATTCTACTTGGAATCACTTGTTATTTCTTCAAGCACTTCTCAATCGTTTTAAACCAACCCTCAGAACCTCCCAAAAGGTGCATCTGTGCACATCTCTCTCTCTCTCTCTCTGACACACACACACGTGCCAAAGAAAGATCACCAACAATCACCTGAATTATATACATAAGGGTGATTTGGGGATATTACTCAGTAATTAGGAGATAATGCTAAAATTTTAAGGCTAAACTCTCAAGACTTCAAATTTCCTCTCAAAATGTGATCAACTCTGCCGTAGAAACAAATTATTTCAGCGCTTTCATTCTCAGTAGAATCATAGTACTATTTTGGCAACTTCACGCAGGTGAAATATGCTTAACATGATCTATTATAGAAGTCATTTCATAAAGGTGGGAAAGAGAGAAAGGGAGAAGAAAAAGAAAAGAAAGAAAGAAAGAGAGGGAGGGAGGGAGGAAGGAAGGGAGGGAGGAAGGAAGGAAGGAAGGAAGGAAGAAAAAGAAAGAAGAAAGAAAGAGAAAAAGAGAGAGAGAGAAAGGAAGGAAGAAAGGGAGGGAAGGAGGGAAAGAGAGAAATGGAAGAAGGGAGAGAGAGACAGAAATGGACAGAAGGAGGAAAGGGGGAAAAGGAAGGGGAAGGAGAGGAGAGGAAGCTACTTTTCTTCTAATGGGAATAAGTGTAGCTGCTGAATAAAGAAAAATAAATGGTAGGGAAATGAAATCCACTTTCCAGGTTTCTTTTCCATTAAAAGAAAACAGGAAGCTTCTTCCATTGCCTCTGCTCTGCAGCACACCAGGCAGGAGGGGAAATTCTGGAGGAGAAAAAATATCTTTGCTCTTATTTGAAATGCAGCATGGATAGATGAAGAAATTGAGATCTTCTAATGGCTCAGAAATACCATAACTGATTAAGCAAGGATCCTGGGATGAAATGAGTAACTCCACTTTATATTATTTAAAGGAATGGACTCAGAAGAAGGGAGAGAGACTAATCGCAGAGTGACGGGCAGTTATCGGTACCATATCAAAGGTCTGTTAATGGGATCTTGGAATGAGAATTGGGCTGTGAGTTGGTTTAGCTGAAGACCGTTAAGAACCTCTTCCAGTAAGATTCTAATCCCCATAGGACTGAAGAAAGTGACTGCACTGCATAAAACATGACCGCGGTTTATGGCACACTTTCTTGCAAAGATCTCAGGCAGCCTCTGAGGAATTGACAAAGCTGTGATTCCACGTTAATTGATACAAAAGGCACTGCTTTCCAGATGACCTCACACCTAATTGAATAAGGCAGACACACTTACCACATGTGATCATGTTTATTGCATGCATTATCATCATTTAGCAGTTATCACCCTTTACCAGTAGCCTGTAACAGTTAAGAGGGCTGATTCTAAGATCTGATAGACACAACCCCTATCAAAAAATTAGCTCTGTGAGTTTAACCATCTTTAAAATAGTGACAAAAAAAAACAGTACCTTCCTCAAAAGGTTGTTGTGGGTGAGGGAGACTAATGCATGATAAATATAATATCTGGCATACAGTGAATATTGGTAAATATCAATATTATTTGCATTTTCTGAAAGCAGTGTGGGTGGGTTTATCAGCTAGACTCTGCTCCTTGGGCAAAATCAACTAATAATTTTCAAGCACCTATTTTGTACACAATGCTTTCATATATGCTTTTTATTCCTCATAGCACTTCAGTGAGGTATGCATTATTATTCCTACTTAAAAGCTAAGAAAATCAATGCTCAGGTAAGATAAAATAATGTGCTGTTAATCACTTGACTATAAAGGTGTTTGACTTGAGCTCAGGTCTTCTGACTCCACAGCATGGACACTTATACTATATTCATTACAGTGTTATGACCTTTTACATACATGAATTTTTATAGCCCATATCCATTCGTGTTTTGATAAGCCAGTTCTCCCAGAACCAAGCCCTGTTTTATCACATTTGCCAGTTTCTGTGGTGTAAATACTTCCACCATGGCCAATGTCAACAACAAGCTTGGAAAAATCTTCTATACTTAACCATCTGCTCTTACTAGCCATTATAAGCCAGCTCCAGCCCAAAACTGACCTTATTCTTTTATATAAAACTCACAGAAACAGAGAGTTGGAAAAGCGGTTTCCAGGGGCTGGGAGAGGGGAGTAGATAGGAATAGGGAGAGGTTGGTAAAAGGGTACAAACTTTCAGTTGTAAGACATATAAGGTACAAACTTTCAGTTATAAGACAAATAAGGTCTGAGGAGTTTATAATATGGTGACTATAATTGTTAACACTGTGTTGTATAATTGAAATTTGCTAAGAGAGTAGGCTTTAAATATTCCCACCAAAAAAAGGGGGGGTAAATATGTGAAGTGATGAATGTGTTAATTAACTTGATGGAGGGAATCCTCTTGCAATGTATACATACATCAAATCATCACGATGGGGCTTCCCTGCTGGCGCAGCGGTTGAGAATCCGCCTGCCAATGCAGGGGACACGGGTTCGTGCCCCGGTCCGGTTAGATCCCACATGCCACGGAGCGGCTAGGCCCGTGAGCCATGGCCGCTGAGCCTGCGCGTCCGGAGCCTGTGCTCCGCAACGGAAGAGGCCACAACAGTGAGAGGCCCGCGTACCACAAAAAAAAAAAAAAAAAAAAATCATCACGATGTTAATTGTCAGCTATACCTCATAAGGACCTACCATATAGCACAGGGAACTCTACTCAATACTCTGTAATGACCTATGTAGGAGTGAAAAAAGAGTGGACATACATATAACTGATTCACTTTGCTGTACACCTGAAACTAACACAACATTGTAAACCAGCTATACTCCAATAAAAATTTTTTAAAACCGTACCTCAGGGCTTCCCTGGTGGCGCAGTGGTTGAGAGTCCGCCTGCTGATGCAGGTGACGTGCGCTCGTGCCCCGGTCCGGGAGGATCCCACATGCAGCCGAGCGGCTGGGCCCGTGAGCCATGGCCGCTGAGCCTGCGCGTTCGGAGCCGTGGCCGCTGAGCCTGCGCGTTCGGAGCCGTAGCCGTTGAGCCTGCGCGTTCGGAGCCTGCGCGTCGGGAGCCTGCGCTCCGCAGCGGGAGAGGCAGCAGTGGTGAGAGGCCCGCGTACCGCAAAAAAAAAAAAAAACAAAAACAAAAACAAAAAAAACCCACGACTTTAAGGATGTGTAGCCTTTGGAGGGCTCTCTTAATTACTGTTCCCTGGCTTTTTTTTGTTCGGATCTTGTTTGCCTTAAAGGGGGTCGAATAGTGCAAAATTATCAGTGTTTCTTTTTGATGTTTCATTGTAAGACTTCCAGAAAAGTGTCCCATAAAATCCCTTCAGGAGATTGTGTGTGTGTGTGTGTGTGTGTGTGTGTGTGTGTGTGTGTGTGTGTGTAAGTGTTGGTGGAAAGATAGGTTCTTGAGGGAATGGGAGGGATGCTAAAATTCCCATGCTCACAGAAACTCTGCTAACAAGTGGTTGTCATGCAAGATTTTCTTTGAACAAAGGATTCCAAGAATTTAAAATATGTTTCAAAATTACCGGCCTATCCCAATTCCTGAAGTATGAGATAAGAGCGGGTGTCAGCAAACTAAAGGGGTGAGAGGCCCGCGTACCGCAAAAAAAAAAAAAAACAAAAACAAAAACAAAAAAAACTGTACCTCAATAAAGCTAAAAAAAGTGGGGTAATAATTAAATATTATTAAATGTGTGTGTGTATATATCCATATCCAGTTAGCACTAAAATAAAACTTCAGACTAGTGGTTGTCATCCTTGACTCTACATTGTAGTCACCTGGCAAGTTTTTGCAAAGTCTTGATTGCCTAGGCTGTACACTGGCCTAGTTCTATCAAAATCTCTGGAGATGATAGGACAAAGTGCCCACAACTGAGGGAAGTTAAAGCTTGATCCTGTGCCTCTTTCTGCCTATGGCTGGCTGTGTTTTTTTGCTCTCAGGCTCCTGACTTTCTCAGACCTTGTAGGTGCAACCTTGGAGCCTACCTTGGAGAGGCAGAATGTGTTAGAGGGGCCAAGCCCAGACCAGGGCAGAGCCAGACTGTAAATCAGAGCCAGCAAACAGCAGGGAACAAGGCAGTATAACACAAGCAATGACTCAGAAACAAGACTGGCAGCTGAGAGCAAAGGAGAAGTCCAATTCCAGACCAAGAAGAGGACCCAAGGAACTGAAGGGACACAGAAGCTAAGTAACAGACGATCAAATGGGAGTTGCCAAGGCTCAGCGTGGGAATCACACCAATTGGTTCTACCCTCTGCCCAGCCACTACTCACAGTGTACCTGTGGGCGGCTCATTTAAATTCTCTTTGCCTCAGTTTCCTCTCCTATGAATGGGAGTGATAGTATCTTCATATAACGGAAGCTAACTCTGCCTCAACCAGAAAAGACTTTTTAAATTTTACTTTATCCTATTTTTCGAGCTCAGGTACACAGATTTGATCACCCACTTAAATACATGGCACACTTTTATCATCAGTCCGTCTGTGGGTCTCTTTTTAATTTGTTTTTCACTTTATTTCATGTTCTAATCCCATTATCTTACCCTCATAAGCACCTTCCCTCCAGTATTTAGTATACATATTTCTAATCTACACCTATGTTTATTATGTTCCCTTTCTATCTATGGAAATTATAGCTTATGAGTGAACCCTTTAAATTTACATAAGTAGTATCATAATAGTTTACTTGGGCTGCCGTAACAAAATACCACAGATGCAGTGGCTTAAACAACAGATATTTCTCACAGTTCTGGAGGCTAGAAGTCCAAGATCAAGGTATCAGCAGGGCTGGTTTCTTCGGAGGTCTCTCTCCTTGGCTTACAAATGGCTGCCTCTCACTGTGTCCTCACATGGTCTTTCCTCTGTGTAAGTACATATCTGGTATCTAAATTTCCTCTTCATAAAAGGACACCAGTCAGATTATATTGGGGCCTAACCTAAAAACCTCATTTTAACTTACCTCTTTTAAGAACTTGTCTTTAAATATGGTTACGTTCTGAGATCCTGGAGGTTAGGGCTTCAACATATGAATTTGGGAGGACAAACAAATTCAGTTTGTTATCAGTCCATAACAATTATTGTTTTATTATAGTAGATTTTTGCAGTCCTGGCACCCAATGAGCCACACACCTCCTTGGAACCATGCTCTGACTCCAGACTTGGCACATAACTTACTCTGGCTAATGGGACATTAGCCAACATGATCAAACAAAGGCTTGATAACTGTGCATTAGGGCTTGCCTTCTCTTGCTGCTGGCAAGTCCCCTGCTACCATGTGAGAAAGCCCAAGCCAGCCCACAAGTTGTTGCTGACATGAGGCCCTCCCAGACATAAGGAGCCTACATCGGTGGCTGGATGGGCAGGTGAAGCCATCGCAGACAACCTAGTAACAGTTCTTCCAATTGCCAACCAACTGCAGGGGAATGAGTGAGCCCAGAAGAGACCAGCAAAACTGCCCTCCTCATCCCAACCCCAAATGTTGACTCACAGCCTCCTGAGCTAATAAATAGTGGTTATAAGCCAGTAAGTTTGAGATGGTTTATTAAGCAGCAACAGATCTCATAGCAGCTATGGATCTCTTTCTATTTCTTACTTTTTTTCATTTAACATTATGTATTTGAGATGTGGCTATTTGTAGATCTGTTTCACTCCTTCTGGCTGCTATGTGGCATTCTGTCATATGCACATGTCATATTTTACATATCCATTCTTCTCGGGAGGAACGGTTGAGCTGCCTCCAATTTTTTACTCCACACATATTCTTGGAGACATCTCATTATCTGCCTGTGTGAGAGTTTCTGTGGACACACTACTCAGAAGTGAAATTTCTGTGTTGCAAGGCATATGAATACTTAATTGCACTAAATATTGTTGCATTGGCCTTCAGAATAGCTATAGCAATTTACATTCCTTCCAGAAGTGAAGGAGGGTCAGCCAGGGGACTTTTATGTTTCATATTGGAGCAGGAATCATTCCCTGATGGCAGCTTCTCTTGCAGCTTTCAGCCTGCAAGAGAAAGTAAGTATAAGTCCTGAGCTGGAACAGAAAGGAATGGTCTAGAAACCAAAGCCCAGCTTCTGCCATAGGCAGACTTTAACACTCTTTATATAATTTATAAAGTCTGTAAACTATAGACTTTAGTTAATAATAATGTTTCAATATTTGTTTATTCATTGTAATGGATGTTACAATTAATGTATAGTTTAGGGATACATGTAAAATTGTAAAATTATACAGACAAGCTAAAAATATATCGTGATTATTTAAAGGGAAGATTAGAGGTTGTGATCACAAGGGCCATGCAGATATTTTCTGGAATGCCTATAATGCTGTATTTCCTGACCTGAATAAGGGGTAAGTGTGTGTTAAAAGAGATGTTTGGTTTAGTAATATTCATTAAGCTTTATTACTATATGTTAGCATATACATGTACATTTTATGTACATTTATCACCATAAAAATATTTTTAAAGCAGAAATACACTGCACTAACAAAGGAGATTTTCTCTGCCTGGTGAAATTATGGATATTTTTTCTTTTTCCTACATTTTAAAATATTTTCTAATATTTTTGCAATGCACATGAATGCTATTCATTATGTGAGAAGAGTAAACTCTACTTATTAAAGAAGGAAAGAAAAGCAGACTGTTAAAGAGCATCTGGCCAGAAATAGCCTTTTTCTTTCCATTTACAGCTTTATGTTGTGCTAAAAGTTGACTAGAAATATACCAGTTAAGGTTATCCAATTGCATGCCAAATGGAAACGTAAGGTAGAGTATAATGCACAAAAAATCTAGAACTGCTATAATATAGTTTTCCATAAGTCATTCTAATGATTTAAAAGATCATTTTCATAATTCCCAGTTTGGAAATAGGCTCACAAATAACAAAACTACGATGACTTTGGAGAAAACACAATGACCCACAGAAAAGATGGCAAAAAATTTCTTACCATTTCACAGCTTCCATTTAGAAGCAATTAAGCATCTGGCCTGGTGCTTTCATTTGTGATGTCAAATACCACAGGGGAAATTATATGTGAAATAGACAACAGCCTAAGCTTGATTTGGGGCAGGCATTTCAAGGGAGCCACTCACAAGATGTTTATCCTTAGATAAGTCCAACATATGATTGTATGTGAACTTATGCAAGCCATATAAGCCTCCCTGGACCTCAGTGTCCTCATCTGTAAAATGAAGGCTTGGAGGAAATGACCTCTAAGGACCTGCTAGTATTAAAATGTTATGACTGAATCTATCCAACATTCAGGAGGACAGGTCTTATGATAAAATCAATGTTGAAGATAATAGCATTGAATATTCTATAACATTTTAATCTATAACAATACTTTTCAATCTATGTTCATTTTATCCTCAACAACTTCTCTTTTAAGTAGAAATAGATATATCATTACACCTATCTTGGAAATGAGAAAATTGAAACAAATATTGACATAATGCAATAGTCAGCAAAAAATTTCAGTGTCTTCTGAAAATGTAGAGTCTGGCATTATACAGCTGTGGTTCTGGTTCTCAAGGTTTGGGTGTTTTGTTTCTTTTTTATTTTCATCTGTAAAATGAGAGGCTGAACCAGACTAGATGATATCTATGATTCTTTTATTTTATGACTACAACAAATTCACATTCTAGTAAGTAGACAAGGTCCTGATTATGAAAATAGCCTTCCCCCAATCAATGGTCACCTTATATAGCTCAGAAAACTTCGATATGTGTGGAAATGGCCTAGAAGTCACTTACTTGTATTCTCTTCATGGCCCCTAACAACCAATATTGTGCACACCAGTCTCTTCTCTGTCACTGAACTGAGTCAATAGAGACCCACGTTCTGATTCCAACTCATGATCGCTGAACCTCAGTTTTGTAATCTATAAACTTAAGGGCTTTAAAAACACCACATAGAGCATAGAGGTCTCTCTTCACAGTATTTTTATGCCCTCTCAATGTTGTATAAGGCAATACAACCAGGCAGGTGTCATGCTTGGTACAATACACAGCTCAGGGTGAGCGCCAGAAAGTTTCCCACACTTACATTAACTAGATTTCACCCCTCCTCTCAGGTGTTTGAATTTGTATCCCTGCTGTAATTAACTTTCAGCAAATTGTGATTCTGGCAGTTTTTGATTCTGTGGCCTGGCCTTCATGACAGTGGGTCTCAAACTTTAAGGGGCATCAGAACCACATGCAGGGCTTGTTGAAACAGAGGGCTGGACGGCAACCCCAGAGTTTCTGATTCAACACACCTGGGATGGGGCCCTAGAATTTGTATTTCTAACAAGTTCCCAGGTGACGTTGACTCTGTTGGCCCAGGGACCACGTTTTGGGATGCTCGTTGCTCTGAAAGAGATACAGCTCCAAGAGTAGGTGGACATAATAGTCAGCAAGTTTTTCATACTAAACGCTCCCTTTATTTTTCATCCATTGAAGAAGGCTGCCCTCGTTCACATGACTGTGCTTCAAATATTTGGAGATAATTTTCCTGCCCAGCTCCACTCTCTTATGGTCGTTTGCAAGCAGGCCATCATAAAAAGTTGTCTGGTAAAATTTAAACTATTTTCTCTAGCTTGGTGGAGCAGTAGTGATTGACCATGTCAGCAATAGCAATGCTTTTAAAAAATAAAATAAACACAAAGTAGTGAGGCTGGTTCATGTTGTTCTTAAATTTCTTCAAATTCTAGGACATATGTTCGAAAAATAGTCAGTATGCCACATTCTGCATTGCATTATTAGCCGTTAATTTGAATATATCTTCTTTCCCCAGTTTGATTATGTAGGTTGGATTCCAAGCTCCACCACTAATTATCTCTTGACCCTGGGCAAATGGTTTAAATTCCCTGTGCCTCAGTTTCCTCATGCGGTTGTTTTGAGGACCAGAATGAGTGTGCATGTGCACACACACACACACACACACACACACACACACAACATAGAACAGTGCCTGTGCAGAGTAAGCCCTATATGTATTTCCTCTTATTGTAAGTTGCTTAAGGAAAAGGACAATGTAAATAGATATGTTTAAATAAATGGTTGTCTTATAAAGGAATTGATTTCTCTAAGTAACTAAATTCATTAATAGTAGAGGCTAATAACTCATAGGCTTAAAAATCTACAACTGCTCACTTCCTAGGAAAATGGATTGACTTAACTTAGCAGAACTAATGAATTCAGTGTTTGCTCACAAATACATTGACAAGTTGCTGATTTTCATGCTTATTTTTTATTTTGCCAACACCCTTGCCCTTCTTCTGATACCACCTGCCACATCTGATCACTCCATCCACATGGCTACCAGGTAAGCCCTCACAATCAGGCTTACCTCTCCCAAGGTAAGCCAACCAGAGTGCTGGCATGGAAATCTTGAAACTAGAATGGAGAAAGAAAGTCAGTCCTTGAGTGGTTTACTATAGGATGGGAAGCTCAGGCTGGATTTATATTCTATTTTCCTATGACATAGACAGGAGAAATGAAGGAAACATTCGTACATAAAAAGGAGGAAGAAAGAAAGTGGTACATAGAGAGAATTGTATGTAAAAGAAATAGAAAGTCAATGCTAAGAGCATCTGTGTTTCTGATCCCAGGTTTTCCTGAGAACTGATAACATTTGTATCCTCAGGTTCTGTGAGACGCCCCAGTATCTTTAAAAGAAATCCTGTTTCTGCTTGATTCAGCTAGTGTGATTTTCTTCCACTTGCACTTAAATGATCCTAAACAATAATATGTACTCCCAAGGTGACCTCTGAAGGTCACCATTCATTTAGATGTAATTGAGGCTACATCCAGAACTCTCTAGTAAACTTGGGTTTTTAAATGACAGTAAAAACTACAGGCATAAAAGTATTCCTCTACGAGGTAATACCCAAGATGCTCAGTTCTCAAAAATGAAAAAAAAAAAAGATTTAGTGAAATTGCAGGAGGTCAAAGTCTGAATCTTATATAAGGTCACAGTCAGTAGAAGAAGAATTCATGGAAGAAACAGGTTTAACCCAGGCATAACTAGGCTTATACTCCAGTTCAGCCCTGAGATTCTGGCTTCAGGATATAAAAAAAATAAAAATCTCAGCCTTCAATGAGTTCTGCAAATTCAAGACCTGCCTTATCACATGAAGGAGCCAGACTGTAATAGACAAACTTGATCTGAGAGAGAGAGAAAAAAACTCTAAGATTAAAAAAAAAAATACAAAAGATAAAGCTTCTTTTTGGATCTTCTTGAAAAGTCTTAAGCCACATTTCTACTCTCTTGACAAAGCAATCAGAAGACAAGCTTCCAGGGTTAGACAGTGATGGATGAGAAAGATCTGCTGGTCAGTCTTGGAGCTGCTCCCAAGAATGGCAGTGTGTCATCATTTTACAGGCCCAAGGCTGTGGTACTTTCCTCATTGTCTAGAATAGTGTTAGAAGCTGCCCTAACACGCACTTCCTAGAACTAACAAACCGTAATCTGGGTTTAATGGTTTCTTTCTTATCTCCAAAGAAAATTTACCAAAAATAATCAGGAAGGCTTACCATGCAAGTCATGCTATAATTGATATGATGGCTGGAGTTAATATGGCTTTAGACTCCAATTTTCAAAGGGAAAAGAGGGCCACCCATCTGCTCTCACTGATATGTTCTATCTCACTGCCCCGGCTGACTGAAAACCTGAACCCCAGAAGAGGCTGCAGAGGAAAAATTTCAAGAAAACACAGGAGTGTGAAGCTTTTGCTTAATCAAGGCCTCCTAGGTTGGGACCTTGCTGTCAGTCCCGAGGCCTATAAATGAGTATTTAGGCAATATTAACCTTTCAGCTTCCATTATGATTAATATCCTTTGTTCACTTATTCCCTCTTTGTTGGATCTCTGCCTTCACAAGTTGGACTTTAATTGATCCTTTTAATTGGCCTCTGTAGGATGTGAAACTGCAAAATTTCCCACAGATTAAGAGAGAGAGTAGTCTGTCCCAGGAAAGCATTCTAATGGAGAGGGAAAGACAGGGATCATGACAGGGTTGTAGTTGGAGCTTTCCTTTAATTTTAAGACCCCCAGAAAATATACTGTCTTATATCAGTTAGTTTAAAAAAAACATCATCACAGTGTGACCCTCTTGATATAACTGCTGAAGTGGCTAGAATATCAGGTGGTTTGTGAACCCTCAGATGCATATCGGTAGGAGGTCATAGCTACTCTTTTCATAAGAGTTCTCTTACTGACCTAATCAATTCTGCCTTAAAAGTGATGCTCCTTCAGGGAAGAGACTGGGGAAGAAGTCTATGAAAACTTAACTCTTAACCCTGCTTCCTAAAATCAAGGCTGAAGCCACAGCTCCACCAGCAACCACTTATATAACCTTGAACAAGTCACCAAATCTCTCTAAGCTTTACTATCTCATTTAAAAACACAAAACAAAAAAACAAGAAAGAACCAATGCCTACCTGCAAGTTGGGCTGCTAAGTACTCATCCATTCATTCCTTCAACCAGCAATTGTAATTCAAGGTGATAACTGCAATAGATGGGTTTGTATAAAATCCTGGGGCACAAATAAGAAGAAACAATCGATTGCATCCAGAGATGTTGGGACAGGGTGTTCAGGGAAGGCAAGTTGGAACTTGGAAGATTCATCATGTCAACCGTGCCTAGGGATCCATGTGAGAAAAGGTGGGAAGACAAAAGAACTTTGCGGGTTGAGAAAATAAGTCTGGGGCTCCGTGAATGGAGCCTCCCATGGCGGGGGAACTGTGGGAACAGAGGCTGGAAAGGGAGGCTGGGGCCAGATTATGCAGCCTTAAAATCAAATGGCAAACTGCATTGGGAAACACTTTCTAAATGGCAAAATGAACATAAACGTCTGCTATTATGATTACTTCTTTTCCTCTTTCCTTCCCTAATCTCCTTAAGTACTGCAGAGAATGCCAAATTCTCCCATCAGTGTTTCACAGAGAGAAGCTTTGAAACCTTCAGACTTGAGCTTGAAACTGGGCTCTGTATACATGCTGCAGTAAACCTCAATTTCCCCATCTTTAAGCTGGGGTTGATAACGCCTACTCTGCAAAAATGTTATGGACGGTAGGAATCATTTACATAAAATGCCTGGCACGTTCTAAGTGGTCAATAAATGGTAGCCATTAGCATATTTTTATTGGCAATAATGTATCTGAAGTGCCAAGATCAATGCCTGGCAGAGAGGAGGTGTTAATAAATCCCCTTCATTACTCTTGGAGGTGGGAAGGGCAGTTTCTTGATTAGCCTTATTTGAAAAGGGGTCAGAATTCCACTTCTCCCAGCAATTCTCATCTGAAAATTTCCACCCTCAATCATTCAATGGATCATGGAAAAACTTCTCCAAAGTGTGTTCTTCAGGCAAAGTAGTTCTATGGTCTGAATATGTATTAGAAACACACACACACGCGCGCGCTCGCACTTGCGCACAAGCACAGCCATACAGCATTTCCCAAACTTCAGAACACATGCCTCTGTAGAGCCGCACTCAGTTGGAGAAAAGACAGGTTAGAGCTTGATAACATGCAGACATCTTATCCAAGAGGAGATAAAACCTGAACAACTTAACAGTAGTAGTAGTGATAATATCCATAATTCAGTGTCTTCTACATGCTTAGAATGTTACATGCATTATCTCATTTAACTAATGTTCATTAAAGTCTTAAGATAATAATAGCCACACTTATACAACTCTATGTGCCAGGCACTCCAAGCATTTTAATAATTATAATAATTATATTATATAATATATAATATATATTATATAATATATAATATATATTATATATTATATATATTATATATTATATATATTATATAATTATAATAATAATTCAATTCTTGAAATAACCCTATGAGGAAAGTATCATTAGTATCTCCATTTTACAGGTGAGAAAATTAATGTGCAGAGAGATTAAGCGATTTGCCCAAGGTGACAACTTCAGAGGAGCTGAACCAGGAATCAAACCCAGGCAATCTGGCTCCAGAGTCCATGCTCTTAACCACTGCATCATGTATCCATCAATTCAGGGATCCATTGCTAGATGTGTAAACTGAGGCACGGAAATAGAAGAGACACTTCTAGGGAAATCAAAAGATGCTCATGAGAACCATGATGGATACTCAGATCATTCTCCGAAGTTCCTGGGCAAAGCTAAGAGGAGATGTAATTATTTCTGGAGAGGTGGTTATGATGCAGTAGAGAGTTTGGGACACACAAGGAGCCAGTCTCAACTCCACTGGACCCCGGGCAATTCACAAAAAAAGTGTTTAGCAGACAACCCACAACAAAAGAAGTCCCTGTTCCTGCCTGAACCAAACCCCTAGTTTGACATGGATCTTCTGGAGTTTAGTCATGGTACTAGTCTCAGTAACATGGCTTGATGCATGGGCCCCAAAGAGACCAGTGGCTTGCGGCCCAAAGCTTCCCTTATTGGACAAAACCTGCTCAGGCAGCAGGGTCCGCCTGCGGCTCCCTGCTGTGGTTTAGCCACATCCTCGTTAAATCAATTCTAGTTCCGCTTCACTTACCGCTTTTCAGTTTAACAGAGGAGCCGATATGGCTCCTCCGTTGAATTTACAAAGCCGCAGATTCAGTCCTATGTCTGGTTAAAATACTTTAGACCACATAATCAACTCGGTGGGACTGGACCTGGGTACCCTGTGCCATTGTCATTGACAGCACCTGCAGATGGCTTTGTTTTCCTCCCCCCAGGCACAGTCACACTAATAGAACATCGAGGACTTTATTACTTTTCCAGCACACTTGCTTGTCTTCTAAGGGAAGAGAGGATTTATGGGAGCTCTGGGACCCCTCAGGCCCTGAGATCCGCCCCACCATCACTCAGCAGGTGCCGGTGCTCTGAAACCAACAGGACACCAGCCCAGGTAACTGATGCTCAGGCTGGAGGCTTCAAAACCTCTCCATGAAATAATTTACCTCCTATGGTTCAGTCAAATGATAAACTATCACATAGCCACACACAAACACATACACAAAGATTACTAGAGAAACAATGCAGAAGTATAAGACAAAGTTTTGATGTAAGAAAATTTTAAATGGCAAAATTCAGACTGGCCCATATGCTCTGGATCCAACTGTGCAGAAGTGTTTATGCAAGTGGCATGTAATAGGCTACGTGAAAGCCATTCTTGTATTCAAGTGTTGGAAAAAAGATTTTTTTAAATTATTGTATATGCTTTTTTTATTTGATCAATTTGACCAACGTTGTGTAAGATTTTGAACATAAAAGAATCACATATTCCACAAGAGCTTTTGTAAAGCAAGGAAGTTAATAGCCATTGATTATGTACTGCATGCCAAGGGATGTACATACAATATTGCAATTAACCCTTGAGACAAAATTACAAGGTGGGGAGTATTATCTCCTTTTTTCAGATAGCACAAAGTAACTTGCTGGTAATTGACAATAACAGTCAGAATTATGGCTCCAAATCTTTACTCCATCTCCAACAATAGGATCATACATGCATATCCTTGGCCATGTAAACTTTCATCACCCCTTGGACTCTGAGTTCAGCCTACGTGACTTGTTTTGGCTGACGGTATCTTAGCCCATAGGATGCACACAGAGACTTTGAAAGCGCTTTTGCATTTGGACATGTTCTCTTCCACCTCTGCCATCACCAGCCAAGTGTTCTGGTTCCAAGAAGACACAAGAAGCAGAGCTACCCCAACTGAACCAAGCCCAAATCAGTCTACCCACTACCCACCCAACTCCCACACTGTCCCACAGACACACGAGCTAAATGAATCCTTATTTTTGTATGCTACTGAGATTTTGCAATTGGTTGTTACTTAGCATTATTGTGGCCATGGTTAAATGAATCTGTGACTAAGTCAGAATTCAAACTCAGACCTCTCGCTCCAAATCCACAGTCTTTTTGGTGCCATATTACCACATAGTCTAAAACTTTTAATAAAACCACACTTAATATATGGGAAATTGGGCTGAACCAAATGAGATTTAAACAAGCTAATCTTTGTCATCCTTTCTCTTTTTCCACTACGACCTCTCACACCTAATATCCAAATCGGGCTGGTGCACATCCTACAAATGACAATGAATTCTATCAAGCCTATTCCAATGCAAGTATTGCCCTGAAATTTTAAAACTGGGCTAGACCTGTTTGCAAAGAAATTTTACATAGTAATGTCTGCTATTAGGTAAACAGAATCATAGCAGAGAAACGGTTGAATTGAGAAATAGCTAAATAAATTGTGGTACATCCAAACAATGGATTATTATCCCTCTGTCTTATATATTAAAAAGCTAAATATGTATATGTGTATTTGCTCATTTTTGCATGAGCATAGATAAAAGTATGGAAAGATACATACCAAACTGTTACATTGGTCACCTAGGGGTGGGTGGGGAGCACAGGTGTGAGTGAAAGATTATCAGCATTTAGTTTACACATCTTTATATTGTTTTGCTTGTTACAACAATCTTGCATAACTTTCAAGCCATTATTTCTTTGAAAATATTTTCTCCTCTTTTCCCTCCTCTCCTGGTACTCCCATTATGCATATCATGCTGTGCTTGATGGTCTCCCACATTTCCTGGGGGGGGGGCATTTTTATTCATTCTTTTTTTCCTCCATTCTTCATCTTGTGTAGTATCTATTGATCTATCTTCAAGTTCATTAATTCTTTTTTCTGCCACTTCAAATCAAGTCTTGAGCCCCTGTAGGAAAAATTTTTATTTCAGCTATGTATTTTTCAACTCCAGAATTGTCACTTGATACTGAGTTATAACTTCTATTTCTTTATTAATATTCTCTATTTGATGCCTTCCTTTACTTCTTAACTCATGGTTTCCTTTAGTTCTGGGATCATATTTATAATGGCTATTTTGACAATGGTTGCTGTTAAAGCTGACATCTGGTCACTCTCACAAGCAGTTTCTACTTGTCTTTTTTTTTTCTGTATGTATGGGTCATACTTTCCTATTTCTTTATATGCCTCATAATTTTTTGTTGGTAATTAGACATTTCAGATTATATATTGTAGCAACTCTGGATACTGGTATCCCCCTCCAAGTCTTGTTTTCATTATTTGCTCATGTGAAATAATTCATATTTTATGGCAAGACAAGAAGAATTTAAACATAAAAATTTTTCTTTGCCCTTTGGCCTCCTCTCTCCCTTCACTGTGCATTCTGTATCTGCATTATGCATCAACCAAACCTCCCCCATCAGCAGAAATACCTGCTCAGCCATAAAGAGTAACATTCTCCTAGCATCAACAAGACAACTCCTTAAAAGATAACATTCCGTCTTGATCTCACAATGGGCAGCTTAGATCTGGATTGTGTAAACTGTCAATAATACATCATTTAACGTACAGCCCTCTGTCTCAAAAACCTTATATAACTGTTCCTTTACTTCTAACCATTCTCAGAGCTTTCTGAGATGCTCTTCCTGGGTTATAATTTTTCTGAGACGCTCTTCCTGGGTTATAATTCTCAAATTTGGCTCAAATAAAATTTTCCATTTCTTTCTTAGATCGACTGACGAAATTTTCATCAACTCTGTATTTTTTAGTGACTGATTAGATTTTAGTGAAGTCCATCTCCCCCACAAACAGAGTGTTAAGCCTTTGGTGTTGTTCTCAGGGAGGTGCAGTTTGGGGGATGCCCACAGCACCCTAAGATGACAATGGTGTTGGCAGGGCTCACTTAATTTTCCCTGACCTCACCCAGCTGTTAAACTCTACTAATTGCCTACTGATTGCTCCATTGCTTTCAACAATGCCCTGGGGCATAAATTGCTCTATGAACTAATCCAATCCCACTGTGACTCCTCTGGAGGAAGTTTCTGATATATATGTTGGATATTTGTTCTGACCCCAGGAAGGCTCCTACCAGCTGTCTTATTCCCCAGTTCTCTACTGCAAAGTAGCCTGCCTATAACCTAAACTGTGTCTTCATTAAAACCATGAATCTCCAACCAATTTCCTTTTACCACAACCTTCACTATTCTTGAGAGTGTCCTTAGGTTTGAACTTCTCCACACTCCACTGCAATTGAAGTCAGTTCTTTGGGGAAGAGATTAGGAGCTATCTGTTTTATGGCTTACTTCTCTCCCAGGCAAAATCTTAGAGCCACCTCTCTGTAGCTGGAGGTGAGGAAAATTGCAGAGCAAAGCTTTACTCTGAGTGATAACCTGCTCTATTTGCTGACCACCTGGTTGGGGTTTGAGAGAGAGCTATAACCTAAAGTCCTCTTGGCTTGCCTCTCCTGGTACGGAACCACCACCTCACAAACCCTGGCAAAGGCAACAAAGCCCCAGTATTCACAGCATAGCATGCCAAAGGTAGGACATTGTCCCACAAGTGGGGACTGGGACTTAGCCTCAGCATCAGGTAGTTGGGAAGCAAGATGTGAAATATGGAAGACCTTCTCTTCCTGGGAAGAAAGCCCTCCAACTGGAAGCAGGGGGAAAGGAAGCCTGTGTTCCTGGCTGCAGCATCTGGAGTGGAGTCTCCATTTGGCTGAGCAGGAGTCATGAGAAAGGGAGTGGTCTTTGTTCAAATACTACGAACTCCCTTTTCAAATCAAATTGTCATAGATTTTCTTGTAATGCTGTTTTTTTGCTTATTGTTTGCTCATAGGACCATTTCCAGAGGTTTTACATGGTTGGGGTTTTTTAAGTAATTTTCACCAGTTTCACGGGTGAGTGGATCAGTGGAGCCCCTTGTGCTGTTGTGTCAACAGTCTCTGTCCAATCCATGGACCTTAGATAACATTTGTAAATAATGAAGATGTAAAGTGAAAAGCAGAAGAACTGGAAGATGTTTTACTCCACACCTGACCATTTATTGATGTAGAAGCTGAGGCCCAAACTCAGTGGTTCATCCTGCTCATCCTTTCTTTCATTATCTCTCCCCACAGCTGGGATGAGCTTGGGAGCC
This sequence comes from Physeter macrocephalus, assembly GCF_002837175.3. Lineage (NCBI taxonomy): Eukaryota > Metazoa > Chordata > Mammalia > Artiodactyla > Physeteridae > Physeter > Physeter macrocephalus. The sequence continues at coordinate 83,905,200 of NC_041224.1, forward strand.
CAGGCAGACCCACAAGAGATGTGGCAGGTGCAGTCCTGGAGACAGATTAAGGGAGGATGATGGGAATCTTCATGATGTCCAGCTCATCCTCTCTAGTTCAACAAGGTGGCTCCCATTAAGGGGAGATTTTATTCATGTGACACAGAGACCCCCCCAATGAGGCCAGCCAGATCAAACATCACTGTACAGCCAATACCCAGGTTTCCTTAGAATTATTACATTCAGTCTTTGCTCCTTTAATCTTATGTTACTAAAATAACTCTGCTTTGTTTGACAAAAATGCATCTGGATTACAGAATCTTAAAAGAGGATATGCCCAGATGGTAGCGGTATTTAAGGAAATATAGTTTTCCAATTTGAGAATTCGTAGCCCCCTCTGATTTTATTTGTATGATTTTCCAAACCCCCCTTTTTGCCCATATACTATTCAAGTTGCCAGGGGAGTTTTCTGGTGTAGTCATGGTAACCATGAAGCCTCATTATGCTACCCACCCTCTACACACACACACGCACACACACACACACACACACACACACACACACACACACACACACACTTCACACACTTTACCCACCAACCATAACTTGCTCAAACTCCAAAAATCATTTATAGCCCGAAAATGAGTTTAAAATAACAAATCCCAAAGTTGTATGAACCACCACATGTTGTGTTTTTGTCACTCTGTCTAATTACTATTCACACCATAGGTAAAAAATATAAATGGGATTCAGGAGCAGATTGCTTACAGCTGAGGACTTCCTCCTTAATAGAGAGGAGAATGGGGGAGTTGTACATTCCCTGCTCTAAGAGGAAAGCTGAAATTGAAGATGACTTTATGAAGTGCTCCTTCCTTATTGTTTTCACTTTCCTTGCAGTAATAATTATTCTTCACTAATAATGTTGGTCTTCAAAGCAGGTAATTAGTGCTTCCAACACTGTAACTGAATTTCTTGAAAGCAAAGGCCTGCATTCTACAATCCAGGACCCAATTATTTGACCAAGAACTGAATCTCAGTGACAAGAGGCAAGAATTCCCCTGCATTTGATTTAGTCAGGCCACACTTGGTGGGATGTCCAGAGCTCAGGAGATCAGCTTCAGAAGAACACTGATGAATAGGTCTGTATTCGGGGGCAGGAGACCAAGCCAGTGAGCAGATCTGTCAACCATGTCTTACAATTAAGCCCTGGAGTAACAGAGTCTTTGGTCTAGAGAAATGTGTGGGATTTGAAATCCCAAAGTCTGTGTTTTAGGTAAAATCATCTCTAAAGAGCAGAGGAAATGCTCCTGAAAAAGGAATATCATTAACCAGAGAGATACATGCCCCATGCATTTGCCACCACTCCAAAGCAAAAGATGGGCAAGAAGCACAATCCAGGGGAGTGATTCCCATCTCCTTCTCACTCTAAGTCTGTTATTTCCCTAGCCCGGGTTACCCCACGGTAGAGCCTGAGATAAAGGTGTATGTGAGAGTAGTTTATTTAGGAGGGTGATTCCAGGGAGCAAGACTGAAGGACAAGAAGAGTGAAAAGGAAATAAAGAAGGAAAACCAATGCAGAGATGCACTTGTGTTGTCTAACTGGCCCTTGCTCTTGAGCCCCTTACTGGCATAGGATCACCTGAGAAAACATGGAATGTGTCTCCAAGGCATCTGGGTAAGAAGGGGGAAGACATTTACCCTGGGCTCCTTCCCCAGTGGGTCCAGGGCTTCCCCACAGGGTACGAACTCCCTCCACGTCAGAGCTGAGCATTTGTGGGTCCTGGGAAGTTCTTCAGGTGTGCCCTGCTGTGGAGTCAAAAAAAAAAAAAAACCGTGAAGCAGCAAGTGAGGGCTGAGGAAAGCTTGTCAAAGCCTGTGTGGATTGACTGCCCAGCAGCCATGATGGAAATAGGAGGCCAGGCCAAGAGGATTCGAGATGATGCCTCAAGGTATTCAACCCACCCTTCAGAAGGGTGACAGTCAGGGCGGAGGACAGGTGGACGAGGCCCCGGACTCCTCAGTCACTCACTGGGTGTGAAGTGGTAAAGACTTGTCCATTTCTGACCCAGGGGTGCAGTTTCCCATTTCCTTCTCTAGCATCTTCTCCAACAAGATGGAGAGAAGAATATACCATGCTTGATTTACATCCATCTGAAACTGCCTGTGTCCTCAGACAGGAATCCTGTCTCCCTCTGACCAGTTGGAATGCACGGACCTGACCCAAGCCTGTAATCTATGATTCTGCTAAGGAAAAAAAAGTGTTGCATGTTTCATCTATTCGGTACAAATAACTCTCTCTGAAACCAAATGAATAGAGAGGATACCACCAAGTATAGTAGGAAAATCAGGGTACATTAAGTCTGGCCTGAAGGAACCATATTTTTCCAGAACAGTCCCCACCTAAAGATGAATCTACAATTTGGCACCTTTTCAGTTTCCCCCGCTGGAGGACTCAGGATCTCTGAACACACTCTCCGTCTGTATTACTAGAACTTCTCATGATGACCTTTTTCTTGCTTCTGTAGGCACCACCTGCTGTCCCCTTGTGACCTGGCCTCGTTCCACATCCTGGCCTCCTCCTCACCTTCTGTGCTACTCTGTTCCCATCATCTGATGCGTTCTCTCTCTCTCTCTCTCCTCTTCATCCTCTTTTATTCAGGCTAGGTTTCCCCAGAAAAAATCTTATATACAGTGTAAATTACATTTGAGAGCTCGATGCAAATGCAACAGCTATTTTTTTAAGCAAGATTATGTAAATTGTGGGTAGTCTATTAGTTTGCTTGCTGAAATTTAAAATTATGAAGTTGAAGTTCTTTAATATGAGTCAGGCCAAAAAAAGTAAATACATAATGATCAAATCATGAAAACATGTGATACTGAAGCAGTCTGTTGGTATCACAGACATAGCATCCTGACTCAAGGAAACCCTAACACCAGAATTTTGGAAGAGACATAATTCTGCTGAACTTCACCCAGTCCTTTTACATCTCTTTTCCATGTAAGAATCCTGAAACTCCCTCAACCATTCTTTCTAGGGTACATGGCCTACATCAAGCTTCTTATAAACTGGGCCTCATTTACAGTAACCACCCATGTTTCTTAGGATTTTCTTCAGGCTTTTAATATAGAATTTCCAAACACATTAAGAGTTTCTCCTGGAAAACTATAATTCAAAAAGATACATGAACAGCACTACTTACAATAGTCAAGACATGGAAACAACCTAAATGTCCATTAACAGATAAATGGATAAAGAAGGTTTCGTATATATACATATATATATATATATACACATATATATTCCAAATGGAAAAATGAAATATATATTCACATATAATAAAATATATGTGTGTATGTGTGTGTATATAGATATATATATACATATATATATATATGTATATATACACGATGGAATTTACTCAGCCATAAAAAAGAATGAAATAATGCCATTTGCAGCTACATGGATGGACCTAGAGATTATCATACTAAATGAAGTAAGTCAGAAAGAGAAAGACAAATACCATATGATATCACTCACACGTGAAATCTAAAATATGACACAAATGAACTTATTTACAAAACAGAGACAGACTCACAGACATAGAGAACAGACTTGTGGTTGCCAAATGGGGGGAGGGATGGATTGGGAGTTTGGGGTTAGCAGATGCAAACTATTATATACAGAATGGATAAACAACAAGGTCCTACTGTATAGCACAGGAAATTATATTCAATATCCTGTAATAAACCGTAATGGAAAAGAAAAAAAAAGAATTTCTCCTGATTATTTCAAAAAACTCACAAGGGGTGCCACACATTTGCATATGTGTTTTCCTCGTGTTCTTCTGCCTGTTCTGGTTCCCCCATTTGATGTTTAGTGCCTCCCACAAAGCCTTTCCCCACTGTCACCATCACCGAGGCTGCTGTGCATGGTCTGTCCTGCAGCCTCCTCTCCCATGGGGCTCCCATGCAATTCCAGGGAGATGGCCAGTGACCGATCTCCGAGATGACAGTGTCTTCCTGCCCTTCTTTCCCCTGGGTCCAGTGCATACATCTGATCTCTCCTCTTCTCCAGACAAAAAGAATTCTGCCATGCATACCAATGCCAGAAAGGTCCGTTTCATGAAACACACCAGGCCTCACACTCAGATACACTTCCACATCCTTCACCCATCTGTCTTTTCTGGGGAACATTCGGGAAAAGCACAGTTCCTGCAGGCCAGACTTAATGTACCCTGATTTTCCTACTATATTTACTGGTACCCTTTCTAAACATTTGGCTTCAGGGAGAGTTATTTGTACCGAATAGATGAAACATGCAACACATTTTTTCCCTTAGAACTACAGATTCAAGTACAGTAAAGGCAAAGAGGGCGAGGTAACTAACATTTACAGACATCAGATGAGAAAAAGGAGGCTCAGAGAAGTCCCCCACTTGCCCACACTTACCCATCTAATAAATGATAGAACCAGGATTTGCTTCCATCAATATCTCTTTCCCTCTCTGTCTCCTCTCTCTTCCCCTGATGACTTTCTTTCATAGTCTTCATAGACGTGACTGAATGAAGTTTCTTGTCACCACTTTGTGTGTATCTTAGTTGAGATCTGACTATAAAACTAGATTCCATTTTCTCTGTGGCTACTTCCTTTTTCTTTTTTCTTTAAGTTAGCCCTGAGCCCAGATTTCCCTCCATATTGTTTACAGATCATCTGCCGCTTTTTCCTTCAGCAGAAGCCACCAGTAAGGAATAAGCAAAGTCCATCCCGTCAAGTGTCTCCAAATGAAGCGTATCTAACCTTGCAAGCATTCTCTTCCTTGCATCCTACCAAGATTCAGACGCAGAAGATTCTATTTCTGTGTTTTGTTTTGTGAGCCTTCCCTGGTGGACATTGCTCACATTGTAGAAAATTAGAACTTGGAGGGACCTTACAGCTATTTGTCCACCTCTTCCATCTTAAAGATGAAGAAATTGGGGTTAAGCAACCAGCCCAAGACCTCCCAGCCCTTTCCTAGATCACGCAAGTTAGGAGTGGAGCCAAGAAACTCTGGGGTCCCAAATTGAGCTTCTCCTAGGATATCCAACTGCCTTTACAGGGATCAGATATGCTGAAAAGATTTGCTCCCATGAGCTCAGCTAGGACAGTGGCTACATGTGTTTAAACATGGTTAATGACAGGAGCGGCCTCCCATACTTGGAAGATTTCAATTTTTAAAGAGACACATTATAAATATACAAACACCACTCCTGCATTCTCATTTATAACAATCTTCACAAATTCCCAGGCACCCCCAGAAGTTTCACCTGTATGAAACTACCCAGCAACAGTAAATGGTGCAGGACTGCTTAAATTAGCATGGAGTAGATGTCAGTCGTCTGCTAGAATGATGCTAGGTGTTTCCACACGAACATTTAATAAATGTTTGCTCGATATGAATCTAGACAATTGCCCCCAACGATTAAGCAAGTCCTATTTCAGGCCTGAGCATATTACAAATGATTGAAGAACACTCTGGGCCCTTGAGAAACTATTATGGAATCATCTCTATATTCAGATACATCCTGAAGAACAGAGGGAAATGTTCATCGTTTTGCAAAAGCTGTCTCATTCCACTTGACAGAGCAGGACCAAAGGCTAACCACCCTCAGAGTACAAACCTGTTTTACATCTCCAAGGTAGCTACTGCCCTCTAGTGTTCTGGGAGTACAGCAAAAAGTATACCTGGTAGAATCTAAGCCAACCTCACAAAGTTTTTCAATTAATGATGTCTCGGTCACCAGTCACCTTAGTAGGTCCTTAGAAAACAAGGATGCTGCATTGGGATTGACCAGGTGTGGCTCCCAAGGTTTCTATTCAGCCAATTCACAGTGGTACTTCCATGCTCGTTAAAATACTGAAATGCTTCCATACCACTAGGCAGAAAGCCACTATCCTAAATCCCCTGTGCACCCACACCGTCGCTGCAGAACCAGAACCTTCCCCTACACCCCCCAGCGTTCTCCACCATCCAAAAACTAAAGCTTTACTGCTTGGCCAAGCAAGTACCTCCAAGACCCTGATCCAGAGACACGGCTGCAGTGTTAGGTCAGCATTCGAATCAATCCAGTGATGAAACATTTTGAATGTGACACTTAATTGCTCCTCTCCATTCAACTAACATGTTCATTCATCCATCCATTCATCATTTATCGACACTATGTCCCAGACACCATGTTAATCACAGTGCATGGGGGGAAAAGGAAGATTCTATTAGATTGCAGTCCTGTGGAATCCTCTGAACTTAAAAAAGACATCTAATTTGGTTAATATTGTCCTAGTGGCCTGGAAACCTCTGCAGCCAATTACTAATCTACATCCAGGCTTCTTTGGATGATTACACTATAGTATATGCCAGGTGATGAGGGGCCAGACTTTGGCTCCACCCCTTAATAGCTCTTTATTTTTCTAGATTTCAAGTTCCCCATCTCTAGAGGGAAGAAAACAAGAAACCAAGAAAACACTTAGATCACTAGATTATTGTAAGTATTAAGGGAGATAGTATTTAACATGGCTTGTGTCATAGAGTAAGCTTTCCATATGTGTTTGCTAATATTTGGATCACAAAATATTAACGGTTAAAAATTTATTAGCCAAATCAAATGTTTCTACTACTTTAATACACTAAAGAACAAAAAAGCTTAGGTCATCAGAGCAATTCTACTTTCCAGGGACAGTGAGATGGAAAAACACTTAAAGGGAAAGGGAAGCTACAGCATGAAAAATATGAAGAGAAAACAAAACTGACTTCGGTCATTTCACATTCACCACATCAGTTTAATCATTCTGTAGGTGCATTCACTACATATGGTGTTATTTACAGACTTATCCAGACAGCTCTAAATGGACATACAGCAAAGCTTTATCCAGCCAGCTGTCAAGTCATAGTAAACCAGGCAATGAGTCCCTTTGCATCATCTGCAGATTTCCTTTTCATGGTATGTGGCTCTGTGTCCTCCTCGTGGCCATGGGACCAAGGACTGGTCAGTGTAATTCACGACCGTGAAACAAACTGACTTTTCGTCATCTCCACTTGCAGGTGCTTCCAAGGCAAGATGGCAGGCTTCTGAAGAAACAGCTCCTTCCTCCACGGGCTGTCTATCAGCACATTTCATCAATTACAATAGTACTGCTTCCTATGTATGTATTGGTATAGCTTTATGCAATAGTACTGTTTTCCATGTATGTATTAGTATCACTTCATGCAATAGTACTGCTTTCCATGTATGTATTAGTATAGCTTTATGCAATAGTACTGCTTTCTATGTATATATTAGTATTGCTTTATGCAATAGTACTGCTTTCTATATATGCCTTTCTATAAATTCCTTCTATACCTACAAAGAATTCTTTACAAATCTTAGAGCACTTCACAGGCCCACAACAGAGACTTGGCAAGATTGTCTTTATTAACTTTGTTCCCAGACACCCATTCAGGAGCAAATGCCATAGTGGACATTACTACACAACTTCTCACATTTGAAAAGCTAGAAGTGCCCCCATCCAATCAAAGGACTGAGATAGCCATGTTTGTAGCAGTGACTATAAAAAATGTTCAAAACTACTGGTCAAATATTCAAGGAAGACTGTGAGTATTCACTCACATCTGGATACTTTTGACCTCCCCCTCCCAAAATGCCCCCTTATTAGCCCCCCTCCCACCAGAGGGAATAAAACCTCTTAATCCCCCAGCATTGCTTATTGGAGCCCAGAGGCTTAGGTTGGACTTTCTAAATTTAACCTACTACTTTGGAATTTTTTTTAAAGATTCATAAGCATAAGTCAGTACGGAAAGATGGACCAAAATAACTTGAAATTCTCTTCCTAACAACTCAACCTGTTTTATATACTTAACCTATCGTGTCAAGAAAAGAGAAGTAATAACAAAAGATATACTCTCTTAGTCTGTTAGGGCTGGGGACCTCTAGGAGTCAGACAGACCAAAAAGTTGGGACCAAATAGAAATGCACAGATCAGCTGTTTTAATGTTTACCCTATTCAAAATACAGCAGAATTGACAAATCTGTGTTTAACTAATAATATTTCACACTTTTAAATTTCAAAATATCTTTTGGGTTTTATCACATAAAGTAAAAATAGCCTGAATCAAAACTGACTAATTCATGGTGTGTGTACTAAACAATAAAATCGTTTTACTATCTATATATTGTGGGGCGTATTTTTTTATGTATATAATAAAACTTGAGCTAGCTTTCAAAATCATCAATTTGAGTTACTAGATACGCATATGTCTATTCAGGACTACCAATAAAATGCTCTTTTCCTGCCTCACTTGTTACAGCCTAGGTTCTAACATACATCTCAGCAATGTACCACGTATATTCTGATAGCAAATCTTCAGCCTATCATTTGATATTTCAACTGTAAAATATGTAGAATACAGGTTTCTGAAATTATCCTTATTAAAAATCATTAGTACAAATACTAGCAAATTAGCTCTTTGCAGTCCACTCCAAACACTGAGTTTTCTTGACTCATCCAGACAAACTTCAAATTGGAAAGAAAGCCGTTATTATAAAACACACTTTAAATAAGTAGAGTTTTGTCACTTCCAAAAATTTTTGAGGTTGAAAAAATTTGCTTTCTGATTCTTTGGGAGAAACACTTTTATAAATAAGAGTCATTTATAATTTTGTTCATCAATTGCTTACCAATTTTTTTCTGAGCTTTTTTAAAGTAATCCTTTGTGAGATAGTTCAAGGTCTAATTTTCCTGGAAAGCCATTTTTGTTGGCCTTTTGTTCACACTCTATTGAAGTCACACATGCTGATTTAGAGAAATCTGAATTATGGAGATTATATATTGTAGGTGAGATGTAAACAAGACAGTTGGTTTTGAGTAGTTTGCTCTCCTGGGCAACAGTCACTGGGATTAAACAGATCTTCCTACCTAGTGAAAGGACCAAATGTGGAGACCACATTAACTTGGGGTAGGCGACAGCTCCTGAAAGACCTTTGCTTTCTAGAGGAATACGTATTTATGGTCTCTGAAATTTGAAGACATTTGAAGCCAACAGGACCAGAAGTGAATGGACAGCAAAAGCATGTGTTATCAGGTGACATGACAAGTACTCCTTATTCCTCAGCTCATGGCTTGAACCTTCTGGAGGGTGTAGTATGGTCCTGCTAAGCAGATCCCCTGTTCTTCCTGTAATTAGCAACAACTATATAGCAACTTTTATTTCTCCATTTACCTTTGTGGATAGCTCTTGTCTCTGTTTCAGTTCATCATTAATCTTTTTGGAAATCAAACATTGTGTCAGGGGCTTCCCTGGCGGCGCAGTGGTTGGGAGTCCGCCTGCCAATGCAGGGTTCGTGCCCCGGTCCGGGAAGATCCCACATGCCGCAGAGCGGCTGGGCCCGTGAGCCATAGCCGCTGGGCCTGCGCGTCCGGAGCCTGTGCTCCGCAACGGGAGAGGCCACAGCAGTGAGAGGCCCGCGTACCGCAAAAAAAAAAAAAAAAATTGTGTCAGTGCTGTCACAAGAGCCATGCATATAAATCTCCCCACCATGCTTCTGCAAATTAAATAAAATGTGCTTTAAGGTTGTCTCAAATGCAAAGGCTCCGTGTGATTTATTTCCATACTGTTTTTAGGGCTGAGCCGAAGCATGACTCAGCTACCCACAAAAGCCCAAACTTTGAACAGGGGGACATCACGTAGAGGTGGGGACCTTGTACAGCATGGGACACAAGTAGCCATTCTGTAAATACGTGTTGAATGAGATCTAAGTGGAGGAATTTTTGTACTCCGCCTTTCTCTTTTCACAGGAAAAAATCTTTTCACCCTTTTCAAAAGACATTTCCATGCCAAGTCCAAGCTGCCTGTCAGCAGATCAGATTCACACCTAGCCATATCTTCATTGACACTCTTTAGTTACTGATGCACAGCCCCTAGTTGATTGTCTCTGAACTTGAGGAAGATGGTGATTGTTTTTCATGGACTGCTCTTTTTTGTGAGTTTCTTTCTGATTGGGCAAGTTTGAAATTATCCAGGCAATAGAACTTCTCCAACGAGTCAAATTGGCAGATTGTTGGTGCTGCTCAAAATATGACCCAAGAACTAACACCATCACACCACCCGGGAGCTTGTTAAAAATGCAGATTCTCAGATCCCACCCCAGATGGGATGCGGCCCAGCAGTGTGGGTTTTAACATACCCTCCCAGGTGATTCTGACACATGCTAAGGTTTAAGAAGCATGGTCCACCACTCCTTTCTCCCTTTCTCCATTAGCGCCAAGATCCTCAATTTGGAGGAAGGCTGGCAATGCTCCCAGGTAATCCCAGCCTCTGCTGCAACAAAGGTAGGTCGATGATATACATGTGGAAGCAACCAGAAGGGGCATCCAAGAGAGCAGTTTCAAGGGAGGCTGGCTAAGCTGGGAGGTGCAGCCCCTTTGCCTCTTGCCCTTCCTTCTGCTTCCTGCTGAACTGTGGATGTGAGGACTGGTGCTCCAGCAGCCCTCTCAGTTCATGAGGCAGCCTTGACCATGGAAACGGCATTAAAAACTGAGGAGCCAAAAGGCAGGATTCTGTTCCCAATAATCAGATGACAAAGCAGCCACACTGGCCATGGCTTTCTTTCCTCCAGATTCCCTTCATATGAGAGAGAAATAAACCTTAACTTATTATAAACATATTCTAAACCTGCTTGTTTGAATTTTCAGTTATACGTCACCCAACCTAATCCTAACTAAATCCCAAATATTGAGAGAGTGTTACTCAGCTGCCCCCTAGAAAAGCCAAACGTGGAGGTACAAATGCCTTTCCCAGGACTACTAGGAGCCTCGTCCCACTAACAAATGTCCTGGTTGAATTCCTTGCCCCCATCCCTCTTCCATCTAAAATGTTCTTGCAAGTCGATTAAGTAAAAACTGATTAAGTTCTATAGAAAATGAGCAAGTGTGCCTTTTCCCTTACCTGGTTTATAAAGAGAAGAGATTGGCACATCCCTTGAGGAAAAGAGAAGTTGGACAGGGCAACACTTGACTGGTAAAGAAGAATCCTCTTACAAAAAAAAAGGTGCATTTTACCGATTGTAAGATCATTGCATTTTGGATTTGTTTTTTTGGAGGGGGGCTTGTTTTTGCCAATTTAATATTCATCTTGCCCACTTGCTGTAAGCAGAACAAAGCAGGAGGCAGGAACTTTTTTCACCTCTGTATCCCCAGCACTGAGCGTGGAGAATGGAACACAATAGGGGCTCACTAAGGATTTGGTTTTTTGTTTGTTTGTTTTGTTTTTTTTAACATCTTTATTGGTGTATAATTGCTTTACAATGGTGTGTTAGTTTCTGCTATATAACAAAGCGAATCAGTTATACATATACATATGTTCCCATATTTCTTCCCTCTTGCATCTCCCTCCCT
>NC_041224.1:83917682-83920705 GCF_002837175.3 Physeter macrocephalus
AGGGAGTGTTCTAATTTCATTCTTTTACATGTACCTGTCCAGTTTTCCCAGAACCATTTATTGAAGAGGCTGTCTTTTCTCCACTGTATATTCTGGCCTCCTTTATCAAAGATAAGGTTACCATATGCGTGTGGGTTTATCTCTGGGATTTCTATCCTGTTCCATTGATTTATATTTTTGTTTTTGTACCAGTACCATACTCTCTTGATTACTGTAGCTTTGTACTATAGTCGGAAGTCAGGGAGCCTGATTCCTCCAGTTCCATTTTTCATTCTCAAGATTGCTTTGGCTATTCGGGGTCTTTTGTGTTTCCATACAAGTTGTGCAATTTTTTGTTCTAGTTCTCTGAAAAATCCCAGTGGTAGTTTGATAGCGATTGTATTGAATCTGTAGATTGCTGTGGGTAGTAGAGTCATTTTCACAATGTTGATTCTTCCAATCCAAGAACATGATATATCTCTCCATCTGTTGGTATCATCTTTAATTTCTTTCATCAGTGTCTTATAATTTTCTGCATACAGGTCTTTTGTCTCCTTAGGTGTGAGATGATATCTCATTGTAGTTTTGATTTGCATTTCTCTAATGATTAATGATGTTGAGCATTCTTTCAAGTGTTTGTTGGCAATCTGTATATCTTCTTTGGAGAAATGTCTATTTAGGTCTTCTGCCCATTTTTGGATTGGGTTGTTTGTTTTTTTCTTATTGAGCTGCATGAGCTGCTTGTAAATCTTGGACATTAATCCACTGTCAGTTGCTTCATTCGCAAATATTTTCTCCCATTCTGAGGGTTGCCTTTTGGTCTTGTTTATGGTTTCCTTTGCTATGCAAAAGCTTTTAAGTTTGATTAGGTCCCATTTGTTTATTTTTGTTTTTATTTCCATTTCTCTAGGAGGTAGATCAAAAAGGATCTTGCTGTGATTTATGTCAGAGTGTTCTTCCTATGTTTTCCTCTAAGAGTTTTATAGTGTCTGGCCTTACATTTAGGTCTTTAAAACATTTTGAGTTTATTTTTGTGTATGGTGTTAGGGAGTGTTCTAATTTCATTCCTTTACATGTAGCTGTCCAGTTTTCCCAGGTCTTTTGTGTTTCCATACAAATTGTGAAATTTTTTTTTCTAGTTCTGTAAAAAATGCTAGTGGTAGTTTGATAGGGATTGCATTGAATCTGTAGATTGCTTTGGGTAGTAGAGTCATTTTCACAATGTTGATTCTTCCAATCCAAGAACATGGTATATTTCTCCACCTATTTGTATCATCTTTAATTTCTTTCATCAGTGTCTTATAGTTTTCTGCATACAAGTTTTTTGTCTCCTTAGGTAGGTTTATTCCTAGATATTTTATTCTTTTTGTTGCCGTGGTAAATGGGAGTGTTTTCTTAATTTCACTCTCAGATTTTTCATCATTAGTGTATAAGAATGCCAGAGATTTCTGTGCATTAATTTTGTATCCTGCTACTTTACCAAATTCATTGATTAGCTCTAGTAGTTTTCTGGTAGCCTCCTTAGGATTCTCTATGTATAGTATCTTGTCATCTGCAAACAGTGACAGCTTTACTTCTTCTTTTCCTATTTGGATTCCTTTTATTTCTTTTTTTTCTCTGTTTGCTGTGGCTAGAACTTCCAAAACTATGTTGAATAAGAGTGGTGAGAGTGGGCAACCTTGTCTTGTTCCTGATCTTAGTCTAAATGGTTTCAGTTTTTCACCATTGAGAACAATGCTGGCTGTGGGTTTGTCATATATGGCCTTTATTATGTTGAGGAAAGTTCCCTCTATGCCTACTTTCTGCAGGGTTTTTATCATAAATGGTGTTGAATTTTGTCGAAATCTTTCTCTGCATCAGTTGAGATGATCATATGGTTTTCCTCTTCAATTTGTTAAAATGGTGTATCACGTTGATTGATTTGCATATATTGAAGAATCCTTGCATTCCTGGAATAAACCCCACTTGATCATGGTGTATGATCCTTTTAATGTGCTGTTGGATTCTGTCTGCTAGTATTTTGTTGAGGATTTTTGCATCTATGTTCATCAGTGATATTGGCCTGTAGTTTTCTTTCTTTGTGACATCTTTGTCTGGTTTTGGTATCAGGGTGATGGTGGCCTCATAGATTGAGTTTGGGAGTGTTCCTCCCTCTGCTGTATTTTGGAAGAGTTTGAGAAGGACAGGTGTTAGCTTTTCTTTAAATGTTTGATAGAATTCCCCTGTGAAGCCATCTGGTTCTGAGCTTTTGTTTGTTGGAAGATTTTTAATTCACGGGCCCAGCCGCCCCGCGGCATGTGGGATCCTCCCAGACCGGGGCGCGAACCCGGTTCCCCTGCATCGGCAGGCGGACGCGCAACCACTGAGCCACCAGGGAAGCTCTCTGATCTGATCTTTATGATTTCTTTCCTTCGCTAACTTTGGGGGTTTTTTGTTCTTCTTTCTCTAATTGCCTTAGGTGTAAGGTTAGGTTGTTTATTTGAGGTGTTTCCTGTTTCTTAAGGTAGGATTGTATTGTTATAAACTTCCCTCTTAGAACTGCTTTTGCTGCATCCCATAGGTTTGGGGTCGTCATGTCTCCATTGTCTTTTCTTTCTAGGTATTTTTTGATTTCCTCTTTGATTTCTTCAGTGATCACTTCGTTATTAAATAGTGTATTGTTTAGCCTCCATGTGTTTGTACTTTTACAGATCTTTTCCTGTAATTGATATCTAGTCTCATAGCGCTGTGGTCGGAAAAGATACTTGGAATGATTTCAATTTTCTTAAATTTACCAAGGCTAGATTTGTGACCCAATGTATGATCTATCCTGGAGAATGTTCCATGAGCACTTGAGAAAAATGTGTATTCTGTTGTTTTTGGATGGAATGTCCTATAAATATCAATTAAGTCCATCTTGTTTAATGTATCATTTAAAACTTGTGTTTCCTTATTTATTTTCATTTTGGATGATCTGTCCATTGGTGAAAGTGGGGTGTTAAAGTCCCCTACTATGATTGTGTTACGGTCACTTTTCCGTTTTATGGCTGTTAGCATTTGCCTTA
>NC_041224.1:83921800-83950306 GCF_002837175.3 Physeter macrocephalus
CTTCTGGCTTGCAGAGTTTCTGCTGAAAGATCCGATGTTAACCTTATGGGGATTCCTTTGTGTGTTATTTGTTGTTTTTCCCTTGCTGCTTTTAATATGTTTCCTTTGTATTTAATTTTAGATAGTTTGATTAATATGTGTCTTGGCGTGTTTATCCTTGAATTTATCCTGTATGGGATTCTCTGTGCTTCCTGTACTTGATTAACTACTTCCTTTCCCATATTAGGGAAGTTTTCAACTATAATCTCTTCAAATATTTTCTCAGTCCCTTTCTTTTTCTCTTCTTCTTCTGGGACCCCTATAATTCGAATGTTGGTGCGTTTAATGTTGTCCCAGAGGTTTCTAAGACTGTCTTCAGTTCTTTTCATTCTTTTTTCTTTATTCTGCTCTGCAGTGGTTATTTCACTATTTTATCTTCCAGGTCACTTATCCGTTCTTCTGCCTCAGTTATTCTGCTATTGATCCTCTCTAGAGTATTTTTAATTTCATTTATTGTGTTGTTCATCATTTCTTGTTTCCTCTTTAGTTCTTCTAGGTCCTTGTTAAATGTTTCTTGTATTTTCTCCATTCTATTTCCAAGATTTTGGATCATCTTTACTATCATTATTCTGAATTCTTTTTCAGGTAGACTGCCTATTTCCTCTTCATTTGTTAGGTCTGGTGGGTTTTTACCGTGCTCCTTCATCTGCTGTGTGTTTTTCTATCTTTTCCTTTTGCTTATCTTACTGTGTTTGGGGTCTCCTTTTTTCAGGCTGCAGGTTCGTAGTTCCCGTGTTTTTGGTGTCTGTCCCCAGTGGCTAAAGTTGGTTCAGTGGGTTGTGTAGGCTTCCTGGTGGAGGGGACTAGTGCCTGTGTTCTGGTGGATGAGGCTGGATCTTGTCTTTCTGGTGGGCAGGTCCACATCTGGTGGTGTGTTTTGGGTGTCTGTTACCTTATTATGATTTTAGGCAGCCTCTCTGCTAATGGGTGGGGTTGTGTTCCTGTCTTGCTAGTTGTTTGGCATAGGGTGTCCAGCACTGTAGCTTGCTGGTCGTTGAGTGAAGCTGGGTCTTGGTGTTGAGATGGAGATCTCTGGGAGATTTTCTCAGTTTGATATTACGTGGAGCTGGGAGGTCTCTTGTGGACCAGCGTCCTGAAGTTGGCTCTCCCACCTCAGTGGCACAGCCCTGACGCCTGGCTGGAGCACCAAGAGCCTTTCATCCACACGGCCCAGAAAAAAAGGGAGAAAAAGTAGAAAGAGAAAGAAAGAGGATAAAATAAAATAAAATAAAATAAAGTAAGATAAAATAAAATAAATTTATTAAAATAAAAAATAATTAAGAAAAAAATTCTTAAGTAAAAAAAAAACAGACGGACAGAACCCTTGGACAAATGGTGAAAGCAAAGCTATACAGACAAAATCTCACACAGAAGCATACACATACACACTCACATAAAGAGGAAAAGGGGAAAAAAATAATCTACCTTGCTCCCAAAGTCCACCTCCTCAATTTGGGATGATTCGTTGTCTATTCAGGTATTCTACATATGCAGGGTACATCAAGTTGACTGTGGAGATTTAATCCGCTGCTTCTGAGGCTGCTGGGAGGGATTTCCCTTTCTCTTCTTTGTTCGCACAGCTCCCGGGGTTCAGCTTTGCCCGGCCTCACGCAGGCGGGGGGGGAGGGAGGGGCACGGAGTGCGGGGCGAGCCCGAGGCGGCAGAGGCCGGCGTGACGTTGCACGAGCCTGAGGCGCACCGTGCGTCTAACCGGGGAAGTTGCCCCTGGATCACGGGACCCTGGCAGTGGCGAGCTGCACAGGCTCCCGGGACGGGAGGTGTGGATAGTGACCTGTGCTCGCACACAGGCTTCCTGGTGGCGGCAGCAGCAGCCTTTGCGTCTCATGCGTCTCTGGGGTCCGTGCTGACAGCCACGGCTCGCGCCAGTCTCTGGACCTCCTTTAAGCGGCGCGCTTAATCCCCTCTCCTCGCGCTCCAGGAAACACAGAGGCAAGAAAAAGTCTCTTGCCTCTTTGGCAGCTCTAGACTTCTCCCGAACTCCCTCCCGACTAGCCGTGGCGCACTAAACCCTTCAGGCTGTGTTCACGCCGCCAGCCCTCTCCCTGCGATCCGACCGAAGCCCGAGCCTCAGCTCCCAGCCCCCGCCCTTCCCGGTGGGTGAGCAGACAAGCCTCTGGGGCTGGTGAGTGCCGGTCGGCACCGATCCTCTGTGCGGGAATCTCTGCGCTTTGCCCTCCGCACCCCTGTTGCTGCACTCTCCTCAGTGGCTCTGAAACTTCGCCCCTCCGCCACCCGCAGTCTCCGCCCGCGAAGGGGCTTCTAGTGTGTGGAAACCTTTCCTCCTTCACAGCTCCCTCCCACTGGTGTAGGTCCCGTCCCTATTCTTTTGTCTGTTTATTCTTTTTTCTTTTGCCCTACCCAGGTATGTGGGCGAGTTTCTTGCCTTTTGGGAGGTCTGAGGTCTTCTGCCAGCGTTCAGTAGGTGTTCTGTAGGAGTTGTTCCACGTGTAGATGTATTTCTGATGTATCTGTGGGGAGGAAGGTGATCTCCGTGTCTTACTCTTCCGCCATCTTCCTCCCATCAGGATTTGTTGAATAAACGAATGGCTGACTGAATGGATGCATACATACTAATCCTTTCGTGTTTATACTGGACCTTCAACTTACTCTATGTGAAATAATCATGTGAGCTGTCATTGAATGGTCACAGGTAAGTGTTGGTCACATTTTACCTTTCCTCGAAGACTATGGGAGACCTTATAGTAACATATCAGTGACTGAGAGATTAGTCCAGAACTAGACAGACAGCATCATCGTAGGACTTGTAACCCACTCCAAGAACTACATGTCACCTTGGTCACATCATTTAAGCTCTCAAGGTCCCCCTATGCAAAATAAGGTAGTTGAAGGAAGTGATTGTCAGCATTCCTCCCAGCTGATCCAATCAATCTAAGAATCCAGAAGAGACTGTAGCATCTGGAAATAATCTCTAGTCTCAGTTCTTTAAGGTTTGCTTACAATTATTTTTATTATTATTTTTAATGAACTAATACAAGGTGCCAGGGAACCCTGGGAATGGGGTTATATATTACATAACCTCTGGGTTGTGTGCTATAAACGTCACAAATAGGCACACCCCTTTCACTATTTATTTCCAGTAAAACAAAAGATCAAAAAATCAGCATCAACGGATGACACAATACAGCTGAGACCATTAAAAGTAACTACTCCCAAACTGGGCATCATAAAATACATCATGAACTGCAAACAGATTTACTCAATGAGGGAGAGCCTCATCCCTTTAATTCTCCACGGATGCCATAGGGAGTTTCTCAGGGTAGAACATGAAATGAAAAAGAAGCACCTGGCCAGGAATGCTGTACATTATCCCCCAATGACCTGCCACAGAGACTATTTTTAAAGAAGCATTTATCTCAGCAAGAGTGACAGCATTTAAGAAGTGGCCAGGTCCCAGTGCCAGACAATCCTTCGTGGGAAAAGGCTGCGAGCATGGCTGTACCTTTACAAAGGCCTGAATGATTGATGGGATGGGAATTGCCCTTGGTTGGTTTGGTTGTTGGTATAAAGGAGCCATAAAGATAATGCAGAAGTTAGAACTTAGGAATCAAATGGAGTTTACCCCAAATCGTTGCAGCCATTCCAATGATCAAAAATTAATCAGGTTTTAGATTTGCAAGATCCATCATAACTAGAAATGCAGACCCTCACTGCCTTGTAAATTTCTTAAGCAGTAAAGGCTCATCGAATTGTATTATCCCATTGAAGAATGATGTTATAAGGGATGTGGTAACCCCGGTTTACACAATTCTGTTTTATGAACCTAGCCAGTGTATTTCATATCACAAGCAAGTATATTACAGCTATATTACATTGGCTCTCTCATTACTGATTGTAGCACTGATGTTAGGTAACTCCTGTAAAACACTGAGAGAAATACTAACACACAATGGTATATTTATATATTTGGGGGAATCAGGATGTCAAATCAGAGTTGATGTGTCTTCCTTCCCTGCACAGAAAAAAAAAATGGCCAGTAAAGAGGTGGGGAACATGAAAAGCAGAGAAAACCTTTTAACCATTAAAATTGATCTCAAATCCAGGGTAGAAATGTGTTATAGAATACACTCTTTCCTCCTGTCTACCTTCTTCTACTCCAGAGAATAACCAAAAGATGGCCTGAAGTTATCACGGGACTTGGTGTTTCTCCAAAACAGAAAATACATTCAATGCAGCCATCATTTTCTTTAAATTTTTGAGGTTTCTGGTAGAGAAAGTGTGGCACTTTACAGAATTGAGAGCATCGCAAATCAATTCAAAGAACTGGTTCTTGGTGACCGGTGTTCACCTGGCCTCAGCAAGGTCACCTCTGGTGGGAGGGGTTTACAGCTCACTGTCGCTTCCATGCAGGACAGTTCTGATGGCTGAAACTGTTCTTTTTCTATGGAGTCAAGACTTCAGTCTATTACTGACCTTTGCCAAACAGTTTGTCCTGGGTTCCTCACCCCACCCCCACCCCTACCCCCATTCATGTTTCAAACTGGATCTCAGGAAAGTGTTCTCTTGGAACACTGAAGGTAAACATATGTGACATCCACTACACTCCCTAACTCCCATGCCAATGACTGCTTCAAAAACCCTGAACCGAGACATATCAGGTAGATTTTTCATTGGACCTGACCATTATAACAAATACGGATTGTGTTTTACTGCTAAATTTACACTTTGAAGATCTGTGGCTACACTTCCCCATCCCTCCCTCAATCCCTCATGTGGTCCACCGTGTTTTATTCTCGCCTACAAAGAGGGTGCCAGAGGTCACGGAAGACTTCCCGTGTTGCTTCTGGGTGAGCAGCAATGTCAAATGCCAGGATGGAAGATGGTGACCTTGCGTTTCACCAGTGATCTGTGTAAGAAAGGAAAGTAACTCCTCCCCACACACGAAGAAAAGCTCCTGGGTGAAAGGAACTGTACAACGTGAGTTTGCTAAGTGCATCCTCTCGACAGCAAGTTAAATGGCTGTAAGAAGTTGTGCTTGCACTTCATTCCATCAGCCCCAATTTCCTGGAAACTCAAACACCAAGTCCTCTCAAAATATGGCTAAATGCTGGCAAATATTTGCAGATATCATTTCTGCAAAAGAAACCCAAAGACAGTTATGTACAAAGTTAGTTTACAGAATACCTATCCCATTAAGTTTCTTTGACGAGATCAAAATAGGAATAAATATTCTTAAATTCACCACCTAATCATCATGGAAAACTTAGGACCCTTGGAGGGGGTAAAGTAGATTTCTACAGATATTGCTCACATATTTGGTTTTCTATATCAGAGTATCTTCAATGCTATTGTGCCAATTTTCAAATGGAAACTATGATAAGTAATACTTTAAATGCAAAAATATATGTATCCTGTACTTCAGTATTCATATGATGACTCGACTTCCCCGCCAAGTCAATTTGTCAGGTCCTTGGGCTCCGAGGAACTTTATGGAGGACATTGAGTGTTTCTCAAATTCATTTTGAAATGAATGAAAAAAGTCCTTGCACCTCACTTGCGGAAATACCCCTTACTTAGTTTGGAGGGCATGATCTGTCCTCCCTCACCTTGGGCTGGGGACACCATTAGCCAAGCACACAGTTCTGGGACTCTAAGAGAGGACAGCTCAGGACACCCTCAAATCAATCACCTGAGTTACAAACATATAGACAGCTGAAATGGGTGCTAGATTAGGGGTCACAAATTCAACTTCTCCTCCTGTGCTATCCAGGTGTCCTCTGGACAGTGATGGACAGGAAGTGTAGGTGCAGTTAAGGTTCCTGAACGAGATTCTTCCAACATTTCCTTTCCCCGTAGGTTGTTCACATCAGGACCTGTTCTCGAGTCTCTGGCAGTCGAAGAGCAATCAGGCCACCCCCAACGAGAGAAGTAGCAGCCAGAAGGATGGGGACCACTTTGGTGATCCCAACAAAAGAAGCAAAGATGGTGTTTCCCAAGATGGCGCCAAATTTGCATAATCCATTGAGGATGCCAAAGGCTGTTGCCCTGTGAAAGAAGAAGAAAGTAAATCATTCTGGGAGATGCAAACTAGACCTCCTTAGATATGTGGGACTGGGTTCTTTCTTTCCCTTGTTAAAGAAGTATGGTGAAGGTGTGGGAGGGAATTTTTTTTCCCTGAATATAAAAGTAACACATTCTTATTTTAGAAATTTGGAAATACAGAATAACATAAAGATGCAAGAATATATAACGTCACCACTGAAAGTAATCACCATTATTAACATTTTGGAGTATCTCCTTCCCCAACTTGAAAGAATGAAGAAGGATGAAGCAGAAAGTGTAAGTGTTCCCCATTAATAACACTTCGACCCTCTTGTGGCAGAGACTGTTAGTTCTCCCTAAATAGCATTTCTCCAAATGTAAGACTACATTTCCCAGATTCCCTTGTTTCTGAGTCTGGCCATGTGACTAAGTTTAGGCCAATGGGATGTAAGTACTCCCAGCAGCTCCTGAGAAACTCCCTTAAGAGATGTCAAGCGTGGTCCTTTTGCTCTCTTCTTTTATCCTTTTTCCTCCCATCCTGCTTCCTGGAATACAAATGGTCTCATCTTGGACCATGGCTGAGCTCATGAAAGAGGAAGAAGAAGATAAAAAGATGCTTTAGTGCCTATCTTCCTAAGTGTGTAGTTATTTGGGGTCTGTGTCACCCATGGCAGAAGCTAATCTTAATTGTTATTAATCACACTTCCCAGTGATAACTACTGTTAACCATCAATCCTTTTCTGACTCCATCTATATACAGAGACAATATTCCCGGGACTAGTCCTCCTCAGATTAAGCAAAATATCTCTATTTCACACCACTAGTTTATGAAGAATATGGCTATATTTTTGTACTTTACATTCTTCTTACATTTTTTCTATAACTATACTACACTACACCTTTATCACCAGCCCCAATCCCAATCCTTTTGTTTTCTGAATTTTCTTAGATATTTTCACATGTGTGTTTTTCCAAATAAACTTTAGAGTAATTTTTTCAAGTTCCCAGAGTGTGGAAAAATCTCATGGAGTTTTGAATGGACTCTTTAAAAACTAAAGAATACTTGACATTTTTGTAAGATTAAACCTTCTTAGAATTCAGTAAGATGTATCTTGACACATAGTTGAGTCTTCTTTTATATCTCTCAGTAAAGCTTAATGGTTTTCTTCACATAAGTGTTTCACCTTTCTCATCAAATTGATTCCTATATATTTTATGATTTCTTCTATTATTAGATGGATTTCAATTTTAATTTTTTTATATATTTTAAAATCTATAAATTATTAAATTAGTTTTATTATTGACCACCTTACCAAATTATTTTATTGTTTCTGGTAGTCTCTTTGTTTAATTCTCTTAGGTTTACCGGATTTAAAATCACATACCATTGAAATAATGACAACTTTTCCTCCTCTTATTTTTTGTAAAACTTAGTTCTTTGATTCACAGAAGAGGCTCCAAATTCACTATTCTGTGTTTTTCCATAGCTACCTCTATCCCAATACCTCTGTCGTCAATCTTGGGAATACAATTAAGATTTGATGCAGAATTGCATTTACCTGCCTTCCACACCACTTCACATTCCTTTCTGGCCAAAGAGCCACTTACCTGCTGTCCTGAAAATTCCCCCTCCAAGAGGAGAAATAACTGCTAAGCAATGGCCTTGACCCTATGCCTTTAAACCAGGCCTCTTCCCATAGGGCATGCACAAAATAAAAGGAAACCCTGGACATCCCTGCCCCATTCTCCACAAATGCCCTAGACCATCATGCCTCATACCCACCTTTATTTCTGCCCCACCCTTTGTTTGTCTAGTTCTGCACCTTTTCACTTCATTTCCCATTGGCAGGCCTGTTCTCACCTCCCTTTGGATTGCACGATGCATATGGTTTAGCCCTAGTTCTCTCCTGGACAAGGTTTGCCCTTGTCCTTTGCATCTTGCCATCCACCCCACCCTATCAAGCCTTAGCCTTCCCACTCCCAGCCTATGCCAGCCCCCAGGCAGGAGAAACTCAACAACCTAAAAGACATTTGGTCCATGGAACACCAAGAAGACCAAGATGTGGCCATAATCAAAAAATCTAGAAACAATAAATGGTGGAGTGGGTGTGGGGAAAAGGGAACCCTCTTGCACTGTTGGTGGGAATGTAAATTGATGCAGCCACTATGGAGAACAGTATGGAGGTTCCTTAAAAAACTAAAAACAGAACTACCATACGACCCAGCAATCCCACTACTGGGCATATACCCTGAGAAAACCATAATTCAAAAAGAGTCATGTACCACAATGTTCATTGCAGCTCTATTTACAATAGCCAGGACATGGAAGCAACCTAAGTGTCCATCAACAGATGAATGGATAAAGAAGATGTGGCACATATATACAATGGAATATTACTCAGCCATAAAAAGAAATGAAACTGAGTTATTTGTAATGAGGTGGATAGACCTGGAGTCTGTCATACAGAGTGAAGTAAGTCAGAAGGAGAAAAACAAATACCGTATGCTAACACATATATATGGAATCTAAGAAAAAAAAATGTCATGAAGAGATTAGTGGTAGGACAGCCGCATAGCACAGGGAGATCAGCTCGGTGCTCTGCGACCACCTAGAGGGGTGGGATAAGGAGGATGGGAGGGGGACGCAAGAGGGAGGGGATATGGGGATATACCTATGCATATAGCTGATTCACTTTGTTATACAGCAGAAACTAACACAACATTGTAAAGCAATCATACTCCAATAAAGATGTTAAAAAAAAAAAAAAACATCATCTATAACCTTCCAGATGCTTTTTCTATGTGTATAAACTTAAAAACAAAAAACACCCTAAATGCAATGTGGTATATTGGGTTGGATCCTGAAACAGAAAAAAAAAGGACATTAGTGGAAGAACTGGTGAAAACCAAATAAAGTCAGAGTCTAATAATGTACCAATGTTAATCTCTTAGTTTTGACAAATGTACCATAGTTATTTAAGACGTTAATATTAGGGGAAGCTAGGTGAAGTGTATGCAGAAACGTTCTGTACTATCTTTGGAACCTTTCTGTAAACTTAAAATTATTCCAAAATAAAATGTTTACTTAAAAAAATGGAAAAAAAAAAAAAAAAAAGGAAGAAGAAGACCAAGATGGCTGTGGTGAAGGAACTTGGGGCAGATAGACTTCTGGCCAAAGAAGTCCAAGAAAGTCCCAGAGGGAAGCCCAGAGAGGAACTGACCTCTGGTTGGTGGGATACAGCTCCACCGTGATCACATCCAGAGCATTCCAGGCAGCAATGCTTGTCCCACAGAACAGGCACTGCCAGCCAATCATCGCCGACTCACTGTTGCCAAAAAACAGGAAGAAGCAGCAGACAGCCGAGATGAGCATGGAGCCACCTGCAGAGATCAGGGCAGAAAGAAACGTGAAGCCCGTGGCAGACAACACCTGAAAAAAACAGATTCATCTCTACACAAAGAAAGATGTGAACCCCGTACATGGTACCCCAGCCATGGGATTAGAGACTTCTATGTGGGTCATATCACCAGAATTAGCCTCCAGGAAGGATTTCGGAAACCTCACCCTGTGGTGCTGTCCAGCCCAGCATAACTGAGAACAAGGCAGAGGGTGTGGGTATTAGTAGAGAATTTATTATGCTCCAGACATTGTTCTAAGGTGCCCGAGATACATCAGTATCAAAAGACTCTACTCTCATGGAGCTCACGTTCCACTGAGAACACAGCTGCAAAAGGGCAACAGAAGAACACCTGATCCAGGGCCATGCTGCTTATTTTCATGTATGCCCATCTCCACCCCAGATACCTGAGCTGCCCTTCTCAGATCTGCTCTGTGCCCCGGGAAGCTAACCCCCATGCACTGCATACCTGGGGGTTCCTTGTCAGTTGTGAGGAGAAGGGGCTTGGAATACTTCTTCCTAATTCCCATCCTGCTTTATAAGCCCGTTATTGGCAAATGCTGCTTCCCGCCAGGACGACAGTTCCTCCCGGACACCTCCTGCTCCTTGGTTCCAACTCTCCCTGGGCTCAGTTCCTGCTGTTTTCTCCCTTTGTCCCTGCAGCCCTGGAGGTAGAGGCTGCTGCCCACTTTTGCTAGTATCTGGGTGTCTCATCTGCCTCATTTGTTCCCATAACCCTGCCCACACCTCTAAAACCTGCCCCATCATACAGTCTCTTCCCTAGAACTCTCTGGGGTAAATTCCTTTTCCCACCAGGACCCTGGGTGATACAGCTAATGATAAGAGATCCCACTGAAAGAAGGCTATGTCAAATCCTACTGAAATCCAATACGTCCAGCCCAGAGGAGCTTGGGAAGCCTGGAGTGAGTATGTCTGGAAATGCAGTGGGACTAGTTAGCAGAAAGGAAGGAAGAAAGCAGGTCCCAAACAACCAGCTAGGAAACAGGGCAAAAGTTCCACCCAGGCATCAGAACCCTGAAGGAAGGAGGTCTTCAGGTTGCCAAGAAACCAGAAGGCTGGTCTGGCCTCACCCACAAGTGCCTCCCTGGGTGGCCTCCACCTGGAATCTCACCCTCAGACCTGGAGCTGCCAAGACTGGTGCCAAACCCTGCTGAAGAGCTGGGCAATGGTAACTGTCTGCTTTATTTCTATTGATTCTGAGAAGGGCTAGGGCTGTGACTGGGTAGCCTGGTAGCCTCTTTCCAACAGCAGGGAGTCAACTAGAATGGGAGGAGATTGGCATCTACTGGACCACAAGTGCCCTGAGAACTGTATCATCGACATGCATGCATCCCTCAAAGTGGCCAGCCATGGGGCTTGGCGTACAATGTTTGTTGAATACAAAATATTATCATCAAATAAATTCAGTGATAGGGAACTGACCCCTCACCTATGTTAGGTCTTCCCACTATAGGTCCCTCTGGTGCCCAGTTCTTCCACTCTCATCATTAGTTCTTATTCCCCTTGTGATGGAGAGGCCTGAGGTCAAATCCCAGCTCCCCCTGTGTGACCTTGAGTGAGTCACTTAACCTCCCTGGGCTATCTCACTTTCCCCATCACAGGGTTATGGTGAGGGTTAAATATGCTAATATTTACAAAACGCTTGGAAAAAATCCTGACCTATAATAAGTACTTCCTAAGTGTTAGTTAAATGAAATTTCTAGTTTACATCTGTCTCTCCCAATAGATCATTTTTTCCTTAAGCACGAGGATGCTGTCTGTCTCAATTATTGCTGTATCCCCATTGCCAACCATACAGCCTGGCGGAGAATTATGCTGCATAAATTAATGTTTATTCAATGAATAAATGAAGAGTAACAGGCTCATCAGGAAAACTTTCTTCTCTGCTGTTAACAAGGCACAACTTCTGCCCAGGAAAGGGCACAGCAGTAGAGAAAGCGGGATAAATGATTCTCCAGCAGACTCGATAGGGGATTTGTCTAAGGGTCATGGGAGAGGCAGTTTCAAAACAGGTCACCCACATCCCATCGTGACATTTATTGAGCACCTAGTATTTACTGGGCCCTGAGAATATCGTAGTTGATGCACTGTATGCCGGACCTTTTACTAGAGATACAAAGGGGGCACTGTCCGAGCTTTTAACAATCTGGCTCAGAAACAAAATACAGGAATTAATAAAAAAGCAAGATATAAAGAATAATAAATATTAGTTCCAGATATCCAGTTTGGGGGGTATGGCTCTATTTAGCATTAGAGAAATCAATTTTTATCTGGGATATATTCATGATGACAAGAAGGGTTTCAATGGCAAAGAAGAGGATGTCCACTCTCTCCCTGCCCTGCCTACTCCCTGCCCCCAGCCCTCCTTCTGTCCCTGGTCGAGGGGGGCCGTCCATTCTTCTTCACAGATGCACCCACCCCACCCTTCATCGACCGTCATCTCCCAAGAACTTCCTCAGCTACTCCAGGACCTGACCACAGAATTCACTGTTCAACCCTGGGACTTAAAAGACCAGAGACAGAAATTTACTTTCTGGTATGAAGATTGCTCTTTTCTCCTCCAAAATTGTTGTTGTTTTTTTCCCATAAAAATAGGCTTGTCAGAGCTGTTCCAAGTGATTTAGTTCAAGTGCCAAGTAAAAATGTTTGGGTTTGGTCACCTGCTTTTCTTCTCTACGTTGATTAGACAGGTTGGAGAGACTGCTCCAAACACACTATTTGTCTAGCTCATTACATATTAATATTTCCAAAGTAAGAAAAAAAACAAAGGGCCAGTGACAGAATGGCAGAAGTGTCACACATCTACTCTCACACTCTTTGTCTCACTGGAGCAAACAGAGGTATTATTTTAACCATCGTGCTTCCAACTCATCTAGGAAAGAGGTCATCTTCTCTGGCTCAGGTCGGTCCCACAGCATTACTAAGTGGCAGCTCAGTGGCAGGCACCGTGCTGGGCACGAGTGTCACAGAAGTTAATAAGCCACCGTCTTCCGTCATCAGGTTTCACGTCTAACCAGGGCATTGCCGCTAACAGGGGACACAGCTCAATCTGCCATGCCTGAGAGATGACCGTCCTCACCACAAGATTAAAAAGCAGAAATCACAGGCATGACTTGGGCTCATCATTCTAAATATTCATGCTACAACTTATTGACAAAATGGTTATGTGATTTATCTTGTTTCCTTTGAGCTTTGCTGCTAGGATCTTGGAATTAATTTTTACTGATCAGCTATACCGCTGGGGCAGAACTCATGGCATGTTTATTAGCATACTGTCTGCTCCCGCTTTCTTGGCCTTGACTCATATTCTAATGGGTGTTCATTTTCCCTGGCCCTGGGTGTATATATTTTGTTTCTTGTTCACTATGCCTGGCATGTGTTTCAGTAACAAACTGCTGAATGAAGCAAGGCAGACATGAGAACCTGCAATGCACCAAGCACTATGAGATGCTTTGGGTACATTATGCTCAATCTTCACAAACCCCTACCAGCTCATTATAGGTCTCCTTATCTATAAATCCCAGAGACGTAAAGGAATGTGTCCAAAGTCAAACAGCCTTTAGGTGATAGGATTCCAACATGAGCTTATCCAAACTCCAAAGCCCAAAATGTTATCACTATTAAATAATAATAAGTAATAGGATTTATTTTAAATCATCAAATAAAACCAATGCTCATTTAAGAGCATTTTTACAGAGTGGGTACAGTGGATGTATTTAATATCCTACTGAAGTGCTAATAAAATAAGTAAGTGTCACAGAATTGCTGAGTCAGGAAATGAAGATGTGTCCCTGGCATGGACCAGACCTCCACGGGGCCCTGGGGTTTTGCATATGTGCCTCCTTGGTTCTACACCAGCAGATTCCATCTTACCTGTGTGGTTTCCTGTGTGAGATTTCTTTAAGAAAAATTCCACTGCTTTCATACACTTTAAGCCACTGCCTTAGCCCACTAGAGCACGAATGCGGCGTCCCTAACAACTCACCGATCATCCTGAGCCTTCCGACTCTATCCATGAGAAGGGCAGATATGATGTTCCCAGGCAAGACAGACAGACTGCCAAGGAAGCTGACGAGGTAAATCAAGAAGTCGTTGTCTTGCTCTAAGTCCATGTGGCAGCCCTCCTTCTGTTCCAGAAAGGTGACATTGATAAAATGACAGTTGATGAACTTATGCTGGTAGAGGTCTGCGGAGAGAAGGAAACGTTTGGTTCACATGAAATGGAGGGAGGCTGGGGAGATTTGGGGCAGAAGCAGGGATAAAATTATGCCCCTTCCTTGGGCAGGTGGCACCGCCCCCTGGCAATCAGACAGTCTCAAAATCCAGGTGACGCGTGGCCAGGTATGGATGAAGTGGGAAACCTTTAAAAATGTAACGACCTGTTCAAGTTCCTATAAGCAAGGGGAAATGAACATTCACTGAGGGCCATGTTTAAGTACAGCATCTTTCAAGCCAGATAATGGTTCTGTTTGTATCTACAAGATGACATTAAGGGCCACCGTACCTGGGCTACTCCTCTGAGGCTACCCAGCGTATACGAGGGAAATGACCAGAGAATTGGCTCCAGATTGAGCCAATCACTCCAAAGCCCATGCACAAACCTGAACATGCTTCAGAATAAAAACCATTTGCTCCTTGGTTGTGGAGGAGGGAAAGAGATGACTAAGTAGAGTACGGTGGATTTTTAGGGCAGTAAAAACACTCTGTATGATAATATGATGACGGCTCTTATCCATGTGTCCAAGCCCATAGAATGTACAACAGCAAGAATAAATCTTAGGGCTTCCCTTGTGGCGCAGTGGTTAAGAATCCGCCTGCCAAAGCAGGGGACATGGGTTCGAGCCCTGGTCGGGGAATATCCCACATGTCACGGAGCAACTAAGCCCGTGCGCCACACCTAGTGAGCCTGTGCTCTAGAGCCTGTGAGCCACAACTACTGAGCCCACGTGCCACAATTACTGAAGCCCGCACGCCTAGAGCCTGTGCTCCACAACAAAGAGAAGCCACTGCAATGAGAAGCTTGCGCACCTCAATGAAGACTAGCCTCCACTCGCAGCAACTAGAGAAAGCTAGTTTGGGTGATGATGATGCGTAGGTTCATTAATTATAACAAATGTACCGCTCTGGTGGGGGATGATGATAATGGGGGAGGCTATGGCATGGGAGCAGGCGGCATATGGAAATCCCTGTATCTTTCTTCCAATTTTGTTGTGAACCTAAAACTTCTCTAAAAAAATGAAGTCTTAAAAAATAATAATAACCATTTGCTTTGGAACCAGTTCCATGGTTTTTGATACCTTCTAACATCAGCTATTCTAGCCAAAAGGTCACTATATAGGCTTTCAGGAAACCTAGGTTTGGGAACTGGCTCTGTGGCTGACCCGCTTTAACCTCCCTGAGCTTCTGCCTGTGAAGTTAGAGGAAAACACCTAATGATCTCCACTGCTTCCCAGCTCTGACATTTCATGACTGCAAGTGTTTGCAAAAGACCTCAATAGACATTTCTCCAAAGAAGATATACAGATTGCCAACAAACACATGAAAGGATGCTCAACATCACTAGTCATCAGAGAAATGCAAATCAAAACCACAATGAGGTATCACCTCACACAAGTCAGAATGGTCATCATCAAAAAATCTACAAACAATAAATGCTGGAGAGGGTGTGGAGAAAAGGGAACCCTTTTGCACTGTTGGTGGGAATGTAAATTGATTACAGCCACTATGGAGAAAGAAGATGTGGCACATATATACAATGGAATATTACTCAGCCATAAAAAGGAACGAAACTGCATCATTTGTTGAGACGTGGATGGTTCTAGAGACTGTCATACAGAGTGAAGTAAGCCATAAAGAGAAAAACAAATACCGTATGGTAACACATATATGTGGAATCTAAAAAAATGGTACAGATGAACTTATTTGTAGGGCAGGAATAGAGACGTAGATGTAGAGGACAGACATGTGGACACAGTGGGGAAGGGAAGGGTGGGACGAATTGGGAGATTGGGTTTGACATAAATATACTACCATGTGTAAAATAGATAGTTAGTGGGAACCTGCTGTATAGCTCAGCTCAGTGCTCTGTGATGACCTAGATGGGGGGAAAGTTGGGGAGGGAGGTCCAAGAGGGAGTGGATATAGGTATGCATATAGCTGATTCACTTCAGTGTACAGCAGAAACTAACACAACATTGTAAAGCAATTTTACTCAAATAAAATAAAATAAAAAGAGTATGCAAGCAAAGAGGCATCAATGAAACTTTAAAGAAGAAAATAAAAGATATGCCAAAGAGTAAATGTATAGAACTCACTAATATTTTTTTAAGTTCAGGCTAAACATAAATTAGGAAGATAAATCCCATAATTGACTAGTTAAAGACCAAGGGGTATTTAGAGACCAGATATTGAACCTTTTGAGGCTGATATCATGGAGGAAAAAGATGTTCTTGCATAAACTGTGCCTTGGTGCCAGTGCCAGAGAGAAAGCATTGATCTGGATATAATGCAAGTATCTCAGTGGAAAGCTCACAAACTTCAGAGCTAAACAAATTAAGAGATGAATCAAAGTTCCTCCAACCTGCTAGCTGTGGCCTTGGACAAGTTGCTTAAGCCCCTGTTTCCTTAGTTGTAAGATGGGAATGATAGTACATTTCTTACTTGAGGCAATATTGGTGAAGCCCCTGGTAAAACTCAATTAGTTTCCTTATAACCCAACTCCACTTGGTATTAATTTATAATGAGAGCAGTAAAAATAATGAGGAGTGAGAGAGTGGTGGAATTTTGTGATTTTTTTTTTAATCATGGAAATCTGAAATGGTGTAATTTTAAAATATTCTTATCATCTCACCTCACGCACAAAGCTTGAAAAGATGCAGTTTTCCCTTTTTATTTATTATTGTGAGAACGTAAGTCTTGAATTTTGTTTCAAATTATGCTAGGTCTTCAAGAATGCACTCCAGGTATAAAATGCAGCCCTCCTGGAATGCTGTTTTTTTCTTTTTTTTTTTTTTAAATCTGGGTCATACTTTGTTCCTACCAAAGATCCTTAGCATATAGCATCAGTCTCGTTGAGATCAGAACACTTGTCCAGTACTTTTGTTTCCATTTTACATGTGATCAAACTGAGACACAGATAAACTAAATGCCTTGGTAAAGGCTGTGCAACATCTTTGTTGCACAAAGAAGCCCCAACGTGGGGCTGGAATCCATTTCTCCACATGAAGACTCAGCATGCATATCTGTGAATACTTAACTACTCCTAAAGCTTATGACTGAGCAGTTTGATTCTAGACAACAAGCCCACCCTGTTCGTGCCCTTACCTGTGTTATAAAAGATGGTCGATTCAATGGTGCAGTTTTTGAAATAGGTATCAGTCGATGTAACGTCTTCAAAATAGCACTCGTCAAATAAAGTGTCCTCAAAGAGCACATGTTTAAAGTACATCTTTGTGAACCTGTGGGGAAAAATTAGCCCCTGAATGATTCATCCAGGAAAAAAAAAAAAAAAAAAGGAGACTTGAGACTCAGATGGAAAACACAGAAAGGCAGAAAAAAGGAGAACTGCAAACCCAAAGGTGCTGGAACGTTATTTTCAACCCAGACTAGCTCCCCGTTTCTTCACTGTGTGTTTATAAATGGGGAGGGGCCTCAGGACGGTGGAAACTGATGTCTAGTCCAGGTACACAGCCTGTGGTTCCCATATGCAGGTTCATGGACCTCCTACATCAGAATCACAGAAATGTGAAATAGTGTGAAATGAAAATGTTAATAACATCTCACTTTAGGAGTTTTAAAAACATGAATATCCCTCAGATGGTCTTAGAAGGTTTAAAGGCAGTAGATGCATGAGGGCCTCAGAATCTTTGTTTT
The DNA here is from genome assembly GCF_002837175.3 of Physeter macrocephalus. Classification (NCBI taxonomy): domain Eukaryota; kingdom Metazoa; phylum Chordata; class Mammalia; order Artiodactyla; family Physeteridae; genus Physeter; species Physeter macrocephalus. Next base: position 83,939,152 of record NC_041224.1, read on the forward strand.
TAAATTGAACCAAAAAAAGTGGGGAAATGGGCACTTTCATCCACATTGTTGGTAGAACATAATTGGTGCAGCCTCTTTGGAGAGCAATTTTGCAAAATTTTAAATGTACAATCCCTTTGACCTAGGAATACCACCTCTAAAAATTCATCGTACACATACTTGCTCATGAATTCAAAGAGACACATTCACTGATCTTCATTGCAACATTGCTGATAACAGCAATGGATTACTAGATAGACAGACAGATAGATAACAGATAGACAGATGATAGATAGATAGGTAGACAGATAGATAGATAGATAGATGATAGATAGATACCATACAGTGGAATACCACATAGCCATTATAATGATTAGGTAGATCTATATGTCTTAATATGGAACCATCTTCAAGATATATTGTTAACTGAAAAAATTAAATACAGTATGGTGTTTATTGCATGTTACCATTCATGTAAGAAAGGACAAGGCACATATGCCTGTAAATGCATAGCATATACCTGGAGAGTGACGCAAGACACTGGCAGATGTGTTTGGTCCTGAGGAGGTACAATGGGGGTTGGGCATGAGACAAACGTAATTGTTTCTTTATATCAAGTGTACATAATACTTTTTTTACTTAAATATAAAACAGTCAATAAGAGGTAAAACCCCTAGATGATTATGAGGTGCAGCCACATTTAGGAGCTGCTGCAAGACTCCAACTCCTACATAAACTTAAAAGAAAAGAACAATATTACATTTAAAAACATATACTGATATATATTAACATCATCCTCTATTGGTTATATTCACCAAGCTTGGTTAAACTTTTAAGCAAGAAACCTTTGGCTATGTCTTCATTTATGAAGAATTACAACCCGTTCATTCATCTGTCTATTCATTTATTTAGATATTCAGTCTTCAGCAAATACTTACATAGCTTTAGGTGTTATGAGTACAGAGAGGAAAGACATGGTCCCTGCCCTCAAATCTAATGGGAAAAAAATAAGCAAACAGACAACTACAATTCAGTGGGAACCACAGTGACAAAGGTAGCACAGGGTGCTGAGGGTCATTGTTCCTCTTTACAGCCACCAGATCATTCAATCCATGACCACATGCAGTGGGCAGTGCCCCTTACCCTTTATGCTCTGTTGTGTTCTGCTGAGAACCCTAACCTAGAGCCACCTCTCATTAGCTTCTGCAAGAAGACCTCCCACCCAATAAGAAAGCCTGGGCCAGTGCTTCTCAAAGAGAAGTCCCCAGACCCCTTGCATCAGAATAAAATGGGAGGTTATTGTGAAAGATACAGTTTTCTACATTCCATCATGGACCTCTTGAACTATGATCACCAGAGGAAGATGCCAGATTATTATACTTTAGAAAATGTGAGAGTCACTGATCTAGGAAGCCAAATTGTTTTCAACAATTTTTCTTAGGGTTAAATTTGCTGCAGACTTTTAAACAGCAGCCTCCAAAAGTTATCACTGGACTCTTCATATTTCCATGGGAAAACTAATCAGTAAGCCTTTGTTACAGGAAGATGGCTCTGATGTGAAAATTAATGTAATTTGTATGCTGAATGTATTTATTCAGGAAAGCTATTCCTGGAGACTGTCTCAGGTCTTTGCCCTTCTTAATATATCCTTCTCTTTAATACAGTAATAGGCTGGTGATGTGGCCTTCAGTGGTATTTTAATGTTCTACCAAAAGTGGGTGAGAAAGCAGAGCCATAAATCGTAATAGGTCTGACACATACAGACTTTAAAATGTATCTCCAAGTAAGTTATAAAAAGCCTAAGTTATAAAAAGACAAAATTATAAAAGAAGAGATAAAAGGAGAAAGGGCCAAGGCATATTTTATGAGTCTTTTATATAAATCATCTCCTCCAATCTCTAATTTATATACTAAACTGGTCCAAGATTCTTCATTCAGGAGATTTCAAAGGCTGAAAGAAAAGTTAACAGAAGTATCTTGTGGAACTTTTCCTTTAAGGAAGCAGAAGCTATTGGCGAAAGAAATAAAAGAGTGGACTTAGGACATGGCCATCTATATCTCCAAACAGTTGAAATATTATTTCATGGAGAAGCAGATTTATAGGATGGGAAATACTGGTGCTAATGTCAACCAAACAGACTCTCTAAGGACATATGTTCTTGTGCCTCAGAATATAAGATTGATACCAAAGTTGAACAAGAACAGTATAAGAGAAATATACACCAATCTCATGTAGATGCAAAAATCCTAAATAGAACATTAGTAGTTCTATGGGTTTTAGCAAACGTATGATGAGATGTATCCATCGTTATGGTCTCATGCAGACTATTTTCACTGCCCTAAAAGTCCTCTATGCTCTGCTTATTTATCCATCCCTCTCCCCTAACCTCTGACAGCCACTGATCTTCATAGTTTTGCCTTTTGCAGAATGTCATATAGTTGAAATTATACAGATGTAGCCTTTTTTAGAGGGGCTTCTTTCACTTAGGAATGTGCATTTCAGGTTCCTCAATGTCTTTCTATTACTTGATAGCTTACTTCTTTGGCCCTGAATAATACTCCACGGTCAGTATGTACCACAGTTTATTTATCCATTCACCTACTCAAGGACATCTTGGATCATCACTGGATAATATGGTAGTTCTGGCAGAGGGTATATAGGAAATCTCTGTGTCTTCCTCTCAATTTTTCTGTGAACTTAAACTGTTCTTAAAATAGTCTTAACAAAATAATAAGTTGAAACCCAATTTAAAATATTTGCACAATTTTTTTGTAAAAAATAAAGGACATGTACGTTGCCTCCAAGTGTTGGCAATTATGAATAAAACTGCTATAAACACCTAAACAAACAAAAACAAATTAATAAATCAAATTTGTCAATGTATTGATTGCCACTTTAAAAAATTCACACTGGGGGCGTCCCTGGTGGCGCAATGGTTGAGAATCTGCCTGCCAATGCAGGGGACACGGGTTCGAGCCCTGGTCTGGGAAGATCCCACATGCCGCGGAGCAACGAGGCCTGTGAGCCACAACTACTCAGCCTGCGCGTCTGGAGCCTGTGCTCCACAACAAGAGAGGCCGCGACAGTGAGAGGCCCACGCACCACGATGAAGAGTGGTCCCCTCGGGCTTCCCTGGTGGTGCAGTGGTTGAGAATCCGCCTGCCGATGCAGGGGACACGGGTTCGTGTCCCGGTCCGGGAAGATCCCGCATGCCACGGAGCGGCTGGGCCCGTGAGCCGTGGCCGCTGAGCCTGTGCGTCCGGAGCCTGTGCTCCGCGACAGGAGAGGCCACAGCAGTGAGAGGCCCGCGTACCACAAAAAAAAAAAAAAAAAAAAAAAAAAAAGAGTGGCCCCCGCTCGCTGCAACTAGAGAAAGCCCTCGCACAGAAACGAAGACCCAACACACCCAAAAGTAAATAAATAAATAAATAAATTTATTTTTTTAAAAAAATCACACTGAATGATTAAGATATATCCCAGGAATCAAGTATGGTTGAATACTGAAAAAAAATTATTTTAATTTATCATATTAATAGGTCCAAGGAGAAAACAATATGATTATCATAATAGATGCAGAAAAACGTTTAACAAATTAAATACACTTTCATGATAAAAACTCTCAGCATACTTAAAACAAAAAAGAATTTCCTCGGGGCTTCCCTGGTGGCGCAGTAGTTGCGCGTCCGCCTGCCAATGCAGGGGAACCGGGTTCGCGCCCCGGTCTGGGAGGATCCCACATGCCGCGGAGCGGCTGGGCCCGTGAGCTGTGGCCGCTGGGCCTGCGCATCCAGAGCCTGTGCTCCGCAAAGGGAGAGGCCACGGCAGAGGGAGGCCCGCATACCACAAAAAAAAAAAAAAAAAAAAAAAATCTGTGTATACCGTCCAGAACATAGAAAAAAAGAATTTCCTTAACTTTATAAAGGAGGCCAGTCAAAAACATACAGCAAAGGGCTTCCCTGGTGGCGCAGTGGTTGAGAGTCCGCCTGCCGATGCAGGGGACACGGGTTCGTGCCCCGCTCCGGGAAGATCCCACATGCCGCAGAGCGGCTGGGCCCGTGAGCCATGGCCGCTGGGCCTGCGCGTCCAGAGCCTGTGCTCCGCAACGGGGGAGGCCACAACAGTGAGAGGCCCGCATACCGCAAAAACAAACAAACAAAAAGAACAACACATACAGCAAAGATCATACTTAAAAGGAAGACACCCAAAATGCCCCCACTGAAGTCAGGATACCCATTAGCATGGCTTCTATCCATCACCAAACCGGATGTCATAATCAGCACAATATTGTACATCAGCGACACCTCAATTAAAAATATTTAAAATAGGGCTTCCCTGGTGGCGCAGTGGTTGAGAGTCCGCCTGCCGATGCAGGGAACACGGGTTCGTGCCCCGGCCCGGGAAGATCCCACGTGCCGCGGAGCGGCCGGGCCCGTGAGCCATGGCCGCGGAGCCTGTGCGTCCGGAGCCTGCGCTCCGCAACGGGAGAGGCCACAACAGTGAGAGGCCCGCTTACCGCAAAAAAAGCTTACCGAAAAAAAAAAAAAAAAAAAAAAAAAAAAAAAAAAAAAATTTAAAATAAAAGAAGTAAATAGCCTAAAAATAACAAAACTAGTTGAAACATTTATAGTATGAGAATTATACATTCACATCTATAACCTAGTATGATATTTACCTAAAATTTAAAACACACAAAAGAATGCTGTACAATGTTTACAGATACATAAATATATTGGAAAAGTATAAAAACACACATGAATGTAAAACACCAAATTTATGACTGTGGTGATCATCACTCCTCATGAGGAAGAAGAATAGCATTAAGAAGGGCAACTGAGTGAGTGATGTTTAATCTATATTAAAATCTGAAGTCAGTGTAGCATAGTTTATGATTTTACAAAGCTAGGTGCTCTGAATAGGGTTGTTGGTGTTATTCTCTATTCTCCACATATTTGATACATTTCATGATGGAATAAAAAGGAAAAGAAAGGAGACAAAACAATTGTTATGGGCAGGTGATAGGCTGGTATAACAATAACAAGGGGAAACTATTAGAACTAATAAAAGAGCTCGGTTAGAGACAAAACAAACATCCCCAAATCAACAGGATTTCTATTGATCTGCAATAACCTGGATAAATGTCTGATGGAGGAACAGCAATCCCATTTTCAGTAGCCAATTAGTTGTAAAATATTCAGGAAGAGGCTCTATAAGAACTATGCAGGACCTCGATTAAATTACAAAATTTTGCTGAGATATTTTATTAACTCTGAAGCCTGACAGACATTACATATCAACATTATGACTTTCAGATGTGGAATCAGAGGCTTAAATAGGTCGGTCAGAGGTGGCTCAGCTATTTACTGACCCATCCAGGCTTGGAACCCAAGTCCCTCAAGCCTTGGCTGCTTCCTCAGACCTGAAGCCAGAAGGTACATTTAACACATTTCCCACCCTCGCCAGCTTCGCAGAGATTTACTGTCCTGAAACACACCCACTGCAGATGAAGAAAATTCCTACTGATGCCCCACTAAAAAATGCTTTTAATAGTGTGGGTAGGATTTCATTGTGATGTGTGAAATCGACCTTCTCTCTTCTAGATACGCATTTGCTTTCTTTCTCTCTGCTCTCCCTGCTAAAAGTAATCTTCCCCCATGTGTGACAGTCAATAAAGTAAATAATTTTATTTAAATTTTTAATCAGCAAAGTGTGGATAAAGTCTAAGGGGGAATACTGGTACGAATGGGGACAATGCCCCATCCAAACTAAAGAACTTAAAGAATTTAACTCTCCAGAGGCTCAAGGTTTCCAAAGGTGTCATGTTTTCTAGTTTATGACCAGCAGATGGCAGCATAACTCGAGAAAAGAAACCAGGTTCAATTCCTTAGATTGCTTTCAAAAGTTCCTAATCTTTTTCCAAGGAGAAAAACACCATTTTTATTCAAATAAATTGCTGGGGTAAAAATTATGAGCTTCAAGTGACAGTGGTATCCCCTGGTTAAAAAACTGAATGACATATATATGACAAGTTAAAATGAACTCATTGCAACTTCTGAAGGAATTTATACTTTAATAATCACACAAAAACATTTCTATGCATTTGAAACACAGAAACATGGTAGAACATCTGTGTGTGCAGAATATTTACATCCACTCCCAGACAATCAACGGCCTGCTTATGCATTCGCAGACCCTTAACAATAACTCTATGGTTCCCTGGCGTCCTGGTTCCACAGATGAGACCACCGCCTTCCTCAAGCTTTAAGCTTTGGGAGGCTCGGATCTTTCAAAAGGACAGAGTGGAGCGGAAGTTCCCATTTTCTGTGTAGCTAAGTCTTAGAACTCCAAAACCTACTTTTAAAAATCATAACAGCTCTGGCATTGCAATTAACTTTTTAATGCAGAAAACACCATGTAAAACAGGGCCTTTGTGGGAATGGAGAGTTTCCCAGTGAGACGATACTTGTAGTTGTCAAGGGTACAGGATTGGAGTCCAAATGCATGAACTGGTGAGAGATATTTCTAATCTATTTACGTTAGCTGTGTGATTTGGGTAAGGAAGTCAACCTCTCTAAGCTTGTTTCCCTTCCTGTAAAAGAGAAAGCACATTTCTTGCCTCCTGGAGTTTTTGTGAGGATTAAACGAGATAATCTCTGAAAGGCACTTAAGGAAGCACCTGGCACACAGAAGTGTCATTACCATCGTTATTATTACTAACACCACAATAGAGTATCACTGAACATTGGAAACTTCATAGATGAGGTCTCTTTTAGTGAATTCATCTCTGCAGGGAATAACATCATATCATGGGTGACACCTCACCATCCATAATGTCCCTTAGTTTTCAACATTTCCAAAGCATTCTAATAAAGAAGGGCAACGTTTCTTCCTTGGCAATGCCAACGCAAGATCTCTGGGCTTATATTGAAGAGCACTGACGGTGAGAAATCCTGGGGAGAATTGCCATCCACCAACCACTAGCCTTCGAGCTGCCATCCCTGGAGTGGCCACTCTCAGCAGATTCCAGGAACCGAAGTGTTCCCAAAGAGAGCATGTGCATACATGGGCATGTGAAGGTGGAGATGTTTGTGACTGAGCCTCGGCATTTAAAAAAATCATCTGAAAATCTGAATTCCATGTCCACGGATAGTCGGTCCTAACTTTCCTGCCCCAAAGGCCTTATATTTGTAGAAATAACATTCCCCTTTTCGAGTCACACATTCTTTCTCATCCTAAATAACAGTGAACATTTGCTAAGGTCTGGCCAGTAAGAACATATGGACTAGACTGCCCAAGCCAACTTCCTTGGACTTCACCCAGACATACACTTCTTTCTCACAGTCACGGGCACGGCCACTTAGACACACAGGTGGGTGCAGGCTGGGGAAGTAGAACCAAGTCAGAGGAGAAAATTCATGGTGATAATTCTTGCACAGACACATTAGCTTGGGGGCAGTTTATACCACTGACACTGGGCTGTGGTGTTTCTGGTGTATCATGCCCTCGTCTGACCCAGTGAACTTCCTAAGGATAATTCAAGAAGGGAAACAGCAGAGGTGAAAATGCTCAGTTTAGTGGAGCATGTGGCCTGGAGGAAACTCTGTCCTGCCCTGACCCATTTGGGGCCTTCAGAGGGCAACCTCAAAGAGGTGTTCTTAAAGCCCAACAGCCTGGACTATCCATCTCAGTGTCCCAGGAGTAGGAAAAGGAGGAGTCAAACAGATTGAGGAGGATGCGGGCAGGACTTTTCTAACACTCCACTCATTTTTGCCCCAAAGCACAACAACATTCTTGATGACAATGGGCTATGCCAATCGACGCTTGGAGGTAATATTAGGCAAAAGAATAACATAAGATAGTGTTATATTGGCCTCTGGATTTGCTTCTGAAGAAGCATCCAGAATCAAAGAAAAAGCTCAATAGCCAGGCTGTGAGCTGGTGCAGGACCTCACTGGTGAGAGCTCTGGGACCTCTCTCCAGGCAGGCATCATTGAGGGGCTCTCTGCGCATCACCTTTAAGATGCGAGGTCTCAGGAGAGATGATTTGGTTGACCCTCCTTGGAGGAATCAACCTTAGCCAGGATGACAGGGGATGGCATAGTACAGACAGAGCCACCAGGGGCACTGTCGAGTCTCTGGCAGCCATGGTAAGCTGTGATGCTCCACCAGCCTTGGAGCTCAATCCTTGCCATATTGAATTCTTATCTTCCCAATGGCTCTCTCCCCAAGACAGTCCCCACACACAGTCCCCTTGATCTAAGGAAAGCCCGTGGTCTCCCACTTACTTGTCATTCACAAGTTTCCCATGTTGGTGAATCTGATTTTCCATTGTGAAGTTGATTGTGACACCATACACGTGCTCATTGTGAAATACCTTCATTTTGGACTTGTATGCTTCATCTTGAAAATACCGGATCATATCAGGGAACCAAACTGTCAGTCCATAGTAACTGTAATACAGAAGACAGAATATTTGAGCAGCAACACCGTCAGAGACTGCATTCACGACCTGATGTAAATCAAGCCCATTTTAAATGTATCAGTATGGTTCATTAGAAATATCTAATACTATAACTCATCATATTACTAGATCTAAGGGAAAAAAATCATGACTATATCCATAGATGCCAAAAAGGTATTTGATAAAAAACAATATTCATTCCTGATAAAAACAACAATAGATTAGGAATTCATGGACGCTTCCTCAGCATGTAAAAATATATATATCTCAGCTCAAAAGGCAGGATCTTTCTTAATGAGGAAACACTGCAGTCATTACCACTAACATAAGAAACAAGACCAGGAGATGCATTATCAGCACTACCATTTAACACTATGTTGTAGGTCTTAGCTAACTCAGCTACTCATGAGAAAGAACATAGGAATATAAAGTTGCAAAGCAAGAGGTAAAACTATCTGGAGGGCACACAGCAGAATCAAGAATAGCTACAATCCTACAGCCTGTGGAACAAAAACCACATTCACAGAAAGATATACAAGATGAAAAGGCAGAGGGCTATGTATCAAAAGAAGGAACAAGATAAAACCCCAGAAAAACAACTAAATGAAATGGAGATGGGCAATCTTCCAGAAACAGAATTCAGAATAATCATAGTGAAGATGATCCAGGACCTCAGGAAAAGAATGGAGGCGAAGATCAAGAAGATGCAAGAAATGTTTAACAAAGACTTAGAAGAATTAAAGAACAAACAAACAGAGATGAACAATACAATAACTGAAATGCAAAATACTCTAGAAGGAATCAATAGCAGAATAACTGAGGCATAAGAACGGATAAGTGACCTGGAAGACAGAAGGGGGGAATTCACTGCTGCAGAAGGGAATAAAGAAAAAAAGAATGAAAAGAAATGAAGACAGCCTAAGAGACCTTTGGGACAACATTAAATGCAACAACATTCGCATTATAGGGGTCCCAGAAGGAGAAGAGAGAGAGAAAGGGACTGAGAAAATATTTGAAGAGATTATATTTGAAAAATTCCCTAACCTGGGAAAAGAAATAGCCACCCAAGTCCAGGAAGTGTAGAGAGGTCCATACAGGATAAATCCAAGGAGAAACACGCTGAGACACATAGTAATCAAATTGGTAAGAATTAAAGACAAAGAAAAATTAAGGAAAGCACCAAGGGAAAAATGACAAATAACATACTAGGGAACTCCCATAAGGTTAACAGCTGATTACTCAGGAGAAACTCTACAAGCCAGAAGGGAGTGACATGATATACTTAAAGTAATGAAAGGGAAGAACCTACAACCAAGATTACTCTACCCAGCAAGGATCTCATTCAGATTCGATGGAGAAATCAAAAGCTTTACAGACAAGCAAAAGCTAAGAGAATTCAGCACCACCAAACCAGCTCTACAACAAATGCTAAAGGAACTTCTCTAAGTGGGAAACACAAGAGAAGAAAAGGACCTACAAAAACAAAACCCAAAAAAATTAAGAAAATGGTAATAGGAACATACATATCGATAATTACCTTAAACGTGAATGGATTAAATGCGGGTCACAAATCAAGCCTCAGTAAATTAAGAAAATTGAAATCATATCAAGCATCTTTTCTGACCACAATGCTATGAGATTAGAAATCAATTACAGGGGAAAAAACGTAATAAACACAAACACATGGAGGCTAACCAATACGTTACTAAATAACCAGAGATCACTGAAGAAATCAAAGAGGAAATCAAAAAATACATAGAGACAAATGACAATGAAAACACAACGATCCAAAACCTATGGGATACGAGAAGGCAGACAGAAGAAGCAAGAAGAACTACAATCCTGTAGCCTGTGGAACAAAAACCACATTCAAAGAAAGATAGACAAGATGAAAAGGGAAGGAAGATAGACAAGATGAAGAGGGAAGTTTATAGCTATACAAGCCTACCTCAAGAAACAAGAAAAATCTCAAATAAACACCTAACTTTATACCTAAAGGAACTACAGAAAGAAGAACAAACAAAACCCAAAGTTAGCAGAAGGAAAGAAATCATAAAGATCAGAGCAGAAATAAATGAAATAGAAACAAAGAAAACAAGAGCAGAGATCAATAAAATTAAAAGCTGGTTCTTTGAGAAGGTAAACAAAATTGATAAACCATTAGCCAGACTCATCAAGAAAAAGAGGGAGAGGACTCAAATCAATAAAATTAGAAATGAAAAAGGAGAAGTTACAACAGATGCCGCAGAAATACAAAGCATCCTAAGAGACTACTACAAGCAACTCTATGCCAATAAAATGGGCAACCAGGAAGAAATGGACAAATTCTTAGAAAGGTATAACCTTCCAAGACTGAACCAGGAAGAAATAGAAAATATGAACAGACAAATCACAAGTATTGAAATTGAAACTGTGATTTTAAATCTTCCAACAAACGAAAATCCGGGACCAGATGGCTTCACAGGCAAATTCTATCAAACGTTTAGACAAGAGCTAACACCCATCCTTCTCAAACTCTTCCAAAAAATTGCGGATGAAGGAACACTCCAAAACTCACTCTATACGTGAACCATCACCCTGACACCAAAACCAGACAAGGATACTACAAAAAAAGAATATTACAGACAAATATCATTGATAAATATAGATGCAAAAATCTTCAACAAAATACTAGCAAACAGGATCCAAAAACACATTAAAAGGATCATACACCATGA
>NC_041224.1:83951480-83953361 GCF_002837175.3 Physeter macrocephalus
CAACAGATGGAGATATATACCATGTTCTTGGATTGGAAGAATCAACATTGTGAAAATGACTATACTACCCAAAGCAATATACAGATTCAATGCAATCCCTATCAAACTACCAACGGCATTTTTCACAGAACCAAACAAAAATTTTCACAATTTGTATGGAAACACAAAAGACCCAGAAAAGCCAAAGCAATCTTGAGAAAGAGAAATGGAGCTGGAGGAATCAGGCTCCCAGACTTCAGACTATAGTACAAAGCTACAAGACAGTATGGTACTGGTACAAAAACAGAAATATAGATCAACAGAACAGGATAGAAAGACCAGAGATAAACCCACGCACATATGGTCACCTTATCTTTGATAAAGGAGGCAAGAATATACAGTGGAGAAAAGACAGCCTCTTCAATAAGTGGTGCTGGGGAAACTGGACAGCTACATGTAAAAGAATGAAATTAGAACACTTCCTAACACAATACACAAAAATAAGCTCAAAATGGATTAAAGACCTAAATGTAAGTCCAGACACTATAAAACTCTTAGAGGAAAACAAAGGTTGAACACTCTATGACATAAATCACAGCAATATTCTTTTTGACCCACCTCCTGGAGAAATGGAAATAAAAACAAAAATAAACAAATGGTACCTAATGAAACTTAAGACAACCCTCAGAATAGTAGAAAATATTTGCAAGTGAAGCAACTGACAAAGGATTAATCTTCAAAATATACAAGCAGCTCATATAGCTCAATAAGAAAAAAACAAACAACCCAATCCAAAAATGGGCAGAAGACCTAAATAGACATTTATCCAAAGAAGATATACATTTTGCCAACAAACACATAAAAAGCTGCTCAACATCACTAATCATTAGAGAAATGCAAATCAAAACTACAATGAGATATCATCTCACACCGGTCAGAATAGCCATCATCAAAAAATCTAAAAACAATAAATGCTGGAGAGGGTGTGGAGAAAAGGGAGCACTCTTGCACTGCTGGTGGGAATGTAAATTGATACAGCCACTATAGAGAACAGTATGGAGGTTCCTTAAAAAGCTAAAAATAGAAAGGGACTAGAGAAGATGGTGGAAGAGTAAGACACGGAGATCACCTTCCTCCTCACAGATACATCAGAAATACATCTACACGTGGAACTTCTCCTATAGAACACCAACCGAACGCTGGCAGAAGACCTCAGACCTCCCAAAAGGCAAGAAACTCCCCCACGTACCTGGGTAGGGCAAAAGAAAAAAATAAACAGAGACAAAGAATAGGGACGGGACCTGCACCAGTGGGAGGGAGCTGTGAAGGAGGAAAGGTTCCCACACACTAGAAGCCCCTTCGTGGGCGGAGACTGCGGGTGGCGGAGGGGGAAGCTCCGGAGCCGCGGAGGTGAGCTTAGCAACAGGGTGCGGAGGGCAAAGCGGAGAGATTCCCGCACAGAGGATCGGCGCCGGCCAGCACTCACCAGCCCGAGAGGCTTGTCTGCTCACCCGCCGGGGCGGGCGGGGGCTGGGAGCTGAGCCTCGGGCTTCAGTCGGATCCCAGCGAAAGGCCTGGAGTTGGCAGAGTGAAAACTGCCTGAAGGGGTTAGTGCACCACGGCTAGCCGGGAGGGAGTCCGGTTGAAGTCTGGAGCTGCCGAAGAGACAAGAGACCTTTTCTTCCCTCTTTGCTTCCTGGTGCGCGAGGAGAGGGTTTTAAGCGCGCCGCTTAAAGGAGCTCCAGAAACGGGCGCGGAGCTACCGAAGAGACAAGAGACTTTTTCTTGCCTCTTTGTCTCCTGGTGCGAGAGGAGAGGGGATTAAGCGCACCGCGTAAAGGAGCTCCAGAAACGGGTGCGAGCCGCGGCTGTCAGCGCGGACAGCAGAGACGGGTGTGGGAC
>NC_041224.1:83954401-83956662 GCF_002837175.3 Physeter macrocephalus
CTTCCTTCCTCCCTTTCTTCCTCTCTTCCTTCCTCCCTTTCTTCCTCTCCTCCTTCCTTCCTTTCTTGCTTTCTTCCTTCCTTCACTTCTTCCTTCCATTCTTCCTTCCTCCCTTCCTTTCTTTCTTCCTTCCTTCCTTCCCTCCCTCCCTCCTTCCTTCCTTCCTTCCTTCCTTTTCTTTCCTTTCTATTTTTTCCTCCCTTTTATTTTGAGTTGTGTGGATTAAAGGCTCTTAGCGCTCCAGCCAGGCGTCAGGGCTGTGTCTCTGAGGTGGGAGAACCAACCTCAGGACACTGGTCCACAAGAGACCTCCCAGCTCCACGCAATATCAAACGGCGAAAATCTCCCAGAGATCTCCATCTCAACACCAAGACCCACTTTCACTCAAGGAACAGCAACGACCAGTGCTGGACACCCTATCCCCAACAAAGAGCAAGACAGGTCTACAGCCCCATCCATTAGCAGAGAGGCTGCCTAAAATCATAATAAGGCTACCAACATCCCCAAACACACCACCAGACGTGGACCTGCCCACCAGAAAGACAAGATCCAGACTCATCCACCAGAACAGAGGCACTAGTCCCCCCAATCAGGAAACCTACTCATCCCACTGAACCAACCTTAGCCACTGGGGACAGCCACCAAAAACAACGGGAACTACGAACCTGCAGCCTGCAAAAAGGAGACCCCAAACACAGTAAGATAAGCAAAATGAGAAGACAGAAAAACACACAGCAGATGAAGGAGCAAGATAAAAACACACCAGACCTAACAAATGAAAAGGAAATAGGCAGTCTACCTGAAAAAGAATTCAGAATAATGATAGTAAAGATGATTCAAAATCTTGGAAATAGAATAGACAAATTGCAAGAAACAGTTAACAAGGACCTAGAAGAAATAAAGAGGAAGCAAGCAACGATGAGCAACACAATAAATGAAATGAAAAATACTCTAGATGGGCTCAGTAGCAGAATAACTGAGGCAGAAGGACAGATAAGTGACCTGGAAGATAAAATAGTGGAAATAACTACTGCAGAGCAGAAAAAAGAAAAAAGAATGAAAAGAACTGACGACAGTCTCAGAGACCTCTGGGACAACATTAAACGCACCAACATTCGAATTATAGGGGTCCCAGAAGAAGAAGAGAAAAAGAAAGGGACTGAGAAAATATTTGAAGAGATTATAGTTGAAAACTTCCCTAATATAGGAAAGAAAATAGTCAATCAAGTCCAGGAAGCACAGAGAGTCCCATACAGGATAAACCCAAGGAGAAACACGCCAAGACACATAATAATCAAACTGTCAAAAATTAAATACAAAGAAAACATATTAAAAGCAGCAAGGGAAAAACAACAAATAACACACAAAGGAATCCCCATAAGGTTAACATCGGATCTTTCAGCAGAAACTCTCCAAGCCAGAAGGGAGTGGCAGGACATATTTAAAGTGATGAAGGAAAAAAACCTACAACCAAGATTACTCTACCCAGCAAGGATCTCATTCAGATTTGATGGAGAAATTAAAACCTTTACAGACAAGCAAAAGCTGAGAGAGTTCAGCACCACCAAACCAGCTTTACAACAAATGCTAAAGGAACTTCTCTAGGCAAGAAACACAAGAGAAGGAAAAGACCTACAAGAACAACCCGAAACAATTCAGTAAATGGTAATAGAACCATACATATCGATAATTACCTTAAATGTAAATGGATTAAATGCTCCCACCAAAAGACACAGACTGGCTGAATGGAAACAAAAACAAGACCCATATATATGCTGTCTACAAGAGACCCACTTCAGACCTAGGGACACATACAGACTGAAAGTGAGGGGATGGAAAAAGATATTCCATGCAAATGGAAATCAGAAGAAAGCTGGAGTAGCAATTCTCATATCAGACAAAATAGACTTTAAAGTAAAAACTATAACAAGAGACAAAGAAGGACACTATATAATGATCAAGGGATCGATCCATGAAGAAGATATAACAATTGTAAATATTTATGCACCCAACATAGGAGCACCTCAATACATAAGGCAAATACTAACAGCCATAAAAGGGGAAATCGACAGTAACACAATCATAGTAGGGGACTTTAACACCCCACTTTCACCAATGGACAGATCATCCAAAATGAAAATAAATAAGGAAACACAAGCTTTAAATGATACATTACACAAGATGGACTTAATTGATATTTATAGGACATTCCATCCAAAAACAACAGAATACACATTCTTCTCAAGTGCTCATGGAACACT
>NC_041224.1:83957673-83957943 GCF_002837175.3 Physeter macrocephalus
GATTAATCTCCAAAATATATAAACAGCTCATGCAGCTCAATATTAAAGAAACAACCCAATCCAAAAATGGGCAGAAGAACTACATAGACGTTTCTCCAAAGAAGATATACAGATTGCCAACAAACACATGAAAGAATGCTCAACATCATTAATCATTAGAGAAATGCAAATCAAAACTACAATGAGATATCATCTCACATTGGTCAGATTGGCCGTCATCAAAAAATCTACAAACAATAAATGCTGGAGAGGGTGTGGAGAAAAGGGAAC
>NC_041224.1:83958438-84023785 GCF_002837175.3 Physeter macrocephalus
GTGTGGAGAAAAGGGAACCCTCTTGCACTGTTGGTGGGAACGTAAAGTGATACAGCCACTATGGAGAACAGTATGGATGCTCCTTAAAAAACTAAAAACAGAACTACCATATGACCCAGCAATCCCACTACTGGGTATATACCCTGAGAAAACCATAATTCAAAAAAAGTCACGTACCACAATGTTCATTGCAGTACTATTTACAATAGCCAGGACATGGAAGCAACCTAAGTGTCCATCATCGGATGAATGGATAAAGAAGATGTGGTACATATATACAATGGAATATTACTCAGCCATAAAAAGAAATGAAATTGAGTTATTTGTAGTGAAGTGGATGGACCTAGAGTCTGTCCTACAGAGTGAAGTAAGTCAGAAAGAGAAAAACAAATAGCGTATGCTAACACATATATATGGAATCTAAAAAAAAAAAATGGTTCTGAAGAACCTAGGGGCATGATAGGAATAAAGACACCGACGTAGGGAATGTACTTGAGGACACGGAGTGGGGTAAGGGTAAGCTGGGATGAAGTGAGAGAGTGGCATTGACATATATACACTACCAAATGTAAAATAGATAGCTAGTGGGAAGCAGCCGCATAGTACAGGGAGATCATCTCGGTGCTTTGTGACCACCTAGAGGTGTGGGAGAGGGAGGGTGGGAGGGAGACACAAGAGAGAGGGGATATGGGGATATATGTATATGTATAGCTGATTCACTTTGCTATACAGCAGCAACTAACACAACAATGTAAAGCAATTATACTCCAATAAAGATGTAAAAAAATAATAATAATAAAATTGTTTTAATAAAATAAAAATTTTTTTAAAAAGATCAGAAATTTCCTAGTTGTAGAAGCCACTAGAGTTGGTTGCCTGTTACTTAGAGCCAAAATCATCCAATCTGACACAGACTCTGTAAGTTAGAACCAACTGTAACCCTCAGTGTATAGATGAGGCACCTGAAGCACAAGAAAATTAATGAACTTAAGGAAGACAGAGCTTACCTTAAAGCCATGGTGAACCAGACCACAGCCAGAATCAGTGTGTTCATCCTGTAGGGCCCCATCACACAGTACAGAGCATTTTCCCAGACCTATAACACACAGAAGAGATGGGTTGTTAAAGGCAGAAACTTGTGACTTGGAAGAGCTCATTTTTAATATTTTCTATCAAATTGCCTAGGAACCCATTAACTTCCGGAGGCAGCAATTCTGCTCAAATAACAAGGAAAGCCTCTTCTCTTCTTACTGGCTGGTCTCAACTTCTAACAGTCCTGTAGCATCTGGGAACACAACAATGCTCCATGCATGTGACAAAAAGCACACGGAGTGGAGATGTCAAGGCAGTGAATAGCCTTGAGTAGTGAGTTCTGCTCCCCACCAGTGGGAATGGGTGATATTCCAAACAGTGAACCACCCTACACCAAGAAGGTCATCCAGGCTCAGGAGACTCTGGCCGTTGACTGCCTCAGTGTTCAATAGTTGATTCACCTCACAGGAGCCTTGCCCTTCAAGAAAACTGTCTCAGAAATCACCAACAGATCTCAAAGGGGTCATTTCTTTAACCCACTCCTTTCTTCCTATGGATTATTTAATGAGAAGGTGCTAGAGAGAAAGGTGTTTACTCAGACTAGACATTGCACCTACATTCAAAATCTCTGCCTTGGGAAGGAAGAACAAAGAAAAGAAACGAAGGTTTATAGTTTGTGGCTCAAGGGCTCACAGGTAAGCATGGGCTAGGACCCGAAAGTCCCTATCCAAGGTAGCTTCCTGCCCACCACACTGTCTTGGGTTGATGGGGGTGTTCAGGATCTCTATTCTTCATCCACTGACGTTACAGATTTCCACAGAGCCTCCCTCTCAACAACCCCAGGTCCCCAGCTGTACCTGCTTGAAAGTGGTCTTGAATCTGACTAGCCAGCGCTGGTACCAAGTCCCTGTTGAACTTTGGATCTCAATGAATTCATCCATTTGCTTGGGAGTTTTAATGTTGGAAACCTGTAAAGCAAAGATGGGCTAGAGGCAATTATACTCCAATAAAGATGTAAAAAAATAATAATAATAAAATTGTTTTAATAAAATAAAAATTTTTTTAAAAAGATCAGAAATTTCCTAGTTGTAGAAGCCACTAGAGTTGGTTGCCTGTTACTTAGAGCCAAAATCATCCAATCTGACACAGACTCTGTAAGTTAGAACCAACTGTAACCCTCAGTGTATAGATGAGGCACCTGAAGCACAAGAAAATTAATGAACTTAAGGAAGACAGAGCTTACCTTAAAGCCATGGTGAACCAGACCACAGCCAGAATCAGTGTGTTCATCCTGTAGGGCCCCATCACACAGTACAGAGCATTTTCCCAGACCTATAACACACAGAAGAGATGGGTTGTTAAAGGCAGAAACTTGTGACTTGGAAGAGCTCATTTTTAATATTTTCTATCAAATTGCCTAGGAACCCATTAACTTCCGGAGGCAGCAATTCTGCTCAAATAACAAGGAAAGCCTCTTCTCTTCTTACTGGCTGGTCTCAACTTCTAACAGTCCTGTAGCATCTGGGAACACAACAATGCTCCATGCATGTGACAAAAAGCACACGGAGTGGAGATGTCAAGGCAGTGAATAGCCTTGAGTAGTGAGTTCTGCTCCCCACCAGTGGGAATGGGTGATATTCCAAACAGTGAACCACCCTACACCAAGAAGGTCATCCAGGCTCAGGAGACTCTGGCCGTTGACTGCCTCAGTGTTCAATAGTTGATTCACCTCACAGGAGCCTTGCCCTTCAAGAAAACTGTCTCAGAAATCACCAACAGATCTCAAAGGGGTCATTTCTTTAACCCACTCCTTTCTTCCTATGGATTATTTAATGAGAAGGTGCTAGAGAGAAAGGTGTTTACTCAGACTAGACATTGCACCTACATTCAAAATCTCTGCCTTGGGAAGGAAGAACAAAGAAAAGAAACGAAGGTTTATAGTTTGTGGCTCAAGGGCTCACAGGTAAGCATGGGCTAGGACCCGAAAGTCCCTATCCAAGGTAGCTTCCTGCCCACCACACTGTCTTGGGTTGATGGGGGTGTTCAGGATCTCTATTCTTCATCCACTGACGTTACAGATTTCCACAGAGCCTCCCTCTCAACAACCCCAGGTCCCCAGCTGTACCTGCTTGAAAGTGGTCTTGAATCTGACTAGCCAGCGCTGGTACCAAGTCCCTGTTGAACTTTGGATCTCAATGAATTCATCCATTTGCTTGGGAGTTTTAATGTTGGAAACCTGTAAAGCAAAGATGGGCTAGAGAATCTTAACCCCACTTTGACTCTTCAATTTTTAGTTTAATGTAACTGACTTTATTAACTTACTTAGGGCTAGAGGAGCTTTCGGTGACCCTACAGTTCAGTAATTCTTAGCCAAAATTGTACATAGCATCTCTTAGGGATCTTTCTCAGGTGGCTATGTCCCACTGCAGACAAAATGAATCAGAGTTTTTTCACTCAATTATGGCTTTGGGAAATACACTGAATTCCTGTTTATATCTGATTTGCCCATAGTAGAGTTGATTCCACCTTAAAATTCACAAGTCTATCCTTAATGGATATTAACATCACAGAAGTCTAGAACCCATATAGGCAACAGTGTGTGTGTGTGTTTGTGTCTGTGTGTTAGGAAAGGGGGTTTGCTATGCAAGACATTTTTAAAACACAGCAGAATACGACATTATGTCCTCCTTCTGCACAGCAAAGGAAATCATCAACAAAATGAAAAGGCAACTTACTGAATGAGAGAAAATACTTGCAAATCATATATCTGATAAGAGACTAATATCCAAAATATAAAAAGAACTCATGCAACTCAACAGCAAAAAAAAAAAAAAAAAAAAGATCCAATTAAAAAATGGACAGAGGATCTGAATAGACAGTTTTCCAAAGAAGGCATACAGATGGCCAACAGGTACGTGAAAAAAATGCTCAACATCACTAATCATCAGGGAAATGCAAATCAAAACTACAATGAGATATCACCTCACACCCGCTAGAATGGTTATTATCAAAAAGACAAGAAATAACAAGCGTTGACAAGGATGTGGGGAAAAGGAAATCCTTCTGCATTGTTGGTGGGGATGTAAATTGGTGCAGCCACTATGGGAAGTAGTATAGAGGTTCCCCCCAAAAGTAAAAATAGAACTACCATATGATCCAGCAATTCCACTTCTGGGTATTTATCCGAAGGAAATGAAAACACTAACTCGAAAAGATATCTGCATTCCCATGTTCACTGCAGTATTATTTATAAAAGTGAAGATATGGAAACAACCTAAGTGGCCATCAACAGGTGAACGGATAACGATGTGATACACACCCACCCACGCAAACACACACACAATGGAATACTACCCAGTCACAAAAAATTTTTTTTAAAAATCTTGCCATTTGCGACAACATGGATGGACATCGAGGGCATTATGTAAGTGAAATAAGTCAGACAGAGAAAGACAAATACCCTATGATCCCACTTATATTCAGAATCAAACAAACAAACAAAACAAAACAGAAACAGAAAACCAAGCTCATAGATACAGAGAACAGACTGGTGGTTCCCAGAGGGGAGATGGGGTCGGGGGTGGATAAAATAGGAGAAAGGCATCAAAGGTACAAATTTTCAGTTATAAAATAAGTCATGGGGATGTAACGTAGAGCATGGTGACTATAGTTAATAATACAGTATTCATTACTTGAAAGTTGCTAAGAAACTAAATCTTAAAAGTACTCATCACAAGAAAAAAAATTTTTGTAAATGTGTGGTGACAGATGGTAACGAGACTTATTGTGGTGATCATTTTGCAATGTATACAAATAACTGAATCATTATGTGGTGCACCTGCAACTAATATAATGTTATCTGCCAATTATACCTTAATTTTTCAAAAGAGAGAGAAATTATGTCCTCCTTGCTATCCCTGGTTTTCCTGGAGGAAATCAAAGAGATAGGGGATGGGAATAAGGCTGTATATCTCAGGGCTCCCCCAAGGGCCCCGGAAAGTGTTAATTTGTCCAAGGTCAGCAGGTAGCCCCAAGGAGCAATCCTGACTCATTAAGACAGCGATTTTTCAGTTTAATCAATGTTTAAGACAACCATTGCATTCTATAACTAACCATCATGTTAAGGAGATTCCTGACCACACAAACTCTTAGCCAAGTTATCAAGGTCCGTGCATGCAGACCAATTCAGAGGAAAATAGAAGAGTGTACTCAAAAAATTCAAAACCAGTTTCTATCACCTCCTCCAACAAACCTTTCTTTCTAGGGAGAAAAGGCTTTAGTCGTTAAGTGTCTCCATCTCTTTCTTCAGCCAAGGGACTGAGAATGTGAGGAGACAGAGAGAGAGATGAGGCTGGATATCCAGAGGAAAATACAGTCCCTGAATTAGGGACAATTGCTTCTTTAATTCCCAAGCACTGAGCCTAGGATGGCTTGGCTTTGTTTTTCTAAACCCCGAAAACAGTGGTTCTTCTCTTGGGAGGGCCGGATACCCTTTTGAGAACCTGGTAAAAGCATAGGTGCTCTTCCTAAAAATCACAGGTATATAAGCATGCCAGAGCCTCCTGGGCTGGTCCTGCCATTCCTGGGTGTGTGGCCTTTGCAAATGCTCTTCTGCCCAGGCCCACACAAGGACACAGGAGAGAGAACACAGCAGGCCCTCCAGTGGAACTCTTGGCTGGAACTGGTCTTTGTGCTATTAGGTACCCCAGGGAGACCCAAGAACCCAGCTGCAGCCGAAAGAGGCCGAGGAGAAGGTTGACCCCAAGTCAGGAAGCACATTAAGCATCTCACTTAAATGGGACTTCCCGGTGGTTACTGACTCTGTGCTTGCACTGCAGGGGCCGCGGGTTCAATCCCTGGTCAGGGAACTAAGATCCCACATGCCTGAGGTGCAGGTGGGGGACGGGGGAAGGAAATGCAAATTTTGTCTTTGCTTTGCTCCTGGGGAAAATAACACCCTGTTCCCTAGGGATCTGGGAGTGGATGTGTTGACAACTTGCAAGCATAGTTACACTAATTTACAATTAACTAGGATACTTGGCTTTGCTTCAGTCTAAAGTAGAATACAGTCTGTGTGGTCTGTGTTCACCCCAGCCTTGCAGAGCATGGGTTCTCAGGGGAATACTTCAACCCACCCCTTTTCCAAAGGTGTTTCAGTGGACACCTGCCAGGGGGCTGTTCAGAAGCTTGTGAGGTAGCGAATGGGGCTGGTGAAAGCCAGGGCTCTGTAGGGGAGGGGAAAGTATTCCTCTACCCTCTTAGGCTCCCTGGCTGGGTCTGGAAGTTAAACTGGCAAAGAGAGATTAACAGGAGTAAAGCATCCACATTTTACTGAATTTTTACATGTCCGTGGGAGCCTTCACAAGAGAATGAAGCCCTGAAGAAGTGACCAGCCCAGGAAGTTTTTATACCTTGTAGAAACAGTAAATTTGTGAAGAACTGACAAGACAAAGGGATTTGGGCTAGGGTGAATAAATGGTGAAGAAGTAATTAGGACGATTAGGGTTAGTTTAACAAGGTTTGTTGATACAGCCTTCTTGGCCCTAAGTTCCCCATCTCTGCTGAGAACAATGTCTTCTTTCCTCCTGGTGCAGGGAGAGCACCTTCCATGTGGGAGATTCATGGCCTGTTTCAGGGAAGAAGGGGGAGCAGGGGGAGGTCAGAGTGACATTTCTACTTCTGCTGTTTTCTCACACTCCTTCAGCTTATGATATTCAATATGCCGAGGTGCCATATTTTGGGGTATCATGTCCTGAACCCCATCAGCTCCAAGGTGGATGTGAGGAGGGCCACATGCAGGGCTCACCATGAACACTAAGAGCCTGGCCTACCCTCAGCTCTTCCTCCAGGCCCCTGAGCATGTTTACTGTGACTACCGTCTACAGAGGGGAGTGCACAGGATCATAGCAGACGACCCCATTCAGCAGGGTTGAGTATCACTCCTGACTCCAGCCACTGCCCAGCTGTCTGAGGTCAGGAACACTTTCAGGCTGTTTTTATTTTCTTTTTTTTTTTTTCCTGGCCCATCCAGTCATCCTCTTCTACAAAATTACTATGATCATCAAGTCAGTATGGAAATACTGAGCCCGTGACCTTTTTAATTCCCTTTTCCTAAGAAAGGGTGAAATCTTCTAAATGCAGAGGTTATACCCAAAGACTCAGTAACATCTAGGAATAAGCAGGAGCTTGGAGAGAAGGCTATAAAATGGCTGGGGGTGGGAGGCAGGACTGAACCAAGCATACCCTGACCCCAGGGGACAGGGCGCTCCTGCTAACATCTGGGGTCCAGACCTGCAGTCCAGCTGCAGCATTAAAATCCATCACAGGGAGTGGAGGGCATGGGAGGTTGGGAGAACCATTAATTCCCTTATCATCTTTCATTTGGAGTAGTTCTGCTAATTGTGCTTCTTCTTCCTTTTTTTTTTAAGGGTGGGAAATTTTTAATAAGAAAGTTAATTGAGGAAGGATTAAGAAAATGAACTAGCTAAAAGTTCTATTTTCAATTACATTTCATTTATCCAACCGGAAAGTCTATAAATATTGTTAATGGTGCTTCTTAATAAATGCTTGTGACAAAAGGACTGGTCCCATATTTTAGATAATTTTAGGAGCGTTGGAATTGGGGAAATATGCCACTGGACAACTTTCTATGAAATCTATTATTTGAGTTTATTTATTTAAAAATATGACATAAAATATTTGGATAATAGTTAACATCTATGCAGTATTTACTCTAAGCCAGGCACAGTTTAGGTGCTTGATTTTAATCCTTACCATAACTGTATTTATAGACATTGTTATCCCTCTTTTCCCAATGAAGAAAATAGGCACAGACAGTACCTTGCCTGAGGCCACACAGTTAGAACATGTTAAAACCAGGATTTGGATCCAGACTGGTCTGGCTTCAGGTTGTAGATTCTTAGCTGCTATGGGGTCCTGGCTGAGAATCAGGGGTTTCAAGTAACAGATTAACAAGAAAAAGTGTTTTACTCCAGACTCAAATAATGGAAGCCAAAGAAGCAAAAGCAGTGAGTTGGAGTAGGTGGGAGTTAACTCAGGAAGGCTTCCTTGAAGAAGTGGATTTGGAGTTGGTCTAAAAGGGGGTCATGCAGACAGGTGCACAGGGACCCTGCCGTGGGTATTCCTCGTGTGGAACCAAGCTGTGGTTGGCCACAGGGAAGAGCACAGTTCATGGTAACTAACAGGACCTCCCCGTGGAAACTGCCATTGGCTAGTTTTTCACCTTTTAAGCTAGTGAGAAAGAAAATCCAGGCTAACAGCCAATGCTGGTAAGGATGCTGAGAAACAGGTATCCTATCATTGGTGGTATCACAGATCATTGCAACCCTACTGAAATGTAATTTGCAATGCATCTCAAGAGCTATAAAAATACTCATGCTGTTTGAGCCACTCATTTTATTTCTAGGAGTCTACTCTTAGAAAACAAACCCAGAACATGAAAGGAAAGGAACTATGTGCAGGAAAAGGTTCATTGCAGCAATATTTGCAGGAACAAGGTAATAAAATAGGGCATATGAATCTCTAACATTGGGGACATGTTTACGAAAACTGTGTTAATGTTTCTAACATTAATGTCCATTAAAAGGATGATTCTGAATACTATGAGACACATATAGAATGCCTATAAGTACTCCTAAATAATCTATATGCATTGATATATATGTACATATGGTTATCCCCATATGAATACAGCTAGTTTTTCCCTTTGCCATTTTTGAACAATTAGCAGTACCAAGAAGGTATCCATCAAAATGCAAAGAATAATTATGATGCAGTAATAGGAATGTCAGGGGCTTTATTCCCCTTTTGACAAATTTTCTGGGATGTGCTTATATAATACAATTATTTTTTAGCAAACCAAAGCAGTGAAGAGGAGAGGCCCCCTCCTGTTGGCATAGGTGACCATGCACTCACCGTGAACACCTTCTCTGGGGCCCCCTTAGCCCTCATGTTGGTGTCGTGAACGTGCTTGAGAATCATCCAGGCTTCGTCGTGTTTGCCCATCTGGTAAAACCAAGGAGAGAGACATGAACAGTCTTTTGCTGATTAGGGGTGGAAAACCCTACAAGCCCAACAGGTGCTGATACCCAAGTCTGAGGCAATTGGCCATGGATGTGTTACTATCTAGGGCTTGTGAAAGACTAGGACAAGTTTCTGTCGCAGCCCATCTTGGAAGGATAGTAAGGTTGTACCCTCAAGGTGTAAATGCTGGGTATTATTATCATTATAGGCTATGAGTAACTACTCGTAGTTTAAGGTTGAATAGACTGCAGGGTGGGAGCCATGTTCCTCCCTGGCAGGGCAAAGCAAAGACACAATATGTGATGGGTTGAACTGTGTCCCCAACCCTAAAAGTATGTTGAAGTTCTAGCTGCCAGTACCCCAGAATGTGACCTTATTTGGAAGCAGGGTTGCTGCAGATGTAATTAATTAAGATGAGGTCATACTGGGGTAGGGTGCACCCCTAATCTAACATGACTAGTGTCCTTATAAGAAGAAGCCCATGTGAAGACCCAGAGACACATAGAGAGAACACCGTGTGGTGACAAAGGCAGAGACTAGAGTGAAACAGCTGCAAGCCAAGGAATGCCAAAAAATGCAAGCAACCCACCAGAAGTTGAAAGAGGCAAGTAAAGATTGCCCTAAGGGCTTCCAAGGGAGTGTGGCCCTGCCAACACCTTGGTTGGGGACTTTTAGCCAACAGACCTGTGAGACGATAAATTTCTGTTACTATGAGCCCCTCGGTTTGTGTGCCTTTGTTAGAGCAGCCCTAGGAAACTCATACACAATGAAGGGTAACTTTTGAGATAAGCATGGATAAAAAACTTTTTGCTGCATCTGGAACCTGATCAATGGGGCGAAAGAAGAAATTCAACAAGGAGGGTCAGTCTGCAGAAAGCTAGAAGGAGGCTTATAAGTAGAATTGGGGCTGTAAGAGCCTTCAAGTCCTATCGCCCCTCCACCAGCCCTGCCTGTCTGACCACCGCAAGCACGAGAGCCTCACCACCACCACCACCACCAAGCTGGAAACCTCATAGGACTCCGGGAGCAGCTTTCTGGAGGAGAGAGGTCCTGCAAAGCCAAGAGTCTTGAAGGGCTTGGGAGCAGTGACAGATTTACAACTCAGCTCACAACCGTAACATGGAAAAACTGCATGCAGCTTTGAAGAGCCTCATAATCAGGACCTCTGGGGAGAGTGGGTGCCAGAAGCATCCTGAGCAGAGCCCCCTCCAGCTCCACCCAGCCTCGGGGAGCAGTGCTGCTGCTCTGTGCTCAGTGAGCTCCTGAGTCCCTCGGCTCTGGCAGTCCTTGAATCCCAGGCGTGCAACCATCACGATGGATTTAATGATGGGCCAGGTCAGCCAACATGGGACCAAGGGGCTGGAGCAGCAGGGCTAGCTCCTGTCGCTGTTCCATTGCCCTCACACGGGTTGGGGGCGCTGACTCACCTCTAGCAGAAACCTCGGGCTCTCTGGCATGAACTTCAGGGCCACCATGGACACAGTGCAGGGCAGAGCGCAGACGATGACAAACACTCTCCAGCTGTGGAAGTGGTAACTGGTGCCCATGCTGAAGCCCCAGCCTGTGAAGAAGCAGTCAGAGGATCTGTGACACACGGTCTTAGAGTGACCTTCAAGAACTGGCTTTCAAACCATGGGGCACAAGAGCATCACCTGGGGAGCAGGTTAACATGCAGACTCCTGGGCTGTGCCCCCAAAGCCTCTGATTCTGAAAGGCGCTGGGAATCTGCATCTTGTCAACCCCATAGGCAGGCCTGGCCTGACACTTATGGGGCCTTGGGTAGGAGTACAAATAGAGGCACCATCCCATATTTCTATATATTCATTAAAATTTCAGTTAAACTGTTAGATAACAGATGTTCCATCCTCCTGCTTAACAAATAAGGAGCTGGAAGGCCAAGCCCTGACCTGCCCAAGACCCACCTTTACAGGACCCCCTTCTGTCCCCCCACCAGCCCCTCCTGTAGAATGAGGGGCCTCATGCCAACACGTGTGGTCACACCACACACACCACCATGGTAAGAGTGGGTGTCCTTGTCATGATCCCTTGAGTTTAGTGGGGAGTCCTAAGTCCTGAGTAGCCAGAGCATGATCTGGATGGAGTGCGGTTGTGGCCTTAGGGACGCACGTTGCCTCATGGGAAGAGGTACAGCTGGAGGAAAGCCAGAGCAGGGCCTTATGTGACCCAGGGTTTTGATGGGGGATTAGTCTTACCTAAGTCAAAGGGCAATACCAGCTCTAGGTGATTCCAATGCACAGGGTTCAGGACCACACTTTGAAAAAACACTGTCAGTGATAATACTAATTTTTTTTAAAGAAACTGAGCTTCTACATTCAAATGAATTCTACCATCATTGAAATGGAGAGGTGAATAGCTCCTACTCAGCTTTCATTATTCAAAGCATTTCTAAAATTCATTTTCAGAAATTGCCTTCAGGATCTACAAAATATTCCTTCAAATATCTTCGTAAGTAGCAAATTTCCCTCTTTCAAGGAACGATAACACAGTGAAAAGTGCCTGGACTTTTGCAGTCACATAGATCAGAGTTCAAATCCTGGCTTTCTCACATTGTTATTGTTATGTTGGTGGTTTTTCACAGCTGTAGAAGGCAGGTAAAGGTACTTCCACAGATTTGCTGTGTGTGAAAGCTCCCGGCAACCAAAAATAATTCACCTGCTTTGAGGGTGGATTTGATTTGTTTAGAAATAGTTACATGGGGCTTCCCTGGTGGCGCAGTGGTTGAGAATCCGCCTGCCGATGCAGGGGACACAGGTTCGTGCCCCGGTCCGGAAAGATCCCACATGCCGCGGAGCGGCTGGGCCCATGAGCCATGGCCGCTGAGCCTGCGCTCCACAACGGGAGAGGCCACAACAGTGAGAGGCCCGTGTACCACAAAAAAAAAAAAAAAAAAAAAAAAAGAAATAGTTACATGACAGTTAGTGCCAAAGATGTTGAGTAAAATAGATGAATATCAGCAAAAGGATTGTTTTCTTTTAAAGCCAAGGTTATGAAATAGACTGGTTCTCTCATGCCACTCAAAACAAACTCTGAAGACAATTCCAACAGCAATTCTTAAAAAGACCAAACTTTATAAATAAATATATTGATTTCTAAAGTTCAAACAGTGAACATTATTCGGCTGTAAAGTCTCTGTTCCATTTACTTAAAAATATACTATATGGCCAACTCCAGAGGTGGGAAGTTTATGTCTTGAATTCTCTCTCACCATCGCGGTTCAATTTGTTCTACTTGCAGGGGACTCCTAACCAATATCTGCTGTTTCTGCAGATATTTCTTATCTATTTGCACAGTGGAATGGCTGGCCGGAGGGAATCCCAGGTGAAAAAACATGGGGCTGTGGCCGCCTTTACATAATGGCCACAGAACATAATACACATAATACATCCAACATTCTCAATCAGAATCAAATCTCTTTTTTGCACAGCCTGGCCTGTTCTCCTTCCATCTCACTGGAGTTTGTTCTTTTTTTTTTATAAATTTATTTATTTATTTTTGGCTGCTTTGGGTCTTCGTTGCTGCACACAGGCTTTCTCTAGTTGCGGTGAGCAGGGGCTGCTCTTCGTTGCAGTGCATGGGCTTCTCATTGCGGTGGCTTCTCTTGTTGCGGAGAAGGGGCTCTAGGCACATGGGCTTCAGCAGTTGCGGCGTGTGGGCTCAGTAGTTGTGATGCACAGGTTTAGCTGTTCCAAGGCATGTGGGATCTTCCTGGACCAGGGCTCGAACCCGTGTCCCCTGCATTGGCAGGCGGATTCTTAACCACTGCTCCACCAGGGAAGTCCCTGTTTGATCATTTTAATTTTAATTAAAAAGTCTTTCCTCTCTCGGGAGTGACAACAGAAAGAAGAAGGCAAAACCATAGTAAGATTTCCACATTCTCAGCTCATATCCAAAAACTACTCTGGCGTAATCAGAAATAAAGCTGACACAAACTACATAGCAGTAAAACTCAGGTGGGTAACAAGAGAAGGGCAGAAGCAGGTATGTTTAGAAAGTAGTCTGCCTCAGAGATTTTTTTTCTTAATGACAATATATGCAAATTATCCAAAATCCATTATTCCCTCATGCCTCTCTGGTTTTTATGATGACTTTAGTAATCTGCACTTATCACATTCATTAGGCACATCTTTGGGGCCTTAAATTAATTAAAATTAAACCGTGAACTGCTTCCAAATATATAGGACTACTATTAATTTGGAGACAGGGATTGTTCTGGTCACTGATCTTTCAGCTTGCCCTACTTTTCTCCATCAGGATTTCTCAAACAGCTGGTGCTGCTGACTACAGTGGGAATTAATCTTCCATAATATATCCATTTTGGGGGGGCTATGCCCATGAGTTCCCAGAAAAACATTCTGAGGTTTGTAATTTCCTTTCTCAATGACTCAGTCAACCCAAATTCCTGGTGCCAAGACCTCCCATCACTTCATTCCTGCAAAAGCAGTTAAATGGTTTGCACAAGCTAAGTACAAACATCAAATCTCCTTTCCGGATCACCATTGCATTTGTCCCTGCTTAGTGGAGGGGGTTTTAGAGGATTAATGTCTTAGGTCTGTTGGGAAATATCATCAAATGTCTCTATTCACTGTGGACAGAACATCTGGTCCTGGTAAAATGAGGTTTAAAATAAATAATCACTCCTGTTACACTGTGATTCTAGCCCACCATATTTCTAGGATGGGTTGCCCTCAAGTTAATGCCTATTTCAATTAAGACTAATCATCCAAGAGGCTGGTATTTTTAAATGGAATGTAAAAGCCATAGATTTCTTTCAGGCATACAAATAGGAAAATATCCTATGCATTTGGAGTAAGATACTTAACCACAAGCCCTGCTATCGGCCAGGAGCTATGTGGCCCCTCTGCATGGGCATTCCACTTAGTCTTGGTCAATGGGTCCCCAGCCTGAATTCTTTTATTGCTTTTTTAGAAACCAGACACCCAGACATTGTGTGTTTGTGTGTGCAAAGTGAAGTGAAAAAATGATGCAGTTTGTAGTGACTATTGTGGGTTGTTCCCCTCACAACATCCTTCCTATCCTTCCTCTCCACTGGGTTGTAGACTTGTGGTTTGGGTGGGACTGACCCCATCCCCAGTGCCAGGGAAGGAGAAGAAAGTATATGAAACGCCCAGGACCTGGCATCCTCTGGGGTTTAGTGATTGGCTGAGGTGAGCACATGACTTAAGTTGATCCAGAGGGAAGCCAAGGACCTTTGCTCATTGGTTGGTTGTGAGGGCAATTCCCTTGTGGAACAAGCAGTCTGCAAATAGGGCTAGAATTGCTAATGCAGCTTGGAGGGAAACCAGCCCAAATACTAGAATCGTTTCCAAAATTTTCTCAACATTATTTGCCTCCCAAGAACTGCTGGATGTTAAGGCTGGCACAGATCGGATCTCCACAGTCTATTCTCTTGCTTCCTTCTCTGCATTTTATAGATGAAGGAACCAAGGCTGGACAAGCTAGAGTGACCTGTCCCAAATTACACAGAACCACTATTTTGACTCAGCTTTTATCCAGAGTCTATTTGTTCCCCCCCCCAACAAACTTTTCTAACTCAATTTATATGTAGAAATAGTTTCTTAGGGTTAACATGTTTGGATCAATTAACAGGGGAAATGATATTATAGCAAGAATTTTGGGGACAAAAGCAATTCCTTGGACCCATATAACCAACAGCCTGGATAATTAAAGTATGCATTTTGGGGAAGGGTAGAATGCAGAGCCTGATATCAGGAGTAATACAATTTTGTATCTAAAATTATGTAGAATGATCTATGGTAACAGAATTATCTGGAAAACCATTCAACTCTTTATTTCATTATTCTTGTTCATATTTCTTCTCTGTTTCTGATTAAAAAAATCCAGTGGGATATGGCAAAGGTAACATGATGGTCCCAAACCCATTTCTTCTACCTTCTGAGCACATAGTTAGGTCACATTTCCCAGTGTCCTTTGCTGTAGTGTGTGGTCATATTACAGATTTGGGGCCAATGGGATGTGAGCAAAGAAGATGTGATCCAATTCCTAGCTTGCCCTTCAAAAGCACCCACACACAACTGTCCATGCTCTTTCACCAAACCAACATGTAGGTTACCTGTTGAAGAGCATAGATCACATGCTGGAGGGAACCTGAGCCCTGGGATTACTGATGGAGCAGGGCTGCCTGCAGATCAGAAACACCAGCCAGGCTCTGCAGGAGGGGTAAACTTCTTTGGTATTAAACCACTAAGATTTCAGGGTTTATCAGGTTCTCAGGGTAATACACCCAGCATCCCCTAACTAATACAATAGGGATTGTCTACACCAAAGCTTCTCCTTAAAGAGATAATACAGAAGCCTCCATTAGCCCAGAACACACATCAGAGAGGGTCAGATTTAAAACAAGCATACCAGGAGGAAAAGGAACCCTCCTACACTGTTGGTGGGGATGTAAACTAGTGAAGTCACTATGGAGAACATTATGGAGGTTCCTTAAAGAACTAAAAATAGAGTTGCCATATGATCCAGCAATCCCACCTGTGGGCATATATCTGGACAAAACTCTAATTCAAAAAGATACATGCACCCCTATGTTCATAGCAGCACTATTTACAACAGCCAAGACATGGAAGCAACCAAAACGTCCATGGACAGATGAATGGATGAAGAAGATGAGGTACATATATAAGATGGAATATTACTCAGCCATTAAAGAGAATGAAATAATGCCATTTGCAGCAACATGGATGGACCCAGAGATTATCATACTAAGTGAAGTAAGACAGACAGAGAAAGACAATTATCATATGATATCACTTATATGTGGAATCTAAAAAATGATACAAATGAACTTCCAAAACAGAAATAAACCCACAGACATAGAAAAAATGTATGGTTACCAAAGGGGAAAGAGGGGGGAGGGATAAATTAGAAGTTTGGGATTAACATATACACACTACTGTATATAAAATAGATAACCAATAAGGACCTACTGTATAGCACAGGAACTATATTCAATATTGGGTTGGCCAAAAAGTTCGTTTGGGGTTTTCTGTAAAATGTTATGGAAAAACCCAAAAGAACTTTTTGGCCACCCAATATTTTGTAATAACCTATAAGGGAAAAGAATCTGAAAAGAAGAATTGAGCTGCACAGTGGAAGATGGCAGTGTGGGAAGACATGGAGTTTGCATCTTCTCACAACTAGGGCAACTGCCAGACACTGGTGGGGGACCTCAATGCCTAAGGAGACAGGAGGAACCCCTGAGTGACTGGGTAGGATGTGGCGGGAGTGAGGGGGGAGGAGAAGTGGAGGCCAGACAGGACCCTGAGGGGTGGCTGGGAGGCGGTAGGGGTTCCCATGCCTGGAGGGACCCTTGGGGGCTTGGAGGATCAGGGGGAGCAGGCCTAACATTTCCCCTGCCCAATCGGGCCCTGGGAAGCCTGCAGGGCTCCCAAACTGATTACTCCACCCTCCAAGGCCCCCTCCAGGCCGCATTGGTCCTAGGGGCATAGGAAGGAGGCGGGGGGGGTGCAAAAGAGGAGAGGCGGACGGAAGGGGAACCCTCCAGGACTGGAGGATCAGGGGAGGCATGGCAGCTGTTTCCCTCAAGCCCTGGGATGCCTGCTGGGCTCCCAGGCCTGGTCCTCCACTCTCGGAGGCCCCCTCTGGCTGCGGGGGTCCTAGAGGCATAGGAGGGAAGGAGGGGGGGAAGAAGAAGAGAGGCCAATGGGGTGGGCCCCTCAAGGATCAGAGGATGGGGGAAATGCTAGGCACATTTCCCCCACCCACTCAAGCCCAGTGAGCCTGCTGGGGTCTTGGACCTGGTCCTCCGACCTCCAAGGCCAGAGGCACTCCTGGGCCCCTCCTGCTGCGTTGAGCCTAAGCCCCACCCCCCACCCCGCCAGGGCCTTTTCCAGTTCTAAGCATAGGCCACACCCACCACCTAAACCCTGCCCCTGCCTAAGCCCCACCCCCCACAGCCAAGGTCTTTTCTGGCTTTTTTTTTTCTCCTCTTTTTTACTATTTAGGTTCTGTTTTACCTTCTAGTTGTTGCTTCATCTATATATATATATTTTTTTCTTTCTAATATATGTTAGTTTTCTAATTTTATTTTATTTTTTACTCTTTGTTATTGTTCTGCTCATTTTTTTCTTTTTTACTTTTCCTTCTTTCTTTTTTTTTTTTCTTTTTATTTTGCCTCCCCCATGGCTTGCACGATCATGGTTCACAAGCTGGGGGTTGGGCCAGAGCTCCTGTGGTGGGAGCTCTGAGTCTAAACCACTGGACTAACAGAGAACCTCAGACCCCAGGGAATATTCACTGCAGTGAGGTCTCCAGGAGGTCCTCATCTTGGTACCAAAACTCAGCTCTGCCCAGCAGCCTACAAACTCCAGTGCTGGAAGCCTCAGGTAAAACAGCCAGAAAGACAGGAACACAATCCCACCCATCAAAAAAAAAAAAATTAAATGACAAAAAAAATATGTCACAGGTAAAGGAGCAAGTCTTGTAGGATAAAAACCTACAAGACTAAATAAATGAAGAAGAAATAGGAAACCTAGCTGAAACAAAGATTCAGAGTAATGATAGTAAAGATGATCCAAAAACTCAGAAATAGAATGGAGGCACAGATTGAGAAAATACAAGGACTGTTTAACAAAGATCTAGAAGAACTAAAGAACAAACAAACAGAGATGAACAACACAATACTGAAATCAAAAATACACTAGAAGGACTCAATAACAGCATAACTGAGGCAAAAGAACGAATAAGTGAGCTGGAAGACAGAATGGTGGAATTCACTGCTGCAAAACAGAATAAAGAAAAAAGAATGAAAAGAAATGAAGACAGCTTAAGAGACCTCTGGGACAACACTAAATGTACCAACATTTCAATTATAGGGCTCCCAGAAGAAGAAGAGAAAAAGAAAGGGTCTGAGAAAATATTTGAAGAGATTATAGTGGAAAACTTCTCTAACATGGGAAAGGAAATAGTCACCCAAGTCCAGGAAGTGCAGAGAGTCCCACACAGGATAAATCCTAGGAGAAACACACCAAGACACATATTAATCAAACTAAAAAAAAATTAAATTCAAAGAAAAAATATTAAAAGCAGCAAGGGAAAAGCAAATAATAACATACAAAGGAATCCCCATAAGGTTATCAACTGATTTTTCAACAGAAACTCTGCAGGCCAGAAAGGAGTGGGAGGATATATTTAAAGTGATGAAAGAGAAAAACCTACAACCAAGATTACTCTACCCAGCAAGGATCTCATTCAGATTCGATGGAGAAATCAAAAGCTTTTCAGACAAGCAAAAGCTAAGAGAATTCAGCAACACCAAACCAGTTTTATAACAAAGGCTAAAGGAACTTCTCTAGGTGGGAAACACAAGAGAAGAAAAAGACCCACAAAAACAAACCCAAAACAATTAAGAAAATGGTAACAGGAACAAGTGAAGGGATGGAAAAAGATATTCTATGCAAATGGAATCAAAAGAAAGCTGGAATAGCAATACTGGTATCAGATAAAACAGACTTTAAAATAAAGAGTGCTACAAGAGATAAGGAGGACACTACATAATGATCAAGGGATCACTCCCAGAGATATAACAATTATAAATATTTATGCACCCAACGTAGGAGCACCTCAATACATAAGGCAAATGCTAACAACCATAAAAGGGGAAACTGACAGTAACACAATAATAGTAGCCGACTTTAACACCCCACTTACACCAATGGATAGATCATCCAAACAGAAAATAAATAAGGAAACACAAGCTTTAAATGACACAATAGACCAGATAGATTTAATTGATATTTATAGGACATTCCACCCATAAGTGGCAGAATACACTTTCTTCTCAAGTGCACATGGAACATATTCCAGGATAGATCACATCTTGGGTCACAAATCAGCCTCAGAAAATTTAAGAAAATTGAAATCATATCAAGCATCTTTTCTGACCACAACGCTATGAGACTGGATATCAATTACAGGAAAAAAACTGTAAA
Organism: Physeter macrocephalus; assembly: GCF_002837175.3. Taxonomy (NCBI): domain Eukaryota; kingdom Metazoa; phylum Chordata; class Mammalia; order Artiodactyla; family Physeteridae; genus Physeter; species Physeter macrocephalus. Next base: position 83,977,527 of record NC_041224.1, read on the forward strand.
AAACACAAATACATGGAGACTAAACAGTACACTACTAAATAACCAAGAGATCAGTGAAAAAATCAAAGAAGAAATTTAAAAATACATAGAAACAAGTGACAATGAAAACATGAGACCCAAAACCTATGGGATGCCGCAAAAGCAGTTCTAAGAGGGAAGTTTATAGCAATTCAATCTCACCTCAAGAAACAAGAAAAACTCAAATAAACAATCTAACCTTACACCTAAAGCAACAAGAGAAAGATGAACAAAGAAAACCCGAAGTCGGTAGAAGGAAAGAAATCATAAAGATCAGAACAGAAATGAATGAAATAGAAGTGAAGAAAACAATAGCGAAGATCAATAAAACTAAAAGTTCGTTCTTTGAGAAGATAAACAAAATTGATAAACCTTTAGTCAGACTCATCAAGAAAAAAAGAGAGGAGCGTAAAAATAGAGAAGATAAACAAAATTGATAAACCTTTAGTCAGACTCATCAAGAAAAAAAGAGAGAGTGTATAAATCAATAAAATTAGAAATGAAAAAGGAGAAATCACAACTGATACCACAGAAATGCAAAGGATTATAAGAGACTACTACAAACAACTACATGCCAATAAAACGGACAACCACAAAGAAATGGACAAATTCTTGGAAAGGTAAAATTTCCCAAGACTGAACCAGGAAGAATTAGAAAATATAAACAGACCTATCACAAGTAATGAAATTGAAACTGTAATTTAAAATCTTCCAACAAACAAAAGTCCAGGACCAAATGGCTTCACAGGTGACTTCTATCAAACATTTAGAGAAGAGCTAACACCTACCTTTCTCAAACTCTTCCAAAAAATTGCAGAGGGTGGAACACTCCCTAATTTATTCTATGAAGCCACCATCACCCTGATACCAAAACCAGACAAAAATATCACAGACCAATATCACTGATGAACATAGATGCAAAAATCTGAACAAAATACTAGCAAACAGAATCCAACAACACATTAAAAGGATCATACACCATGATCAAGTGGGATTTATCCCAGGAATGCAAGAATTCTTCAATATACGCAAATCAGTCAATGTGATACACCATATTGACAAATTAAGGAATAAAAACCATATGATCATCTCAATAGATGCAGTAAAATCTTTTGACAAAATCCAACACCAATTTATGAAACAACTCTCCAGGAAATGGGCATAGATGGAACCTACCTCAACATAATAAAGGCCATATATGACAAACCCACAGCACACATCATACTCAATGGTGAAAAATTGAAAGCATTTCCACTAAGATCAGGAACAAGACATGGATGTCCACTCTCACCACTCTTATTCAACATAGTTTTGGAAGGCCTAGCCATGGCAATCAGAGAAGAATAAGAAATAAAAAGAATACAAATTGGAAAAGAATAAGTAAAACTGTCACTGTTTGCAGATGACATGATACTATACACATAAATTCCTAAAGATGCTACTAGAAAACTACCAGAACTAATCAGTGAATTTGGTAAGGTTGCAGGATACAAAATTAATGCACAGAAATCTCTGGCATTCCTATACACCAACAAAGAAAAACCAGAAAAAGAAGTTAAGGAAACACTACCATTTACCACTGCAACAAAAAGAATAAAATACCTAGGAATAAATCTGTCTAAGGAGGTGAAAGACTTGTACTCAGAAAAACAAATGGAGAAATATACCATGTTCTTGGACTGGAAGAATCAATATTGTGAAAATGACTATACTATCCAAAGCAATCTACAGATTCATTGCAATCCCTATCAAACTACCAATGCCATCCTTCACAGAATTAGAACAAAAAACTTCACAATTTGTATGGAAACACAAAAGATCCCGAATAGCCAAAGCAATCCTGAGAAAGAAAAATGGAGGTGGAGGAATCAGGGTCCCTAAGAAAAATAAACTCAAAATGGATTAAACACCTAAATGTAAGGCCAGACACTACAAAACTCTTAGAGGAAAACATAGGAAATACACTCTTTGACCTAAACCACAGCAAGATCTTTTTTGACCCACCTCCTAGAGTAATGAAAATAAAAACAAAAATAAACAAATGGACCTAATTAAAATTAAAAGCTTTTGTACAGCAAAGGAAACCATAAACAAGAGGAAAAGATAACCCTCAGAATGCGAGAAAATATTTGCAAATGAAGCAATGGACAAATGTTTAATCTCCAAAATATATAAACAGCTCATGCAGCTCAATATCAAAAAAACAATCAACCCAATTAAAAAATGGGCAGAAGACCTAAAAAACAATCAACCCAATTAAAAAATGGGCAGAAGATCTACATAGACATTTCACCAAAGAAGACATACAGATGGCCAAGAGGCACATGAAAAGATGCTCAACATCACTAATTATTAGAGAAATGCAATTCAAAACTACAATGAAGTATCACCTCACACTGGTCAGAATAGCCATCATCAAAAAATCTATAAACAGTAAACGCTGGAGAGGGTGTGGAGAAAAGGGAACCCTCTTTCACTGTTGGTAGGAATGTAAGTTGATAGAGCCACTATGGAGAACAGTATGGAGAGTCCTTAAAAAACTAAAAACAGAACCACCATATGACCCAGCAATCCCACTTCTGGGCATATACCCTGAGAAAACCATAATTCAAAAGGACACATGTACCCCAATATTCATTGCAGCACCATTTACAATAGCCAGGATATGGAAACAACCTAAATGTCCAACGACAGATGAATGGATAAAGAAGATGTGGTACATATATACAATGAAATATTACTCAGCCATAAAAAAGGAAAGAGATTGGATCATTTGTAGAGATGTGGATGGACCTAGAGTCTGTCATACAGAGTGAAATAAGCCAGAAAGAGAAAAACAAATATCATATATTAACGCATATATGTGGAATCTAGAAAAATGTTACAAATGAAATTATTTGTAGGGCAGGAATTGAGACGTAGATGTAGAGAACAGACATGTGGACACAGATGGGGAAGAGGAGGGTGGGACAAATTGGGAGATTAGGTTTGACATAAATACACTACCATGTGTAAAATAGCTAGCTAGTGGGAACCTGCTGTATAGCACAGGGAGCTCAGCTCTGTGCTCTGTGACGACCTAGATGGGTGGGATAGGGAGGGTGGGAGGGAGACCCAAGAGGGAGGGGATATAGGTACACATATAGCTGATTCACTTCGTTGTACAGCAGAAACTAACACAACATTGTAAAGCAATTTTACTCCAATAAATAAATAAATAAGAATAACTGGATCTCTTTGCTGTACCTCTGAAACTAACACAACATTGTAAGTCAACTATACTTCCATAAATACACACACACCAAGGAAGGGAATGGGTAGAAAATTGTTGGTCAGTTTCAGGGGCAGTTTCTGTTCCTCCCTATGGTCTGCAGGATTCTGGATGATGGCAAAGCCTACACCCATAATCAGTGGCTCACCAAACATAATTTTGAAGGGTAATGATGATATTACCCAGGATACTCAAAAGGCATAATCAAATTCAAAACTGCTGCCTTCTCCCTACTTTACTCTTAATAAAATCCAATAGTGGAAGTTAATGTTGCCAAGTCTCTGCCCAGAAAATCCAGTTTTTGCAATTATTCAAGATAATAAAATTGTCTCAGCTGAAACCAAGACCTTGTCTGTAAGGGCTGCTCCACGTTTGCAGCTGAAAGAGTGACAGCAGGCACTAAAATGGAAGGTATATGAGAGCACCACACTGAGGGGGAGGGGGCATCATGATCCAAGGTCAGGCCAAGGCCAAGTCATCAATTTGGCCAAGTCACCAACTTCTTGGCTTCTGTTACAACATCTATAAAATGGGGTTACTGAGCCTAACTTGCTGTGAGGAGGAGGGGTGGAGGAGATGAAGGTTGAAGTCCTTTCAAAGAAAAGGAAGGAAAGAAGAAAGGAAAGGAGAGAAGGAGGGAGCAAGTGAGGGAGGGTAGACTGTATTATTTCCAGAAAGACATGTGTACTGAAATTAGCCATGTGTCTCCAGTGTTGGAATTTCTTTAGAAAGATCAAGGTCGTACACAGGAACTGTGAGTGAGTGTGGGAATAAGGCTGAGGATAGGGAATGTTGTTCGGATGCAGGTGTCATAGTAACAAGGGCCCCTGGGTTCTTTTAAGCCAGTGCACTCACCATAGTGTGGAATGATGCTCCAGGCCATGGCAGACGCATAGATGCCTCCAGTCATCCAGAAGATGCCTAACCAACTGAGATGCTCTCCTCGTTTCTCCCGGGACAAGAATTCAGAAAAATAGGCAAAAACAATGGGCAGAGCACCCCCAATACTGCAGAGAGAAAATGCCAGAAAGTAAGAACCAAGTCAGACACTAAAAATGGTCATAGCAGGAACCCAATTGCCTTGTCTCACCCTTAGGCTCAGTGGTGAAATAACCCAGTGAATTCGAAAGACCAGCCAAGGCAGTGTTGGATTATTTTGACCTTATGACTGACTTTACAACCTAACCCCTTTCTAAGGTTCAACTTTAACACAGTATCTTGGAAGTCAAACAATAACTCAGTTCAAAGTTTTCTGGAGGTACCACTCAGAGTCAGGGTAACAGGATGGATGGACCACTGGTCTTGGGGTTGGCGAGGGGAGTCCAGCTGAACCTCTGTAATTACGCACCCTATGCCTGAGATGAGTCTGCAGAAGAGGAAGGCTCCATATCCCTGTACGAAGGAAGAGAGGGAGGCGAAGGAGGCGTTGACGGCCAGGGACATGCTGAGGACTCGCTTCCTCCCCAGCTTATCAGCCAGGCCCCCCAGGATGAAGGCTCCCCCCATCATTCCTAGGTAGACTATCAGCCCTGTGAGGGGGAGAAGGAGAGAGGAGAGGGTGGAGAGAGAATACAAGAGATTAGAGACCATGCAACATTTTAGAAAATCTGATGCCCATTTTAATGCATTCTAGAAATTCTGTGTCACAGACATAAAAGGTGGAATGTGACAGATGTTGGTGGCCAATTAGAAATGTTGGACAAATGTGACTTCTTAGGAATGCTATTCAAAAAATAATAGTCTCACCAGGTTTACACATATGTGTACATACTAAAATAGATCAACCATAGCTGAGTCTGATGTATCTTTTTTCAGATGCATAACCTGCAGATGAGGGAAATTCTGTCATTTTATTTTTAAGCAAAAAAAGTGTTGGTGCTACAAAAGTCCTTGTGGGGTTGTTTAGAGAAATTTTCTAGGGAAAATTGTGGCCAAGCAGGTATGGGGAACAATGGGAAGGAAAAACGTGGTGCGAGTGAAAACAGCAATTCCCAAAACAAGACAGTTTATTTTATTAAACACCCAAGAAGGACCTTTTCCAAGCCACAACCAATGTTCAGATTTCTTCGGGGAATGTGGAAGAGAGTAGCAATGAGCTATCCTTTCTTCAACACATGTAACTACTATGTGCCTTGTAATAGAATCAATTAAGTTATAATATCATTTAAATACATTGTTGTACACACATTTATGGAATTCCAATGAAGCCAGCAAGCATCCTCATAGAGGTTGCAAATCTCCAGAAGCACATGGATAATTCTTTCCTACTAAATATTGAGTACTTACTAATTATCGACGACTGTGCTAGTACATCATTTACTAAACCCAAGAAGGAAATTTTGGAGAATGTCTTTCATGCAGTGGAAATACTGAATACGAATTAGGTAAGTGTTCTTTTGCTCAGCCTTGACTGTAAATCAAACGAAGAACATCATTTGTCTTTCACAGAAAGGAAGCTTCTCCTGACCTGTGGATGCTTTATTTATGCAGATGTGTGCTGGGAAGGGCCCACGTAAAGCAAAGAGCTTCATTAGCTGGTTAATCAACTGGAAGGTAGGTCCCCAAAAGGAGCAATTCAACTATGCTCTGGTTTATCTTCCCAGTGGCAGATTTCCTTCTTTTATTATTTTTATTCCATGAGATGAAAAGAAATGATAACTTTGGTGCTGTCAATGGTTTTCACTAACTAGGATTCCCTTCCCTCATGTGAGTTGTAACTTTTCACCTCTACATCGCTCAAGGTCATGAAATATGTTATTTCCTTTTTCTTTTCTGTATATGTCACTTCATGAAATATGCCTGAGTCTATAAGCATTCATTAAATGTCTCTTATTAGGTAAGTGCTATTTTTGTTAATGGGGATACAGCAGGGTACAAACACATGAAAATCCCTGCCTTCATGGCGCTTTCATTCTAGTTGGGGAAAAGACATTATAAATGAGTGAGTAAAATATACGGTAAGTGGGTTGCTGATAAGTGTTATAGAGAAAAATAACACAGAGGCAGGGAAAAGGAGAGTCAGGGTGGGAGGTGACAGTTCTAAATAAGATGGTTCAGGAAGCCCTCAGGGAAACGGGACATTTGGACAAAGATCTGCAGAGAGTCAAACATGGGGATGTCTAGGGGAAATTGCTGGACCTGTGCTCCTGGACCCAAGGTTTCTCTCCATTACAATTTTACCAGTTTCTCAGCCCATAGCTCAGAAAATGTAGTGAGCAATTTCCCACTGTATTAGGTCACTGACACTTGTGTTTGAGAAAATGAGCCAAGACTTGCAAACCCAACTCAGGCCTGGGTCATGCTGTACTGTAATAATGTCTGGGTTAGTCTTCCTGCTAGACTGTGAGTTTATCTGCCTGATCCAGCCCTGACTGGCAAAGGGCTTTCGGCATCTGGTTCCCAGCAGACTTAATCTTGCCCGGTTCTTAGCCATCGGGTGTTAAGTTGGATTGCCTTACTCACTGATGAGGGTGTCTTAAAACCATCTTCTGTTGCCATGACCTGTCTCCAGCAAGAATGAATTCGGTCAGGTGCTTGGGTGAGCCTCAGGCTGCAGCTTCCCTATTATTCTCACCAAGTGGTACTAGTCTGCAAGACTGGCTTTGTGTTTGGTCCCCATGCTAGTTTCTTACCAGCATCTGATGCCCTAACCAATTGGAAAAGTCCCAAACCCTGTGTGTGTCCACCCAGGCTTTCCCCAGCAAAGAACTGGGTTTTACTTCCTCAGACTTAGACAACCCACCTAACACCTTGACCACGGCCAAGAGCCCCACATCTGAGATGCCCTGCCCTTCCTCCCCGCTCCTAGTTAGACCCCTGGGAGGTCACCACCAGTCCAGTTCACACTGGAGTTTCACACAATTCCTTATACTTGGTAATTCAGACTTCTAGACCAGAGCAGAGAGGGAATTTTTTTCCCCAGTTAGGTCTGTTAGGCTTCCAACTTTTTTTGGCCTCAGTTTAGTGCAACTCCCTGCCAAGAATTTCCAACATCCCATTCAGCCAACAGAAAACTTGTGTTTCTCTCATGATACTTGGTCAGTAAACATTTGGAATTAAAAAAAAAAAACAAAAACATATTGAAAAGGAAGAAGGAAGAAGGGGGAAAAGGGAAGGAGGAGGGAAGTCCCACCCAAATTGCAGCTCCATGAGCAAAACAGATGCTGTGGTTGCTTTAAGCCACTGAGTTATACAGCAATAAATAATGGGACAGTAAGTGCCGAACAAACTTAAGGAGCCTAATATATCATATAATAGCAGCAAAACAGCAAACATGGGGTGAGCACTAGCCACTAGACAGGCTCTGTGATAAGCATTTCACAGGCACTGTTGATCCCCTTTCACGTTTACAGCAATCCAGTGAGGGAGATACTGTTATTATTTTATACGGGAGGAAACTGATCCACAGAGAGATAAAGTAGCTCCCCAGTGCCTACAACTGATGGAAATATCAAGATTTGGGACCAGTACTTCTGACCTCAGAGTCCCTGCTTCAACTTCTATATTTCACTGCTCTTTATGGATAAGCATTGGTCAGACTTCGTAGCTCTGCATCAGTTCATTCTTTCTTCATTGGCTCGTCCCCAGGATGGCTTGCTCAGTGGGGCACGGTTCTTTCCATTCAAGGAGATAAACCACAAAATCTGTGATTATCTCCTGGTGAGAAACAGTGCTCCAATAAAGGTATATGTCAGGTATTTTTAAATCACAGAGGAGGAGCACAGCCTGGATACACCTCACGCAACATGGGAAGGCTTCCAAGAGAAAGACGTTGAGCTGTTGTTGAAGGACACATAGAAGTCAGTCAGGTCTCCATCTTGGTGACGGGGGTGTATCGCAGGCAGCAGCAGACAGCACGTGCAAAGACAGGGAGGCTGAAAGAACAACTGATGTGTTTGGGCAACTACCTGCAAGTAGTTCAGTGTGAGTAGAACACAGTATTCGTGGGACACCTGGTGAGGGATTGGGGCTGGAGGTTAGGACAGAGGCCAGATCATAAATGGCTCAGAGGGTGTGTGTGCATGTATGTATGTGTGTGTGGGGGAGAGAGAGAGAGCACATGCATGTACATGTATGAGTGCGTGCACATGTGGTGTTTGCATGCCTATATGTGGGCCTACAAATTGGGGGGAAGGGAAGATAAGAATCAGAGGAATGGTCAGGACATTTGCTAAGAACCAATCTGTACACCCCATACCCTGGTCCCACCCCAGAGAAAAACACTAGCGTCCAATAAATGTTCTATTTTTTTCTTACTTCAAAAAAGCTATCTGCAGCACTTCTCGGATTTCACTACGTACACAAATCGTGGAGGTATCTTTTTAAAATCAGATTCTGACTCTCCAGTTTGGTAGGTCTGAGGTGGGGCCTGAGAGTCCGCATTTCTAACAAGATTTGTGCTGCTGGTCCACAGACCATACTCTGAGTGGCAAGAGGCTAGAGCACACCCACCTTCAGGACAAGACAAGGAGGGGAAGTGGTAAGAATCCTGACTTTGGAACCCAAAAATCTCATTCACTGGTTGTGTAATTTGGGAGAAAATCCTTTCACCCTGTAAGGGCCTGACCTTCACATCTGTAAACTGATTATTGAGATAGCTAATCTCCAAGCTGCCTTCCCATTTGTTTGTTTCTAAAAAGTATAAATCATGAAGGATGAAATTCTGTGGATTTCTTAGGAAGAAGATGGTCAGACTAAAAAAACAAACCCAGACACAGATGCTTGATTAAACTTTTGTGATAGTCACACAAGACATGTTTATGGATCAGATGTGGCCCAAAGTGGCTTCTGGGCCACCAGTTTGCAATCTCAGCAGTGAACATTGTGCCAGTTATTGAGCTGTTATCTCTCAGCTCCAAAGCCATCCTTCTAGCCCCTACTTTGTCCACAAACTAATACAGGTACTTTGCAGGCTGCTCCCTGCTAGGCCCTGCCAGTAGGGGGCACTAGAGGGAGACTTCAAGGAGGGGACCTCTGCTTTTTGCTCCTGTAAGTTTCACCTGCGCAACACTTTTTCTCTCTGGCCACAGCAATTCCCTTCCACAGGAGCAGCAGCTGAATCCAAAACGCAGAACCAGACACATCCTGCCTCCCCTCCTCTTCCAGAGCAGCACCAGCCAGCCAGGGCCCTCTCTCCAGAGATCTGAGCTAGCTCCATAGGGCCCCCTTTCCCTGAGCTTCTAAGTTATCATAATTCCAACTTATTCCTCCAGCCCTAAGGGTGGCAGCTGCTCCTTGCCTTCACTACCTCAGTATACTTTTTACAAACATTTCACTTACCCAGTTAACAATTTTTTACATTAAATTCTCTCTGTTTCAATAATTGCCATGATTTCTGTCTCCTGACTACACCCTGACTGATCCAGACACATAAGCAAATTGATGAATCTTAGAGATTAGACATTGAGTTCAATCACTTAGCTGTACTAGATGAGGAGAGTGAATATCAGAGAAGGTCAGGAACTCTCTCGGAAGCTCTCTGCTGGCCCGGGATCTGCTGGCACTACACTCTGGTCTCCTAGCTCCAGGCCAGGTGCTTTTGCTACAAAACCTCACTGTCCAAGGCAAAGGAAGAACTAGAAAGAACAAGAAGGGCTTCTCAGAATGCTGTCGTAGGGGGATCAGAATATGCGGCCTCCAAAATAAAGTTCTGCCCTCCCTCACATTTGCCTAACAGCAGGCTTAGACTCTAAATCACCAGAGACTCTTATCAACATAGAGACAGCACAAAGAGGAATCTACATAACAAACCTCACTAAAGCAACTCTATATTAGTTTGCCCCACAGATTGATTTACCTTCCCACAGTCTGCCACTCTAGGAAGCCTAAAACCCTATCTGTCTGTCTTGTCACTTCTCTACAAATGTATTGTTCTTTGTGAAGATGCTATCTAAGCCCAGATTCTAACCATCCCTAGTTACTCACAAGTATATGCACTGTGCATGGCAATAAAGTCTGTTTGTTTTTCTCTTGTTAATCTGTCTTTTGTCAGTTTAATTCGCAGGGTCCCCAGCCACCCAACCTAGGAGGATAGAGGGAAAAAGTTGTTCCTCCCCTGTACTGTTTTGGGATGCCATGAAAAGGAAGAATGGAAGAAAGATGAGCCTATCCAAGGAGAAGAGAAATAGACAATTAACAATGCCTCTGAAATGGCTGTACTATTAAAGTCATTTAAAATCTGCCTTTCACAGCAGAAATTAAGACAATAAATTTGGAAAATTAGAGTGCACTGGAGTTATCAAAAATTACTTTAGCATGAAGCTGATAAGGGACTAGTTAGAAAGCTAGGAAGTCTACCCTCCTTCAATGCTATTCAACAAGCTCAGTGGCATTTTGAGGCAATGTCCCCCCTAATAACACTGAGGGTTTTGAGGTAATTAAAAACCATGATTTCAAGTCTAAGCCTGCTTTTAGGCAAATATGGGGTAGGGCAGAGAGCTTTTTTTTTTTTTTTAAGTTTGCTCTTTCTCAACTGTCTTCAGCTCAAAATAATCCTTATATCAAAGTGGTACATTTGGAGGCCACATATTCTGGCCCCCTACAACAGCATTTTGAAAAGCTCTTCTTTTTCTATCTAGTTCCTCTTTTGCCTTGGACAGTGAAGTTTGGTAGCAAAAGCACTCTGCTACTTGCAGAGCAGGGGGCATGGAGGTGGAAGGAGGGGGATGTAGTGGGGTGAGAAGGGCTTTCAACTGGTGGTAACACCGCAAATAAAATGGAAAAGAGGGAGGAACCCACACTGATAGGTGCCCATAAAAGGAAGAGCCCAGTCTTGAGACACAAGACTTGAGCTGGTCATGGTCATAGTCCTGGCTCCATGGGTTACCAGCAGCATGACCATGGGCTCCCCACTCAGCTGCTCTGACATTGCTCCTTCTTTGTAAAATTCAGATACTAGTGATCATCTTGCAGAGTTGTTAGGATTATGTAGGACATTGGGTTGAAAGTACGTAGCAGGATGCCTGGCTCGAAAGTAAATACATAACTGATCAAAGTTGCTACTGCTGTTATGAGCAATGCAGCTTAGAATGGGCTGGTACCTGAGAAAGCCACAGGATTGGAAAAATGACAATAAGTTGGTGGTATTTTAAAATCAAATCAACCATATATTAGAATTTGAGAAAAGAGGATCAAGATGAGCATAAGAAACTTATTTATAGGAGTATTCCCTTTAAATGTACCTCCCTCTATCCTTACCTGAAAAGGAAGCCAACTTCCAACAAAAAGCTTTTTTGGACTAAAATTTTTTCAAGTTTCTTCTAACAAGACTTTGGCTGGGGGGGGGGTACTTTTTTCCCCTAACTCTTCTGTTTCTTAAGTTCCCAGATTAAATGTCATCTCCTGAGAGAAGCACCCCTGATGTCCCAAACTAGGACTCAACAAACTTTTTCTGTAAAGAGCCAGAGAATAAATATTTTACTTGCAAATAATTTACTCTGCAGAAGTCTTGTGGTCTCTATGACATATTCTTCTTCCTTTTTTCTTTATAATCCTTTAAAAATGTAAAAACACAAATATGGTAAGTCCCCTCCATACAAAAAGTTCCATTCCAAAAGAGTGTTTGTAAGTCCAATTTGTTCATAAGTCCAACAAAGTTAGCCTAGGTACCCAACTAACACAATCAGCTATAAAGTACAGTACTGTAATAGGTTTATAGTAATACTTTTCACACAAATAATTCATAAAAAGCAAACACAAAAAATAAACAAAACATTTTTACTCTTATAGTACAGTACCTTGAAAAGTACAGTAGTACAGTACAACAGCTGGCATACAGGGGCTGGCATCAAGTGAACAGGCAAGAAGAGTTACTGACTGGAGGAGGGGGAGGAGGTGGGAGATGGTAGAGCTGAAGGATTGTCAGCAATAGGAGACGGAGGGCAAGCTGCAACTTCACACACGTTCAAACTTGAACGTTCGTATGTAGGGGACTTACTGTAGGCCACAGACCTGTAGGCCATAGTTTGCTGACACCTGTCCTGTTCCAAATGAAATTCTGTCACCTCTGCTGGTCTTTCGGCACCATACTACCACTCCTTCATATAACATATGTCTATTTGCTGTTATGTATTTATTGGCTCAACGTTTGTCAGATGCCTTTGACTGCCATGTCCCAGAGAAGGGGGAGGAGGGGACCTGTCAGTTCTGTCCGAGTGGAGTTCCCACTGTGTCTCTAGCACCCAGCGCAGAGAACGACACCTTGTAAGCACTCCATTAATATTTTTTCAAGAAATAAACAAAATAATATTAAAATAACTCACACCCACTGTAGAAAACTCTGAAAAATACATTAAAAATGTATAAAAGGTAAAGTCAAAAGTATCATACCACCACTCAAAGACAGCTGTTATTAGTGTACTTTATTCTTTGTATTTGTATTTGTACATATAGAATTACATGGTGGAGACCATTCTGTCTTGGAAGTTCCATAACCTATTTTTTCCACTTGATAAATAACTCAGCAAAGAACATCTTTGTTCATATGCCCTTGTCTGCGTTGCTAGTTATTTGCTCAGAATTGATTCCTAGAAATGAAATCATGAGGTCAAAGGGTTTCTTGAGACCCAGCACTGAATTTCCTTGCAGAGAGCTGGTATGTAACACAAACCTCTTGCCATCTCTAGAGATGCTCTTCACACAGAGAGAATATACCTGCAGCACCAGGGGCAGCACGTTGATGAGATAAACAATCAGAATGTGCTGGCTTATACGTGATGGGAAAGAAAAGGCTCCTGTAGGATAATCTTTATTTAGCAATTAACCAAGGACAAAGAAAGCATTTCTCACATTTTTTTCACTTGAATACATAGAAATTAAATGCATTAATATCCTAGGAAACTTCTGAGCTCCCTTTTTCTGCAGCCACTCCAGTATTTATTTGACTGCATGCATATGCCTTGCAAGAATAAAAATCAGCATCTCCAGATGGAACCATTTCTATTCCACTTCTTTATTATTCATCCAAATATACTTTCTTGAAGGGTAATGTTCTCTTGGACTAGGGTCTGGGAGTCACAGATCTATAAAGTTTACCACTTTATCACGTGGTAAACATGATAAAGGTTGAACACATAAGTGAACCCCTGGGAGAAGTCTCACTTTGGTACTAAGTCATGGAAGAACATCAGGGTATCTATCTGCATACCCCTATGAAATCAGATGCCTTGCTTTGTTTATATAACATCTGGATGCTTGGAAACTTCTGGGATAAGTAAATATTTTCTTTTGGGTCTAAAGCATTTAGCACAGAAAAGGTTTGGTTTTAACAGTTTGTCTAGTGGAAACCAACCTGGCAATCACTGTATTGGACTCTTCTAGTACTTTATGTATCCAATAAACTCAAGTGAATGAATCTTTGGAAGTAGGTTAACTTTCCCAGTCTACTGAAAGTTGGAACTCTCCAAAAGGTCACATAAGATATTTGGAAACAAGTGTGGAGAGGAGAAAGGAAGGGACAAAGGAATTAGCATCTTTTAAGACCCTACCATGTACTAGATACTATGCTAGGTGATATACAGAATAATTTCAATTTGTCATTCCAACCCTGTGAGGGAAGTATTAATGTTTTCATTTAATAGATGAGGTTAGGAGCTTTCCTCTCTGACCACAATTATTGAAATATCTGAGTAAATTGTTCTAATATCTGACAGAAGAAATCCAGGTTTACAGTTGGGTGATTCATCAATGCCCCAAATTATGGAGTAGCCCATGAGAAAAGGTGCACTAATACTATTCAAGGACACCAGGGTTGGAGGTATTTGTCACTCTGCCTGAGAATGCAATACGTTCACTCATGCTTGGTCCTTCAGCTCGAGAGAAGCCACAGCGGTATGGAAGAGCAGAATCATCCCTCCTGGAAGGTCTAGGTTCAGCATGTGGCCAATAGATCCAGAGGTAGGGGTCTGCAGATGGATCGGGGAATCTGAGAGACAGAGCCACTTGCTTCAGCAACATAGTGTAAGGATAGGGTCTTAAACCAAGAAGAGGTTCTTTCTCCAGCAATACTTAAAGGAAATTAAAGACCCTGCAAGGGAGCCCAGAGACTTTATCAACCCAGGTGATGCAAAACCAAGCTCAAGCCACAAGGCAATATTCTGAGCCAAGCAGTGAGCCGGTAAGTATACCGAGACCCCAGATCTCTAGCCATGTCTTTGGTGAGTAGAAGATAGGCCTACAGTCATTGTGGAAGCAACTGTAACAGAAAACTTTCAGGACACTAGTGAGGTTTCTGCCCCGGGCTAGCCCTGGGGCAAAGGGGTATCTGGCATGTCCCTTAATCTTCTCTCAGGCTGATAAGAAGAGGCGCTAAGAAATACTCCTTGAGGATGTTGTGAGAACCCTGAAATTGCCTTGTCCACATACCACCACACTAGAGCCATCTTAGAAAAGCAGAGATTTCCTTTTGGTACCTCTCAGTGCAGGTAAGAAAAGGTGTCACCTGGACTAAAACCAGTAGAGTTGTGACATCTCTGATAGCTCTCCTGGACACCGTGGGCATCTCGGATATGACCATTACCCAGTGAGCCTCGGCAATCCCTCAACCATTCCACTAAAGCCCAAGTTGAGGCTGCCACTGTGGTCATTTCTAGAGGGTGGAACCATGTATCTGATGACATCTAGGACCAGTCCAGGAGAATCACGGTAGTGCTAATTAATAGCAGAGTATGGCTCAGAGTTAATAGCTGAGACAGGAGTAGTTGACATTAAATCAAGAATGGAAACCAAAATCTTTACAAGGAAATTTGCTCAGCCCCATTCTCTACATAACAGCGAGTGTGGGAAAGGGGCATAGAGATTAAATAAGTCCAACCCAGTCCTCCGCTTTCAAAAACACTCACAATATAACAGAAATAAATAGGTGGAAACAAGTGAAGTGGTAGAGCAGGGCAGGGGCCAGAGAAAGGCCACAGCAAGAACTCTGGCAAGCTGATGACTAGAAAGAGGGTGGGGGCCAAGCTTTGCTATCTTAGAATAAGCAGATGGTTGGGGGTGGTAAAGGAATGGTTGGATGGGGACAGCAGGACTGAGCATCACACAGGGATCAGAAGGTGATGAGGCTGGTTATTGGCAGAGGTCAAACTCACGACCTTACAAAACTTGGATGCCTTTTGGTACAATGACTCTGAACAGGCTACCTTGTCTTCAGAGAACATTATCTTCTATATTAGCATAGAGTTGATTTACAGCCGGACTGGAAAAGATCTGTCTTTCTCTCTGGGACACCTAGACATCTGGCTCTGACTCATGGCTAAGATAAGGGCAATGAGATTTGTGATGTGCTGTTTAAAGTCTGAAACTCCCCTGGTGATCCCTAGAGCCAATTTGTTTACTCATGGTTTTCAGTGTCATAACTGGTTAGTCAACCTGGCTCTACCACACAATCAGAGGGACAAGAAAACCCCTCTGGGAACTTCTGCCTTGAGGTCTCCTAAAGTGAAGATTTCTTTCACAGATCTTGGTGGTTTTATCTGGAGACAAGCCCATATGAGAATAAGAAGGACCTTGGGGACTGTGCCTGGATGTCTTTTGAATGTCCAGTTCTTGCCTACACTCTCCTTCTCTCTTTCTCCCTTTAAATAAGAGCCTATGTGACTATACTCAGAGGAGTCGTGAGTCCTCTCAAATATCCAAACTGATGAAATCTTTTCACCTCTTAGCCCAAGGATTTCAAAATCAGATGCCTACAGGGGCCAAGCAGTAAATGCAAATGAGTGAAGTTGAGCAGGCATATTTAATGGGGAATGGTAGGAATGGGGGAATACGGGCCCATCTAAAGGGAGCAGCCATACTTAACTTCAGCCAGTTGTTGTGTTATCGAATATACACTCTATTCCTAGAGTTTCAAAAAGAGCCGGAAACCTGATTTCTAAATAAAATTCCTGGCTTTTTAAAACACTCTACTAACCAAACAATTATTTTCATCCATTGTTTGCAAACCCTATGTGACAGAGATCGGCACAGGTTTTAATATTAGTATGTTAGGAAAGTGAGTATTCACACTTCTGTTGAAATAAAATGTATCTCGTGGGTCAGATCTCTTAATTTTTTTATTCCTATGACAATTACTCTTAATTTTCTCTTTACCTTTCTATCAGGTATTGAGTACCCCCTGGATAGTGATGTTCTATGCTCTTTCCCGTCTTTCTTCACATTGCTTGTTTCTCCATCTGGCATGCTCTTTGTTCAGATCTTTGCATGGCTGGCTCCTTCCAAAGCTTCCATGACCACCCATCCACACCATCCACAGTGGTCTCTCCCTCTGACAGGTGGAATCACAAAGGCCAGTTAGAAGGCCATTATATCCCAAGTGAGTGACATTGACAGCTTGGAGTGGAGTGATTGGTGGCCGTGGAAATGGTAAGAAGTGGCTGGATTCTGGTTGTATTTTAAAGGTAGAGTCAAGAGAATAGATGGTATATAAAGCAGAGATTGCATCAGCTCTCCAAAGAAGTGAGTGGCAATAGAGAGGAGCTTCCTTGGCTGAGTACTGAAATGTTCCAATGTTTAAGGGTCAGGAAGATGAAGAGAAACCAGCAATGGAGAATGAGAAGGAGTGACCAGTGGAACAGCAGGGAAACTGGAGGCAGGGGTAGCCTAGATATCCAATAAAGAAAGTGTTTCAAGGAGGCGGGAGGGCTGAACTCTTACAGTTGCTGCTGACAGGTCCGGAATGTGGAGGACTGAGATTGGACCACTCAATTGACCAAGTGGGGGTCACTAGTGATCTAGACAAGAACAGTTTTCTGAAGTGTTGGGGACTAAATTCTGCTCAAAGCCGAGCAAAAATGAGAAGTGAGGACTTGGATTTAGTGAGTTTTACTGAAAACAGAAGAGATGTGTGTGAAGTCAGGATTAGATAAACTGTATCATGTTTGTGTGCTGATGGGAATGACTCAAGATAGACAGAAAAATAGATGAGGGAGAAGAAGGTGAGAATTATGAAAGTGGTACCCTGGGGAAGTGAGAGAGGATGAGAATCTAGCCTGAGAGTAGACAGGTGAGCCTCACAGATCCTCCACAGCAACAGGAATAAGATGTAAGCCCAGGGGCAGTTAGGAAGGTAAGTGTGGAGGTAGGCACTGTGCGAGTTCTTTTCTGGTTGCTTCTGTTTTCTCAGTGAAAGAGGAACTGAGTTCATTACGCTGAGGGTAAAGATGGAGAGGAGGTGCTGGGAATTGGAAAACAGAGGATGAGGCACGAAATTGTCATCAAGGAGAGTGGGAAAGTGAATAATTCAGGGAAATGAAGGATGATGGCTGGGAGCACAAGGGCGCCCTTGAGGTTATTGACAAGAAATTTAAAGTGAGACCAGGGGACAACATTGTGTGTCTCTCACCAGCCATGTTCAGCTACAGGGTACAGGGATAGACTGATGAAGAGTGAGGTGTAGCCAGAGCTGAGGGACACGACAAAAAAGAGAGGCACAAGGAAGTTGATGGCGGTTATGATTCTGGCTCACAGAATTTAAGTTCAGTGAAGAATGGGATGAGGACAAGAGCGTGGTGAGAGACAGACCAAAAGGCTGTAGGTCTCATGAGGTTGAACAATTGTGGGAGCTGGAGGACTGGATAGAGTGAGCTAGAAAGACAAAAGAAGGGGTACTTGACATTGGGATTGTGGAGGGGTTGGAGTAATCGATAACAATAAGACCTATAGGGTAAGACCAGGACAGTAGATGATGAGGAGGGGGGATATCATTGCAGAAGACTTTAAGGCAAGAAACTAGGATATTGGAAAGTGCTTACTGAAATCACCAAGAATTATAATGGAAATAGTGACAGTCAACCTGGCACTAAATTCCTCAAGGAATGAGGGGGCATGACACAAGGGGCCAGTAGATGGCTGCAACAAGGATGCATGCTAGGTGATACCCTCTGAGGACAGGAGATGCAAATGAGGAATGATTTAAGGAGGAGGAAGGGAGAATGGTCTGGAAATGTCATGGGGGAGCCAGGAGGAGCAATGGTACAGGGATGTCTGTCAAAGACTACTAGGCAATGTTTTTGTGCAATAAAAGAGAGAACATTGCAGAAGAGGCACTTTCTTGCCACCATTGCTCTCACTTCCTGCTTGGAAAGCCATCATGGGAGGATGTAGAGCATACAGCTATGGCGGTCAGCTTACGACCATGACGGAAAGGCCAGAAGAATGTCCTTGCCTAATGTCCTGACATCAGTAAGCCATTGACCCAACCCTGGAACCACCTACTTTAAGAATTCTTGATAAGTAAAGAATAAACATCTTCATGATTCAAAGCCATTGTTACCGGCAGTTGAATACATCCTAGACACATACCGCCTCCTAAAAAAGAAAGCATACAGATGAAAGATCATCTGATTGATTTACATAGTCATTCCTTAAGAGCAAAAGGCAAGACAACTCTGTGTAGAGGAAAGACCTCTGTGCCAGTGGTCGGGGGCCCAGGTCCTGCTCTCAGAGCTTGTGACCTCGAAGAACTCGCTTCCTCCTTGGGGCTCAGTTTCCTCCAGTTAGAAATGAAAGGCATGTTAGGAGTTCTCCTTTATCCCTTTCACTTCTAATATTAGATGATTCTATAATGTTGTAAGTAATGGCTTATGCCTTATAATCTGTTGTTATATCTCCTTCGAAGGATAAGACTTTCCTTTCTAGGACCCAAGGAGAGGTGAGGCAGAGAGGCCGAGGAAAGGATGCGACTTCTTTAGGCTATTTGCTGCACATCCCCAGTGGAGACTGATATATGCCTCTGAGTCAGCAAAATCTCCGGTGTTGAAACAGATGATGCTCACTCTGCACATTTGAGCAGCCTGGGCCCATCCGAATGCAGAAAAGGGTGTTCACATTCAATCTGTTCAGTGGACCCCAGGGGCCATGTCAAAGGCTATTACATTTCCAAGACCATCTATCTGACTCTCCCTTCCCTCCTCCCTGCCCTGCTAATATCTGAGACTTCTCTGGAAACGAAATCAATCCTTTCCAAAGAAAAAACCAACTCATCTGGGCTTGTGCTGCATAAGAGTTATAAATACAGAGAGATTTTATACCTGCTGGCCTGCAAAGGGCCATGATAGCTGTATAGTCATGAACTCCACATTGGACAAGAGTGTTCCATTGTCTGATGTGGTTCCTGGCAGAAGGAGGGTGGGGAAGTCCTTTGTGCCTCTGCTGCTCTGGTCTAAAAAGGTGATGGAGCATTCCTTTGGACCCTTTTCATGGGCGGACGGCAGTGTTGCTCTTCAGCAATATGACAGCCTATTCTGGGCTCATAATCTATGCCTCAGATCACTGCAAGTCCCTGGTGAAATCAGCACCTGGTCTTTCTGGCCCAGCTGGCTGGGATGTGGACTACATCATGCTCTCACCTACAGAGATAAGCTGTAACTGACTCTAGCACTCTGATGGAGGCCCAGTGCCTACCTGGCAACTGTATCTTATCGGAGTCATGCATTTTGCGTATCAAGGTCATGTATGTAACGGGCACCTAGAGACATCTTCCATAGATGGGACAGCAAGGTAAAGGAGAAGCAGTAGACTTTGCAGGCAGACATAACTGGTTTCAACTCCTAGAGCCATCATTAACTAGTTTTGAAAAGTTACATTAACCTCTTAGAGACTAAGTTTTCTCATTTGTAAAACAGTGAAAATAATGCTTCCCTTGCAGGTTGTTATAAGGATCAGAAATGTCATATATAAAATGCTTAGTATAAACGAGTTTATCAAACTGTAATTTTTGGTGGTGGTAGTAATATAATTATTATAATTTGCTTTTAATTTAAAAGAAAGGTAACAGAGGTTGTACCAGTCCTGGGAAATAATGGACCCTTAAGCATTAGTTCTTTGCTTTTTATGAAGAAATCCATACATGAGAAAATAAACCTTCCAACCTCATTACTGTAAAGTAACCCACAGTGAACACAAGTGGCAATGAGTGACAACGCAGGACAAGAAAACTACCTTAGGAACCATATGCATCACTTATGGTCTTCGAGCAGCATTTCCTTCATCCTGTAAATTTGGGATTACCACTCTGACCACCTCACAGTTTCATTTAAAGATCAAATGTGAGTATCTATGAAAATCACCGATAATCTCTTGGATATCAAAATCCATTGATAATCTTGTTTGCAAATGTAAACAAGATTTTTGGGCACAACCCCATTTTCTTTACACTGGTCAAGGTGTATGCAAATATCCCATCCATCACCACAAACTCCAGAAGGAAGCCATCTGGGGAGAATTCCTAGGTAGCACAATAAAAAAACCCTGATAATTCAGTAGCTCCTAATGACCCTGAGTCTCTGTGTAAACTACCTAGTTTTCTAGCCTGGCTGCACAACAGAATCACCAGGCAGCTGTGTAAAAATGCATATGCCATACCTCACGCATAGAGTCTCTGACAGCATTATTCTACAGCAAGGCCTGTTTTTGTTTTGTTTTGTTTTTTAAATAATATTTATTTATTTATTTGGCTGAGCTGGGTCTTAGTTGTGGCACGTGGGATCTTCGTTGCCTCGTGCAGGATCTTCATTGCAGCATGCGAGATCTTTAGTTGCAGCATTTGGGCTCTAGTTCCCTGACCAGGGATCGAACCCGGGCCCCCTGCATTGGGAGTGAGGAGTCTTAACCACTGGACCATCAGGGAAGTCCCAGGGCCTGTTTTTTTTTTAACAGCTTCTCAGGTGACTCAAATGGGCAGTTAGAGGGGAGAACCCTTCACCTGGAGCAGTGGTTCTCAACTGGAGGTGATTTTATCCCTCCAGGGGATATTTTGCAATATCTGGAGACATGCCCAACCCTGCAACTTCCCCTCCACTCCCAGTAAATATAACAGTTTACTTAAGGATTTCTCCCATTCATTCCTGCTGCATTTTCCATGGTCTGAAGATTATATTTTCAAATATGTGGATTAACAGCCCTATGAGCTTTTTCTAATTCACTAAAGTTTTCCATGGTGGGGACAAATATAGGGGAATCCATATAAATAAGTAACTAGCACATTTTTATTCCCCCAATTAATAAATCATTAGTTACCAAACATCTTTTATTTAGGTCTCAAGGAGTGTGTTTACAACTGTGAAGAAAAACAAAAACAAAAAAAACAAAAAACCTTCAAGTCTTTGAAGGTCTCATGGCCAAAGACGTTCTGCAAGCAGTGTAGACAGAATATACTGAGACACCTTTGCTACAATGAAGGTTCAAACAAGTTAGAAACTGAACATCATCAGGTTATTGGATCAGAAGATCCAACAGATGGATCAGATGGATCGGAAGACCAGAATGAGTATTAACTGAGGACATACTGTGTGCAGACCCTGAGCTGGACAGTTAGAAGGGTGATCTCATTCAATTCTCCCAACAGCCCTGACAGCTAAGTACTCCTCTCCCCCTCCCCCTCCCCCTCCCCCTCCTCCTCCTCCTCCTCCTCCCCCTCTTTTTCCAGACAATGCTATTTACTCCACGTAAAACTAAAATCTACACACATAGAGCTCCAAATAGCTTAGATTCAATCTTGACGAAAATCAGAGTAGAAATCCAGGATCCATAAGTTTGAACAAGTGGTTAATAGTTTTTGACACAAACGCTTTCAGACTGAGGTAGGCTTTATCCTTTGATGTAGGACTAAGTTGAAAGGCACAAAAAAACAAAACAGCTGTAGACAAATGGGAAAAGTGCCTAACTCAAAGCTAAATCTGTACTTAACATGTAGCCTGCATCATAAAACTGAGGGTTTTGTTTCAAGAAGGTCTCCTGGCAAGATTTTTCTTAACCCTAATGGTTAATTGTGAAATAACTTTTAATCTTGAAATTACGATGCTGGTTTTTTGGTTGGTTGGTTAGCTGGTGGTTTGGTTGGTTGTATAGGAAATTGTTTTTCTTCCTTTATGTTTGTTACAGAAAATTGAATTTATTCATCAGCTTTGTCATAGTCAACCCTCTGACTATGAATTCACTGATCTTATTACAATAAACACAACCAGCTGTGTAAAAATGTCAATCTCTTAAAGTTAGGAAGGGTTGTCTTCTTTGCATAAGTCATCGGTTTTCTTTCTTGCATATATTAAATAAGAAAAAAATGGTGCTTATAGCAGAAATATTTTGAAGCTCTATATAAAAAAATCTCAATTTTTCAAAACACTCAAACAGCTTCTACTGTTTCCTCTATGTACTAGTCCAGGAATTGCATATTTCTCCCTTGGACTACTCCAGTAAACTTCTATCAGATCTCCCACCTTAGTCTCTCTCCCTGACAATCCATTCTTCATCAATGTGGGGATTTTGCCAGTTGTTAAATATGTCTACTCCAGTTAAGCACTCCAGAACTGGGGAAATAACCACAGGGTGGATTTGGGGACCTAACGGGCCCTCTGTGACATGGGCCTGAGCCAAAACTCCATTGATCACCTGACCTCCATTAGTCCCTAATCTGACTGATAGAACACAGTGATGTTTTGAATCTCCTGGAATTAGTGCCAGTCCAGATCCAGTGTCCAGTGTCTGGTAATCCTCAAAAGGTCTGATTATATCCTTTTCCCCAATGTGCATTCATGCTGGTAAAAAGCCAAAGGTCCCTTGGGAAAGACTGGAAGAAAGATGAACCAGTATAAATTTTTGGCAGCGGTCTGGGATTCTTCCTCAAGGGGACCCAGCCTCCCCTTCACTCATGGATTTTGGGTCTATAAACTGGCTCAAATCCGGGAATCAATTGAGGGGCAGTGACTGTTTTTATGAGGCAGGTTAGACTTTTGTTCACTTGACCTGGAATTTTTCTGCTCATACAGATCAAATAAAAATTTAGTAGGCTTCCTATGTGTTTCACTTCTGGGAATACCGCAGTCTCTTAGAGTCAGGTACTGCTTTGACTCTGCTGTCCATTACAGTAATCACGCCCACCTTGACTTTGGTGGTTAAGTACTGTCACTTGGTCCCTGCCACCCAGGGTCCAATTACTCTGCATTTAGGTTTCTCACTTCAGTGACTGAAGTCCCCACTGCGAGGTCTGGCTTACATTTAAGAGTGATCACAGAGCTCTTCAAGGATGCTGGGGGTCCCCTCACAAATTTATTTCTCATAGTCATGGTGAAAGGTGTGTCCTGTGGACCCTCCCAAGGCGGGTGAGTAGGTTTTAAATGACAAATTCACTCTAACATTCCAATCTCCCTAAGCCTTTGAATCTCTTCCTCTACATTAAACCAAGGCAGGTCTGGCATTCAAGTTCATTTACTGTGGGCCAACTTTTGGTCCATGTTTTAGCCAACCAACCAACCAAACTGGTAGAGCCCTTTCTAACTCCCCGAGCTTCAACATTAAATACAGAAATCTCTGTTTATCGGGTCCATATCAATTAATGTGGCCCAATCCAAATTTATGTTCCTTCCACCATTACCCCACACCCCTAATATCCATTCCCACACATATTCCCTGAACTTCTGTGTAAATTAGAAAAACCAAGTAGCTCTTCTGCAGTGTAGCAGAACTCCTCATGGGTCACATTTTGACCCTCACTTTTAGGGACCTGCAGGGACTTAAGTTTAGTTATAAGTCCAGAAGAAAAGAGGGGTGGGGGTCCTGAGGAGAATCAACAATGTCTTGCAAGGCAGGTGCCTCAAGGGGAGGTCATTACAGCTTCCTCATCAACGCAGGGTTAATCCCCTCAAGACAAGTGGAGGGGCTGCTTCTAGTGGCGAAGAAGACTGATCAAAATTTAGGAGTTCAATGTCCCCAGCTGCATCAGGGTCTTCCCACACATCCCCATGCCAACTCCCAGGATCCTATTTCTTCCCTATCAATGCCTTTACTTTAACAGGAGACATGCTGTGAGGCTGGGAATTCAACCTGCACTGTAATTCAGCCACTCAGAGAATGAGATTCTGGGTTTGGTTGTCAGCAATCTCAGGAGATAAAGGTGCCCTTCAGGGCAGACATAGAAGATTTTGGGTCATTTATGCAGTGCTTGGGCTGGGAATTCGAGTCCTCAGTTCATGCATTTCTTTTCCCACTTTGTCAATGATATTAGGAGCAACCAGCCAATCTCATACTTGTTACTTTGACAGCAGTTGGTTTGACAAAAATGCTCACCTAGATCCTTGCCTCTTGTAAGTATTTGAATAGGAGTATCCAATAATGATATTTTGTGTATCCCTATTGCCACATCATGCTGTGAACAGGAAGTGCTCTCTTTACTATGGGAAACAGAGTCAATAGTGTCTTTAAATCTAACCAGATTAGAGAACAGATTCCAGAAGCTCCAGAACCAATTCAGTAAACTCATCCTTAAGATTCTGTTCCTCTAGAACCACTCCCAGTACCAAAATCATGGGAGTACAGTCATCATCCTAAACCACCTTGTCACTCCCTTCCTCAAAGCCATTTAATAGCTCCCCATTTTATAGCTCTTGCATTGCCTGTGGAATCAAGTCCACAGTCCTAAATATGGCAATCAGTGTAGACTCTATTAAGGGAGGCCTTGGCTTTCATTCTATTCTGAAGAATCCCATGATCTAAAAAATATAAATAAGGACAACTGATATCATCAAACACAAAAAGATTATATGAAAATTCCTAGTGGTGGATTTCACGATCATGAGTATTTGTTTCCATGATGCTAATTAAGTGTTTATTGAGCACGTATTTTGTGCCAGGCTCTGGGGTACAGGTGGCCCCTCCTTTCAGGAACTGACACTCTGAAATCAGGGCTAAAGAAAAAGTGGCTCATAAATCAAGTGCTCTGCTCTGATGTTCACTTCGAACTTGCATATAAAACAATTAAAGGATAATCTTTCATGACAGCAGAGTAATACATCCATCTCCGAGCTGCTATGGAAATTCAACACGCAATTTATTCTAATGAATCCACTCCATCCAACATTGCTCCATGTCCTCCCTTAGCTCATAATGACACCAAGCCCCAAGGGTCCCCTGTTACTTTCTAAATCACTATCTGAAGCGTAGGACTCCCTGAGCCTTCCCACTGCAGATAGCAAGAAAAACTAACAGCCAATAAAATACCCACCGAGCAACTAGACCCTTCCAGGAAATCAAAATTCTGAAAGCAAAAGTGGAGCTCTTACCTAAAAATGAGGCTCTCTTTCTTTTGATCAGCATGAAGGTAGGAATCACCTACAGTTGAAGACTAAGGGGTATTTTTACAATTACGAGAAAACTTTGGTGGCAATTTACCAAATGCAGGCAGAGAAGGATGTTGTTGGTTTGTTCCATGTGTCATCAATACTAAGTGGTATCCTAGCTATAAGGAAACAATGATTAGAGATGCCAACAATTTGATGTCATTTGAAAAAGCAAATGTCATGCCAGACAGTCCTAAACTTCCTATCTTTAAGTCATTTTAAATGATTTTTTCTACATATAACTAGAAAATACATAAATAATATTGATACCTGAAGGGGATTAAAAAGAAATATATTGATAGATTCATTCATCAACCACCTAAAATCATGGAAGACTTTGAGAGGAAGAATTCAGATCAGCACAAGGTCACACAACCACTAAACAGCAGAGCAGATATAAAAACAAGCCACTTAACTCTACAACCTGCCAACCTCAAGTTCTATCCCTTACAATGTCTCTGTTTTCTTCACATTTGAATAAAAGGGATAATACTGAATATTGCATTGCATAATTGCATAGTGCTGTTTGGTCTTTTATATTTCTTGTATGAACTCTATTTTCACCATTAGAATAAAACACACTGAGTGCTGGGACCTGCCTGTCTTGCATTGCCATAGAGGGAATACAGCCATGCAGAAATGTCCAGCAATTCTTTTAAAAATAAGAATATAGAGTCTAATTAACAAATGAATGCATTATTCTTGTCTTAAAGGGGACCAACCACTTTATAAGAAGCAGGGCTGACCCTTCAATGCTAACAACATTTTCACAGGACTTTTTCTTCCCCAACTGAGACAGTTCTAGACAAGTGACTCACTAAAACACAACCCTTCAAGGAAGCAAACTTTCGTCTTTCTAAAACCTCAGCAAAGTGGCACAGCGGCACCCAGATATTTTTGTTACCTGGCCTGGGGATGCTTTTATTTTCTGAATGGTTCATCCATTTCCAGGAAGAAAATAACAAAATAGTCTATAATTTGAGGCCCGAATTTGGGGGTAGGAAGAGATTTCCTTCTGAATTCTTTCCCTGGAACATCAGCTAGGAGTCAAGTCCAGAGGCATATCACTTTCAGTTTCCTTTCTTTTTTTTTTTTTTTTTATCTGAGCTGCAGGTCTTGAGGGATCTCAGTTCCCCCACAAGGGATTGAACCCAGGCCATGGCAGTGAAAGCACCGAGTCCTAACCACTAGGCCACCAAGGAACTCCCCCAGTTTCTTTTTAAAATAAAAGAGAGTTAAGAGAATGAGAAGACAGGTCACAGACTGGTAGAAAATATTTGCAAAAGACACATCTGATAAAGGACTGTTATCCAAAACCTACAAAGAACTCTTAAAACTCAACAATAAGAAAAGAAAAAACCTTATTTAAAAATGGGTCAAAGACTTAAATAAACACTTCACCAAAGAAGGTATACAGATGGCAAATAAGTGTATGGAAAGATGCTCCACATCATATGTCATCAGAGTAATGCAAATTAGAACAACGGGATATCACTTCACACCTATCAGAATGACTAAATCCAGAACACTGAAGACACCAAATGCTGGCGAGGATATGGAGCAACAGGAACTCTCATACACTGCTGGTGGGACTGCAACATGGTGCAGCCACTTTAGGAGACTTTGGCAGTTTCTTACAAAACCAAACTTTTTCTTACCATGCAATTCAGCAATCACACTCCTTGATACTTTCCCAAAGGAACTGAAAACTATGTCCATACAAAAACCCGCACGTGGACATTTATAGCAGTTTTATTCATAACTGTCAAAACTTGGAAGCAACCAAGATGTCCTTCAGTAGGTGACTGGACAAATAATCTGTGGTACATCCAGACAATGGAATATTATTCAACACTAAAAAGACATGAGCTATTAATCCATGAAAAGACATGGAGGAAACTTAAATGCATATTACTAAGCAAAAGAAGGCAATTTGAAAAGGCTACATACTCTATGAGTCCAATTATATGAAATTCTGGAAAAGTCCAATTATATGAAACCTTAGGGAGACAGTAAAAAAAAAAAATCAGTTGTTTCCAGGGGTTGGGGAAGTGGGGAGAGATGAATAGGCAGAGCATAAAGAATTTTAGGGCAGTGAAAATTCTCTGTATGATACTGTAATGATGGATATATGTCATTACACATTTGTCTGGCCCATTGAATGTGTAACACCAAGATTGAACCCTAAAGTAAAAATAAACTATGATTATGATGTGTCAATGTAGGTTCATCAACTGTAACAATGTACATCTGCTAGAGGATGTTGATAATAGGAGGAGATGATGTATGTGTGTGGGGAAGGGGCATAAAGAAAATCTCTGTATCTTCCTCTCAATTTGTCTGTGAACCTAAAACTGCTCAAAAAAATATTGTCTTAAAAAAAAAGACCCAAAAAACAGCTAAGAAGGGGAAAGAAAGAACTGGGTTAGCACTTGAACAGAAAAGGCCTTTTCACTAGCCAAGGTAGGGAAGCTTGACCTTAAAAGCCTATTATAAATAACTTTGGGTTAAAGAAATATGCAATGTCACTTGAGAAAATCTAGTCCTGAATTTGGGTGAGTCATCATTATCAAGCAATCAACTTAGTAATAATAACAACCTCAACAATAATAACTAAAATGAGCACCTATTATGGGCAGGCACTGTTTCAGGCAAGTTAAATGCATTAAATCCATTTAGTCCTCCACAACCCTATGAGGTAAGATACCATTAGTATCTCCATTTTGCAGAGAAGGCAACCAAGGCACAGAGAAGCTAAGTAATTCCCAAAGTCACCCTCCTAAGAATTGGCAGAGCAAGGGCTCATACCCAGGCCACCTGGCTGCAGGGTCCAGGCTGCTCCATTGTCTCACTGCAACTATAATTCACTGTAAATGCTGAAGGGAGACTGTCATAATACAAAGTAACAAGAACAAACAGTAGTTTAGGGGCATGGAGTGCTGATTGCTTTACCAGCTTTATCTCATTGAATCTTCACAACAGATGTATCATTACCCTATCCCATATATTGGAAAACTGATAATTAAAGAAGTGATGACTTGCCCAAGGTCACTGGAAGATAAATGATATAGCCAGTTGCCAAACCCTAGTGGCCAGACACCAGTGTCCACACCACTATTCCCCACACCATGCTATGTCTCTGTTGGAAGCAATCCATGGTGCTCGAGTAATCTATGGGACGCTTGATGACTGGAAAGAAGTCTGCCCCACGGCATGACCTCCTTCCTAAAGACCACGTGTGAAAGAAAGGCGGTATGGTATAGCAGAATGAACACAGACCCTGAAACCAGAAAGATTTGGGTTGAAATCCCAGCTCCAGCAATTACTATGTGACATTAAATACAGCTCTCTGAGCCTGTTTCCTGATGTGTACAAACAGGATAAAAATCCTATAAGCACCATGGTGACTATGAAGCTGACATGAGACAGCACATGGAAAAGCCGGCCTCACGAGACCCTCCAATCACCCACCTCCCTGGATCCATAAAGGGGGCCCCACAAGTGCATCGCGGGAGTCCATCTCTGCTCAGGGGTCTGCCTGCCCCTCTTGGGCTGAGTCATAGCATCTTCATGATAAACACTGAAAGTAAAATTGCACAAACGTGGGCTCTCCAGATTGGGACCATGTTCCCTCAACTCCTAGCATTTGCCCTGGGAGCCAGCAGGAGCTGTAACCATGCTGTTAATGAGATTACTGGGCACCAGGGTGGCAGAGAGAACAAGAGGGTGTGAAAGCATTACTGACATACCAATTTGGACTAATAGGGACCCAAGGTTTCAGTTGAGAATATCACAAAACAAAATAATGGTCTTGGAAATGTTTAGATCAACTGGGGATGGTTTGGTTTGATCAGGAGGTTGGGGTTGGTTTTGTTTTGGTTTTTGCCCTTTTTAAAAAATCTTTTGAAACTTAGAGAAACACAGCAGAATTTTGTTGATAAAAAAATAATAAAAATCGTTTTAAAAAAATAAAATTTTGTTGGTGTTTAAAAACTCCGGGTGACGTCTTCCTTATTGAGTCAACTCTTTTGTTTGCATATACTTGGTCTCTTCTGGTTTCCTGATGGCCATATCTGAGAGTTCTCATCATTTTAAATGTCTCTTTAATTAAGCAGGAATGGATAAAACCATTTGTGTGGGTGTGTGTTTGTGAGTAGTATATTTCACTTATCATAATTCAAGTTTCATCCATGTTTTAGCATGTGTCAGAATTTACTTCTTTAAGGCTGATTTTTTTGGGGGGCGTTTATATTCATTAGGGATATTGGCCTGTATTTTTCTTTTTTCTTTTTTTTTAAATTTTATTAAAGTATAGTTGATTTGCAGTGTTGTGTTAATTTCTTCCGTACAGGAAAGTGACTCAGTTATACATATATTCTTTTCATATTCTTTTCCATTATGGTTTGTCGCAGGATACTGAATATTGTTCCCTGTGTTATACAGTAGGATCTTGCTGTTTATCCATCCTATATATAATAGTTTGCCTCTGCTAATCCCAAACTCCCATTCCTTCCCTCCCCTACACCCCTTCCTTGGCAACCACAAGTCTGTTCTCTATATTTGTGAGCCTGTAAAACCATTTTTAAAAGCCTCCAGGGACAATTCTTTATGCAGATATTTTCTTTATATTATATCCCAATCTTATTTATTGTGGCTCAGAATCAGGGGCCAAGAAACTATAGACCATAAGCTAAATTCAGCCTACTGCCTTTTCTTGTAAATAAAGTTTTATTGGAACCAGTTGTGCCCATTAGTTTACAAATTGTCTATGGCTGCTTTTGTGCTAGAGGCAAAGTTGAGTAGTGGTGACAGAGGCCATCTGGAGCTTTAGAGAAAATGTTTGTCAATCCCTGCTCTAAAGCAGGCATTGGGACCAGAATGGCACAAAGTGTTTCACAGCAGGTATCCCTACCATAATCAAATAATTCTCTGTGTTCGTTAATGCCTGTTTGTCCTACTTTATGTAAGTTCTTTGAGAGTCAAGGACTACATCTACCTCATTCAATATTTTCTCCCCAGGTCCTGAGCACAAAGACTAAAACATGGTACACAAGTAAGAAATATCTTTTGAGTGAATGAACTAAGTTGCTAGATGGATTTTGAGTTCTTGTGGGTCATAACTATGTCTCCGTCTTGAGTAAGAACCTGACCCACAGTAAGTTCTCTGTAACCGTATATTTGCTAAACAATCACTTGCATGGACTCTGAATTTAGAGAATGAATATGTTTTGCAGGACATTTAATGACCACGACTATTTTGTCTATATTTTGATGAATCTCTTCTATGCCACACTATTTATGCCCATCCTCTCTGTAACTTCACAGAATCCTCTGTGCCGCAAGCCCTGATATCTGATGTTTGGCTCTGATGGTGCTAGTCTCATCAATGATTTGCAAAGCTGGTCCTCCATCCCATGGAATCCATCTGTGCTTCACAGCGTGATCCCCAACAGCCTGAAGGGGCTCTGTGGGTGGCTCAGCCCAGTATTCATCGCCAAGGCACACGGGCATTCAGTCCACTAACACTTATATACAAGAGAAACCAGGAGCGGATGCTATCAGGTTCTGGAAAGCCATAGAGAGAAGGACTGAGTGGAAGAGACCTCTGGCCTGCCACACACAAAATGAATTTGTCATTTGGATATGGAAGATGGTTTAACATGAAAAGGAGAGAAATC
The DNA here is from genome assembly GCF_002837175.3 of Physeter macrocephalus. Classification (NCBI taxonomy): domain Eukaryota; kingdom Metazoa; phylum Chordata; class Mammalia; order Artiodactyla; family Physeteridae; genus Physeter; species Physeter macrocephalus. The sequence continues at coordinate 84,008,597 of NC_041224.1, forward strand.
AGACTCTCAAGGAGGCAACAAGACTTGGAAAAAGGAACATAACCTTTAAAAATTGTGAATCACTATGTTGTACACCTGTAACATACAATATTGTACATCAACTATACTTCAATTTTTAAAAAAAAGACTTGGAAAGAAGAACTAAGAGCTTGGGACTCAGACAGATCTGGGTAGGCACCCAAGCTCCAATACTTACTAGCTTTGTAAACCTGTGCCTATTAATTTCTCTGAGATAAAAACACCTTAATGACAAAATGGATGTAAAATGATAGTGTTGCCAGGACACTATGATAGATTTAAGATACCTAACAGTGACAGGTGCTCTACAAATTTTACTGCTCTTTCCCCTTCAGATTTTAATGCCACAAAGAGAATGATCTTTGAAAATTTCTACTTACCAAGCATTCCTTTCTTGGAACTAGACAGACACATGTCCTTCTCTGCACTGGGCAGGGCAAAACTCACCACAAACACTTCCACCCCATCAGCCATCAGGGCCAAACCCAAAACAAAAAAGAGGGTCCACTGGAAGCGTCCGTGGCCACATTCATCAATGATGGTCTCGTACTGGTGGGCCAGCTGCTCTTCCTCTTCCATCCTCTCGGCCATCAGGTCTGCCTGGCCCCGAAGACCATCCACCCTGGAGGGTGCCATCTTGGCCTGCTTGGCCTTGATGTCATCTGGGTGAGGGATGCCCTGGTACTCGCCCTCATAGATCTCATCCTCCTCATCATGGCCTTCTGTAACATCACTCTGTGCATCTTCTTCTGGATTGGATTCATTACCACGATAATAGCCATCACTGGGGGCATAGCCCTCATAGTTGTCATGATATTTGTAGTCATCCATTCCTTGGTTCTGGGACTGCCTGCTTGCCTCTTGAGCTATATCCCTTGCACTGTGAAAGAGGTTTGGGCTGTTTCAATAACCATCATCCATTCTATGTACAGAGGTTTAAATGTAGACTTCTTGGGTGAACGTGACACCTGTATTCTTCCCCTCGGTCTCAAAGGCAACCTAAGAATCCATTTGCATTCAATGTCTATTGGAAGTCTTTGGAAAGTTTCAAATTCTGGTCTGGTCTCCTGCAGCAATCCAAGGGTATTGTGTTGGAGACGTTCATTAGAAATGGGTCCAGCTGTTCTCCTTGACAAGGAGACTGCAGGACTTGGCAACTTGCTGACTGGCCTGGTGTGTTCTGCTACTGAAGGTTATACCCTGGAGTACAGAGAAAGGAAAGAGAAGAATGTTATGAAATGTGGAAATTCTGACAAAATACTCTCAGAATTAAATAAATATGTTTATTAGTGCCAGTGCTTCATGTGTAATGTGGAGGAAATCTTGGTTAGACATCAGATTCATACCAAAGGAATGAGCCTTAAACCAGTGAGAAAGGGCAGTGGTCAGAGAGGCCCTTGGAAGCACTGATTAACCCATGAAAGGGGTCAAGTCTTATACAAGAATGAAATATAAAGCGAGCAAGAGATTTTCAATACAAGACGATTTTGTGTTATGGGTTTTCTGTTAGAATAGATCAAGCTTTTGGCAACAGGGCAGGTTTATTACAGCTCAGCTTCTGTTATGAGGAGGCCAGCTTTTCTAACTTTGGCATGAAGTGGCTGTACAATTTTACATCTAGAAATGTATGGCAAAGAAATATCCAGGACCATTTTTCCCAGGCCTCAGCTTACTTTTGAAACTCAGCATTGTGGTTCCAGGGCCACTCTGACCTTGTGCTTGTCTTAAATAGGCAAGAATAGTTGCTAAAGACCCAGAGCCAGAGAGCTTGTGCCTGAAATTTGATTCTGCCACATAATGGCCATGTGATCATACACATATTTTTCTGAGCCTCAATTTTCTCATCTGTAAGTTGGAGATAACAATAGTACTTAACCCGTAAGGCTGTGCATAAAGTACTTAGAACAGTGCCTGACCTGCTCGGTAAACACTATTTAAGCATTGATGTTATTTGGCTCTTTTTTTTTCTAGCTCCAGTTCTGGAAACCAAGACCCAGTATTGTCAGAGCCAAGACCCCACCTTATATCCCAATTCCAATCAGTGGGTCCATCTGTTGATTTCCGTGCCCAACAGACCCTGTCCTAATTACATCCCTAGAATCACAGTTCTCACACGGTCTGGAGTCACCATTTAACAATGTCTCCTGGGTACCAGAAACTGTGTTAAATGTGTCACATCCCTTATCCCTAATTCCTACAACAATCAGAAAAAGAAGGAAAATGTGTTTGCATCCTTATCTTACAGATAAAGAAACTGTGCCTCAGGTGGGGTTAGATCAAGGTCACAGAACCAGGACTCAACCAGGTCCACTGATCCCCAAAGTCAGTTCTTTCCATGGCTGTCGTGCTTCCCAAATGCTGTTCCAAGGGCCTGTCACACTAGATCCCCCGGGGAGTTTAGAAAACAGATTCTAGAATGCATGCAGAGGGATTGGTTCAAGCTCAGAAATCTGAGTTTTCACACGGTTCCCCAAGTGGCTCTGAGGCCCAGCTTCTCACTGAGCAGCCTCCCTGCTGGAGGCCAGACCCCTCCCGGACACCTTAACTCACTTCAACTCTCCCCACTGCCAGACCCTCGGACTAAGATGGATGCTCAGATCTCTTCATCAGGGCTGCCAGAAATCCACTCCCCAGCTCAACCCACCTGCTGTCAAGTACATACTCGTTCCCTCAACCTTTCCAGGCCTCCCTGTCACACCCGAAACCCACACTGTCCTTTCACCAAGCTCAGCCGACGCCACCCCACAGTGGACTGGACACGCTTGCCCTCACCGTGCCCACAGGGTATCCCTGGACCCCCTGCCCTACACCTGTCTGCCTGGCTCTCCTCACCCTCAGCCCTGGAAAGACTCCAGCTCTGGAACTAATTTTTTTTTTTTTTTTTTGCGTTAGGAGGGCCTCTCACTGTTGTGGCCTCTCCCGTTGCGGAGCACAGGCTCCGGACGCGCAGGCCCAGCGGCCATGGCTCACGGACCCAGCCGCTCCGCAGCATGTGTGATCTTCCCGGACCCGGGCATGAACCCGTATCCCCTGCACCGGCAGGCAGGCTCTCAACCACTGCGCCACCAGGGAAGCCCTCTGGAACTAATTTGACTCCAAAAACACAGGGGATATCTACTGGGGGATGCCAGACACTAGTGGTTCTCAAATGCAGGGTGGGCCAGAGCCACTCAGGGCATGAGGGGCTCATTAGAAATGCAAATCCCAGCACCCCTCCCCCCAAAGACTCTGAACCTGCAGAGCTGGGATGGGGCCTGGAAATCTGCAACTTCCGCAAACGTCATAAGGAATCCAGTGGACTACGCTTTGAGAAACAGTGAGGTAAAAAATCAGCAAGAAATATTTACTGAGAACTGATTCTCACTTCCTCCTTTCAGATTTTTCACCATCCCCAGTAAATAAATTTGTATTAGGCCATGCTGGCCTGAACCATGTCAAATTAATATTCTAAATCTGTTTTTATTATATGCATTTAGGACCACAGGAGGAATATAAATCACATGTAAACAGCATGAGAGCTTTGCAGAGTGCTATAAAAAATGGAGAAAGAACACTCCAACTGCCTGAGATCTGATGTGTTATTTCCATCCTGGGGGTTCTGCAAAAATGTCATGAACTAAAAATGATAGATTTGCCATTCCAAAAGCACATGTGGGAAATACCACTCAAGGCAAAGGTCCTGGGACTTGCTCTGTGGAAAGAAGCAGATCTTTGTCAAAACAAATTCCACTCATCTGATCCAGTTAAATGAACTGCTGTGAATGTCAGGTGTCGTGGAGTCGGGAAGACTCACTGTCAAGTGCTGTGGGGGTTTTTTTCTCTTTCATTGAGAAATGCCACCTCACTTTTTTCAGCAAAGTATTTTCTAGAGAGTACAGCTATTAATCTGTTATGGGTTGAATTGGGACCCCTCCCCCCTAAAAAAAAAAAAGGTATATTGAAACCCTAACTTCCAGTACCTCATAATGTGACCTTATTTGCAACTACGTCTTTATAAGGGTAATCAAGTTAAGATGAGGTCATTAGGGTGGGCTCTAATCCAATATGACTGGTGACTTATCAAAAGGGGAAATTTGGATGCAGAGACAGACACACACAGAGAAAAGATGATGTGGAGACACAGGGAGGGTACCATTGACAAGACAAGGGATGTCTGAGGCCACCAGAAGCAAGGAGAGAGGCCTGGAACAGATTCTCCTTCACAGCCCTCGGAAGGAATCAACTCTCATCAGGATCAACCAAAACCAACACCTTGCCTTTGGATTTCTAGCCTTCACAACTGTGAAATGATACATTTCTTTCTTTAAGCCACCCAGTTTGTACTCCTTTGTTATGGCAGCACCAGGAAACTCATAAATTCAAAAACATCAGCAAGTCTAATGATTATCAGCTAAACAGCAATAATAAAACAACCAGAAGAGCAGCTGTTAACTGTAGACTAAGATGAGCATGTTACAAGCATTACCTCATTTATCCTCACAGCCAATAGTGAAGCAACGTTATTCTCTCCATTTCACAGATGAAGAAACTGAGGGCTAAGAGGGTTAAAGAATGTGCCCAATGTAACACAGAGAATCAATTTCAGGGCTTGTATTTGAAGCCAGCTTCAAAGAGAATGTTAGGGATGATGTACAGTGGAAGAAACTTAGGAGTCCAAGGAGACAGGTCAGGGTCACACAAGGAGCTGCCTACAGAGCTAGGACTGACATTGGGCTTCTGACTCCCAGGTCCAAGTTTGTTTGCCCATTCTTAACAAACATTCCCCAGGATCTTTGGTGCTTAAGGCATTGTATTAGGTATGACATGACTTGATCCCCATTCTCAAGAGGTCTACCCCTCATGAGAGAGTCAAACAACACAAAGCATCATGCAGTCATAAAAATTAAATGTTAATATTAACTCTCACTAATATTATCTTTCATTTATTGAGTACTTGCCTTGTGGCTTTGAGCCAAGTACAATGCTAAGTTTATCGTGTGCTCTACATATTCCAACTGGGACAAGAACCCTATGAGGCAGGGGCTATTTTTATACTCAGTTTACAATAAACAAGACTGAGGCTGAAGAGGTTGGACAGATGACCAGGGTCACAGGTTGTAGGTTCTCTGAGGAGGTTCAGAGAAGGGAAGGATTGCTATGAGCTGAGTTCTGCTGAAATAGCATCTTAGAGGTTGGGGGATTTCCAAGGGCAGGAAAGGGCTCAGAGAAGCAAACAACAGAGAGGAGGGCACTACAGGCTGGAGAACAGGGAGAAGCAAAGGCACAGAGGTAGGAATGGCTTCACTTGTTTTGGCAGCAATGAAGCATCTGCCCACAGCAGAGGATCCAAGAAGGGGCGATTATGGGAGATAGACTGGGGAGGGAAATAGCAACCAGTCTGAATGTCCTGCTCAGGGACTGAGAATTTTCCTTTGAGCAAGGGAAGCCCTGAAGTTGTTGTTGAAGTGAGTAAAGTAGCGTGTCATGCAGAGCAGGGATCTGGAAAGATTTTCCTGGTGGGAATGCGTGTCCTGGTTTTTAAGTAAAAACCTAGAGACAACAAAACCAGGTAGAAGTTTTCGTATGTGTGTGTGTGTGTGTGTGTGTGTGTGTGTGTGTGTGTGTGTGCGCGTGCGCACCTGTGTGAATAATCCAGAGGTGAGGTTAGGCCTGGACAAAGGTGGTGGCCTCGGGACAGGAAGAGAAGGACGAACACAAGGGGACTTACAGGGGAGAACAAGTGATGTATTTCCTGTCAGGTGAGAGGAAGCAGAAAGGGTAACTAGGACGACGATGACTCTAGGGGGGCAAATCCTGGACTGGAAATCTTTCCAGCATCCTACATTTGCCGTGTAACTTAGACAGACAGGGACTTCCCTGGTGGTCCAGTGGGTGAGACTCCACGCTCCCAATGCAGGGGACCCAGGTTCGATTCCTGGTTGGGGAACTAGATCCCGAATACATGCTGCAGCCAAGAAGTCTGCATGCTGCAACTGAAGATATTGCATGCCACAACGAAAATGCCTCATGCTGCAACTAAGACCCAGTGCAGCCAAAATAAATAAATTTGAAAAAGAAAGACAGACAAGTCTTTTTTCAGGCTGATCTGCCTTTTTGGAGGGTGGTAGGCTATATAGCAGAATGGTTCAAGAACACAACCCCTAGTGTTAAGGCCCCAGGTTCAAATCCTGACTCTACCACTTCCTGCTACCTGTGCGCAAGCTACTGGCAACTCTGTGCCTCAGTTTCCTCACCTGTAAAATGGTTGTAATACTAGTACCTACGCTGAGGATTTGGGAGGAAAATCCACGAAGAGCGCTTAGCACGGTGCCTGGCACAAATGTGATCAACATAAATTTGATTTTTTATTATGATTGTTGCTGTTGTTAAGATTATTATCTGAGGATTGATAATAGGAAAATGTAGCCAGGATCTCAGCTTGAGCCTTGCCTAACTCCACGTGAGACCTGGGGCCCATCTGGACTGGGCTGGGGAACAAAACACAGAGGAAAAACAAACTGACATTTAGTTATTCATGAAAACCACTGCTTCTCCAAAATGACCAGCACAAATCTCTTAAGCATCCTCCTTTAACTCTTACATTCTGTTAAACTCTGCATCTATGCTATCTGATTCAAAATCATCACGTGGTAAACACTTGTTCATGATTAAATATCACATAGAACAAAGCTAAAAATAATGTTATAATCAAATGATGTAATGCTTCCCAAAATGTGTTCTGCAGAACATTAGGCCTTTTAATATGCTCATTTAAGGGGAAAAAAGGAATTTCAAGAGCAAACAAGTTTAGGAAATGTTGCATACTCTATTCACCATTTTCTTTCAGAGATTCATAATGCACATGACTATGTTAAAAGCTGTGAGAAGACCTGAATAAAAACCTATTTCACAGCACAATGAGATACCACCACACACCCATCAGAATAGTTACAATCAATAGACAGACGATAGCAAGTGCTGACTAGGATATTATGAACTAGAACCCTCATACACTGTTGGTAGGAATAAGAAATGGTTCAGCCACTTTGGAAAACAGTTTGGCACGTTCTTAAAATGTTAAACATACACTTACCGAACAATTCCAACCTAAGAGAAATAAAAACACATGCCCACACAAAGACTAATACGTGAATGTAAATAACAACATAATTTACAATAGCCCCAAACTGAGAACAATACAAATGTCCATCAACTAATGAATGGATGAACAAAAGGTGGTATATCCATGCAATGGAAGAATAACCAGCAAGAAAAAGGAACAAACTACCGGTGCATACTACAACATGGACGAACCTCAAAACCATTACACCAAGTAAAAGAAGGCAAACACAAAGGGCCATGTAGCGTATGACTCCATTATGTGAAATTCTCCAGAACAGGCAAATCCATAGAGACAGAAAGCAGATAAGTGGTTGCCTGGGGCCAGGGTGGGAGCGGGGAGTGACTGTAAGTAAATTTGAGGAAAGTTGAGCCAGAGAAGTGTTGTGAGTGTTCTAAAACTGGATTATAGTGATGGTTGTTGCACAACTCTATAAATTTACTAAAAATCATTTACTCTAATGAGTGGATTTTATGCCATGTATATTTTAATAATAAATTATTATTATTTTATAATTTATATTATATAATAAAACTGCTGTTCTTCCCCTCTTTCTTCCCCCCAAAATCTATTTAACAGGTGGAAACCAGTGTTACCCGTGATTATGGACCTCTTTTTCCTTGGAACCCATATTAACATTAGGCTCTTCTAAATAGTGAAGTACTGATTTAGAGCCTAAGCTTCATTCATCCTAGGATTTTGTCATGTCTTGAAAGCCAATTTGGCAAGCATCACGGAGTCCATTTGCATGCATGAGAATTAGGGAAAACAGCCTGGTCGTAGCCCAATGGGCCACAGGTGGAGGGAAAGATAATTCTGAGATTTTCCACCGGATTCAATCAAATCTCGGTGGTATATCAAGAGCCCAGAATGTGGCAAGTTGGGTGCAAACAATAATGGAAGACGGTCCCCTTAGCAAAGATGCCAGTAGACTGAGACCCACCCCTAGAAAGCTGAGCACACTCTTTGGCCTCCTTGGCAGGAGTCAGTAGCAGCTGTGCCTTCAGCTGCAATTGGCCTTGATGAGACATTCACCCCAAAGAGTCAGGGCAGAAGAACATGGCAGATAACCTACACTTAGAAAGACTAGTGCACCAACACAGGAGATGGCCTTGGGTACTCCTGAAAGTATTTGGCAGGAATTAAGGGGGAACTGAGGCATACAGGGGCAAAGCCTGAGAAAATCGTATTTAGAACCTTAGTGTAATTCTATTTCACATGAACAAGAGATAGGAAAGTCAGCAAACTCAGATAGGCACTAATGAGATAGCCAATGTGTCAGTTAGCTTTGCAGACACGTCTTATTTCAGTTCCCATCTTAATTGTGTAGGTCATGCCAATAATGAGTCCAAAGAGAGGACAAGAGGGTTCAGTACAAAATATTGTCAGTTGTTTAAGAGAAAGACCGCTAGACCACTAGATAGAGGATGTGACCTATAGCCCTATGCCTGCCATCGAGTCAGGGTGGGACCCTGGATGCAGCCCTCAGTTCCATGTGTCTAAATGACAGGCTGTACGGGATGACTCTTAAGGTCCTTTCCAGCTCTCTGATTCAATATTTTCTTCTATATCTGTGACAATGCTTTGAACCATCTAAGTAATATATAAAACATTATTATTATTATTTTAATATCTGGGATAGTGTCCATTTTAAGCTAAGAGCAACAATTTCCTAACTGATTAACCATTTTCTGGCAATGCAATGACTCTTTATTCTTAAACATTTAGAATTACTCCAAGAGGTCCCATGGCATTCTGCACATATCTCTATAATCACATTATACTGTGACTGTTTATGTGTCTCTCTGCCAGGAGATTGTGAGCAATTCTAGGATAGGTAAAACATGGGATTTTACTAATTTTTAAATCTCTAGAACCAAATACAGAGTCTTTAAACATAGAAGGTCCTTGAAAATGCAACCTCAATAAAGGAGGTTAATAGTTATTCAGTGCCTGCTTGAAAGCAAGTCAAAATGGCACCTGAGCCAGAGTGCCCCTGCCCTGGCTGTAAATAGACCAATTGGTTTACCTTTATTTACCAAAAAAAGTCAGATCAGCTGACATCCTGAAGACGCCACCTTTTACAAGGAGTCATTCACTCTTTCACTTCCCTACTGGCCTTTCATTGACACCGAGGTCCCGGCTTGGTGCAATGGTCCTAAGGACTACTTGAGTTATTTGTTATCAACTTTCAGACTATAAAATATGTTTTAACCACCTGCTATGCTTCCTGAAATACACTGCTTGATGTTTCTGGGGTAGGTTACATCTACCGTGAGCCGAAAATAACAAGGCTTAATCTGGCTAGTATCGGAAGATGTGTTCTCTGAGGCTTCCAACCTCAGATGTCCCACTTAAAACAGTGTGGGCTCATTAGTGTGACATTAAAAGTACTTCTCTCTTCTTAGCTGAATCACCCAGCTGTTCTATTGTGTTAAAACAGAAAGCCAGTTTCCAAGGTGTATTGGTTATTAAACAAGAACCAAACTACATCATCTTTTTGCTGGAGGAAAAAACAAATACTTTAAAGGAATTCCAGCCTTAATTTGACTGTTTAGAATGGTTCTTTATTTTAAAATACAAAAGTAAAATAACAATTTATGGAGAAGTACATCAGTCAAAGCATCATTTAGAACATCAAGCCCAGAAAACAACCCATATGTTAAGTAATAGGGGCTAGGTAAATGCAGGTTATACATACTTATATAGTTAAATATTATGGGTTTTGAAGGACTTATTAAGAAAAAAAATGATCACACTATAATAGTAGGTGAAAATATAGGTAAATCATATATTTACATCATTATACCAATAGTTTCTGTAATATTATATATTGTAAATATGTATTTATTTATACTACACAAATGTATATGGTGGGATGATCTGTTAAGATGTTAATGTTGACCTAGTAATCCCTGAAATGCTAATTCTCTCCCTCTCTGCTCCTCTGTGTTCTAAAGCCAGGTCAGGGTTTTTCACAGTGTGGTCCTCAAATCACCTACAGGAGGATCACTCGGTACCAATTAAACACAGATTCTTGGACCCCATTCCAAACCTTCTGACACAGAAGGGGGAAAGAAATCTGTTTTATTAGCAAGCTCTCCAGTAATTCTTGTGATCACTCAAAGTCAAGAACCTCTGGTTGATGCTCTTCTTACCCCAAGAAGCAGTTAATTTCTTTTTTGTTTTAACATCTTTATTGGAGTATAATTGCTTTACAATGGTGTGTTAGTTTCTGCTTTAAAACAAAGTGAATCAGCTATTCGTATACATATATCCCCATATCTCCTCCCTCTTGCATCTCCCTCCCACGCTCCCTATCCCACCCCTCTAGGTGGTCACAAAGCACCGAGCTGATCTCCCTGTGCTATGCAGCTGCTTCCCACTAGCTATCTGTTTTACATTTGGTAATGTATATATGTCCATGCCACTCTCTCACTTTGTCCCAGCTTACCCTTCCCCCTCCCCGTGTCCTCAAGTCCATTCTCTACGTCTGCCTCTTTATTCCTGTCCTGCCCCTAGGTCCTTCAGAACCATTTTTTTTTTTTAAGATTCCATATATATGTGCTAGCATGAGACCCTTGTTGCTGCTCCTGGGACTGCAGGATTAATAGCCTCCATGGGCACCCACAGCCTGTATTTCATCCAGAGTGCTGCCTGCAGGAGGGACAGGGCTCTGTCTTCTCTCAGGGAACTTACAACCCCCTTCTCTAGCTTGAAACAAAAAGAAAAAAACAAAGCAGTTAATTTCTTTGTGATTCAAGGGAAAATCCAAAGAAGCCCTAAACCAAGTCTTCAGACAATTAGATCCTTCCAGGAGCTAAGCTAGAAGGGAAGGGGAAGAGAAGCTGGTGCTTTGACTTGTAGGGGAGGGGGGGGACTGAGAGAGGGCGACTCGTAGGTGGCAGAAAGCCTGTTCCCATAGGCAGCACTGAGTAGCAGAAAGAACCAGAACCACTGTGGCTACAGCCCTGGACCAACAGCCAAGCATCTCCGCCATTTGGGGGACCACTTAAGTGGTCCAATGGAGTGGGGAAGGGAGCCCTAAAAAAAGACTGATAATTGCCATCTTATCAACCCTACTGTAATTTGATTATGAAAAACATTTTTAATGGTATTTCTTGCCTAGCAGTGACATTGTAAAGCAAGTTCTTGCCCCCTGCATATATCTGCAGATTCCATCTCTGCTCCTTATAAGCTCTGAGAGTCTGAGCAAGCTGTTTAACCGTCAAGCTTCAGTTTCCTCATGTGTGAAATGAAGAGAATATGGGTTCCTATTCATTGGGTTGTTATGAGAATTAAATGAGTTAATATGTTCAAAAAGCTCAGTACAGTGCCTATCACCAAGGAAGAGCTAAAAAAAAAAAAAGCTATTATTATATAAATGAATAACACACAGGATATGCACTTCTACATACTCACTAACCTCTGTAGCAATGCCTAACAGAGCCAGAAGGACAATAAGAGCCTTCGCCTCATCCCACAAGCAGCAAATCTGCAGCCTTTGAGGTACGGTTCTCTAGATTTTTTAGCATCCCAATCTGCTGGAGCCCCGCCCTGAATCCCTACCCCTGGGCCAGTGTCCTGACCACCTCTCCCCATCACTCTGTACCAGCTCCTCTCTCTGGAGACCCAGACCCTGACAAACATCCCTGTAATCACCAGATATTTTGCTCCTGTTGGGGTTCAGGGTGGGCCCCCCAAAATACACCACAATGGCATATTGATTACTTTGAATTAGTTACTTAAGAAACAGCCAATGCTGGAGGGTCACTCTGACCCTCCTTTCTATCTCTCTGAAAACAGGAAATAAATCTCTCATGTAAAAGGTACACTCCCTATATCTGGAGGTAGAAGAATACCCTTATTGCCAGAGACAGGGAATTCAGGCTGAGAAGCCTACGTAAACAAACCCTTGTCACTTCTTTAATTTACTACCCCAAGCCCAAACTCTAGATTCTTCACTAATTCAGTGTCCCAAACCTAAGTCTTTTTGTCCTGTAAATTCCTCACAAATACATTGTTTCCTTGTCTAAAAAGTATAAAGGCCGCCTGCTTTGGCCACTTCTTAGGTCTCATTTCTACCAGACCCCCTTATGCACAAATTAAAATTTGTTTCTTTTTTTCCTGTTCATCTGTTGTGTGTCACTTTTATTATTAGTCCAGCCACAAGGACTCAAGAGGGATTGAGGGGGAAATTTCCCCTTCCCCGACACTCCCAAATGACTGATGCCCAAGGCGAATTTCCCAGAATGGGTGATGCTACATTTCTTGGTATCTGACATGATTTCAAGAGATGTTCGAGCATCGCATTAAATAACATTGAATCACATAAAGAAAAAGTGCATTTTTAATGTTCTTTCAATCCCTCTCAATTGTCAAAGGAAAAGTCTCCTTTGGGGGGCCAGCACAGCTCTACCTCCTGACTTGCTAACTTGACAACTGCCCTTTTTAACAAAGTGAAAACAAGCCTTAGATTCAGAGCTTTTAGCAAGGCATGGTATCTGGCTAAACATCAACAACATAACATTGTATTGTTTTCACTGTGTTTGTTTTTATAGTTACCTTATATTTATAAGAGTGGTATAGTTTCCTTCCTAAATAAATGTATTCCTTTAATAAGAGTGAGTTGATCTTTAAAAATTAAGTAAGAGTATGATCTTTGCCAGGGATATGGTAAAAATCTTGAGGATCATGCATGAATGACGCAAGCTTGACAAATACCACCCAGACAGAAAACACTGCCTTCAAGGTAGAATGAAAGCAACATTTTCTTATCTGAGCACTTCAGATTTATCATCTCATTTCAACTTCACCACACTATGAGATAGTTATGAAACGGAGCAGGACCCTATAGTCATTCCCCTCTGTCCTCCACCTGCCTTTTGCCTGTGGAAAAACTTTAGCCAAAGAATAAGTTTAATCAGAGAAGTGAGAAAATGCAGAAACAAAGGAAAACAGTAGAAGGAGACCAAATAATAGTTTAGTCATGAAGCAAACTCAAGGACCTTTAGTTCCTCCTCAAGGGCTACAGATAATATTCTGAGCCATATCCTGTGAGCTGTCTTGTAGATACTGAAACTCCCACCAGGTGGAAGAAGTTAGCTACATGAGGACCAGACTGTAGCCATGACATATCAGCTGCCACAATTCCGAGAACTGGCCTCAAAGAAATGGAACAAACCAACCGTGGAACTGAAGACTAACTGTACTTAAAACAATCAAGATGACGCTGATCAGACCACTGATGACCAATTTCAAGATGTCAGTCAGAGCTGACTGTGCTGTTTCTACATGTAGCCCCTCCATCTGCCTATAAAAGCTCTTGCGCCCTGGTTGTCAGCGGGGGACGGAGGCGGGTAGTCGGCCTTTGGACAGGAGTCTGCTCTCCCCACCCCCGCAGTTGCCGGCCTCCAAAATAAAGCAAACTTTCCTTTCCACCAACCTTGCCTCTTTATTGGCTTTTGAGCAGCGAGCAGCCGGATCCCACTTTCGGTTATAGTTATGCTTGTTTTTCTATTCCATAGATAAGAAAACAGACTCAGAGAGGTCAAGTCACTTGCCAGGGTCACACAGCTAGTAAGTTTGAGAGTCAGGATGCAAACTCTCCATCTTTACTAAGCTTCCTCCCCCACACCCTTATTGCCTCTCCTGCTGCCAGAAGGGTACCTCTCAGAAACCAATGCTAGCCTGAAGAAAAATTAAATGTTGACTACCACTGAGAGGGTCTGCCTGCCAGATAACACAGACCCTCCAAACCAGGCTCTGGGATCCTCTATTCCTCCACAATCCCACTTTACCTTACAATCAAATACACTCAACAAAGACTGTATACTGTAAGCAACAACTGAAAACATCCCTGTATGTTCACTTGGGAACAGATGTGTCCTAAGTAAATTCACAGACTGACAAAATTACACAGCAAATTTGGGTAACATAGGGGCAGAAAAATGTTCTCTTCTTCCCTAGGTTCTTTGGCTGGCCTAATAGTTAAATTGCCACAGTACAAGTGAACAGGAGAAAAACAGATTTAACTTTATACATAGAGGAGTCTCAAAAAAATACGAGACTCAAAGAGGTGACTAACACAGGCAGCTTTTATACCTTTTACACAAAGAAACAACAAATTTATGAAGAATTACCAGGACAAAGGGGATTGTACTTTGGGTAGTAAATTAGTAAAGAAGTAACAAGGTTCGTTTATACAGCCTTCTTGGCTCTAAATTCCCTATCTCTTGTGACAAGGATGCTCTCTACCCTCCTGTTACAGGGTAGGTACCTTTCATGTGGGAGATTTATTTCCTGCTTTCAGGGGAACAAAGGAGGATCATAGCGTTCTTCTTGTACTGGCTGTTTCTTAAGTAACTTTAATTCAAAATAATCAATATGCCAAAGTGGCATCTTTTGGCGTGGCATATTCTGCTTCCTTTCAGTAACGTCAGATTTTCTAATGATGGGATCTCCATGGAGGCCAGTGAGTCCAGAGGAAGTTAAGGGGACTTTGGGAGGATAGCTGGAGATATATGTGGAAAGGAAGGTAGAGCCAGATTAGGAAGGACCTTGAGTGACAACAGAGGGTGTTGAACTCATTGACACCTCGAAGTTTGAGGAGTGAAGAAGCACAGGTACATTTTAGACTAACCTGGAGGAAAGGAAAGGAATGGGGTCAAGCTTTTTGCTTTTTGGAAAATTTTTTTGTTTTGTTTTTTTCTGAGAAGCAATATTTCCTTTGGAACGAAAAGTAAGAGCTATTAAAATGGAGCCCTCTGTGCTGCCCACATCTACCTGGAAACTCATAGAACACAGAACAGGCTTATCTAAGGGAACATTTAAAGATCGGTCCCAATGCTGGTGGACTTCCATCTCCGAGAGCAAGAAGAGATATTAGAACCTGCTGGGCATTTCAAATACACTTTATTTTCCTTCTCAAAATAGATTTGGGGCTTCCCTGGTGGCACAGTGGTTGAGAGTCTGCCTGCCGATGCAGGGGACGCGGGTTCGTGCCCCGGTCCGGGAAGATCCCACATGCCGCGGAGCGGCTGGGCCCGTGAGCCGTGGCCGCTGAGCCTGCG
>NC_041224.1:84023914-84060738 GCF_002837175.3 Physeter macrocephalus
GCTCCGCAATGGGAGAGGCCACAACAGTGAGAGGCCCGCGTACTGAAAAAAAAAAAAAAAAAGATTTGATTCAAAAATAGTTCTACTGGTTGAAAGCGCAGCTTAAAGATAAGAAACAAATCGTTTAGAGCACTATGCCAATAACAGAATTGAATATAAGCTTGAAGACTGCAGTGGCCATCATCAAGAAAGCCAAACACCCAGGACCCCCTTCTTGTGTGGTTTACAGATTTTGCCCACTGAGCCTATTAGATTTTACATCTTCACACTATGCCAAAGAAATAAGGTCTGGAGACAAGTCTTCAACCAACTGACGCTGCCTCAGAGCATCCCTCACCTGAATCACCCCAACATGGTCAGCACACTTCCTCACAGCCTAACATCTCCTAGTGGTTTCTTCAAACCACTGTCCTCAAATTTGGCCTTGAAAGACCCTCGCTAAACAATGCCCACTCCACCTCCCCAGCTGTATTTTCTCCTTTTCTGATAACTCCTCCTAGGGGACTAGCCTTACTGAATTGTCATCATTATAGTCACTCATGTATTCCATAAATACTTTGGGGGGAGGCATACCAACTACACAGCAGGTCCTGTATCAGGTGCTGGGGACACCAAGGGGAATATAACAAGCTCCTGCCCTCATGTCCCTTATAGTCTAGTTCATGGACATTTTACTAAACCTAAGAACAACAGATTTCTGTAAGGAGAGGGTCCTTTCTTCACACATAAGATAGTCTCCATCTTCTGGTGTGTTACAAACTTTAGAAATAGATCCCCCCCCAAAAAATATACAGAAATGGCATTAAACTTAAATGGTTTGATACTCCACTGGGGGAGGGGGTGTTGGTTGAAAATTTGGGTCTCTTCCTAAAAGACTATAAACTTGGTGGATACAGATCTATGAGGAAAATGAAGAGTAGCATGGACAGATTAATATAGTTGATATCCAGGAGGAACCAAGACCTCCCCATCGTGCCCCAAAGGCAAGTCTGAGGACCATTGGCAGGGCTGAAGGAATTCTTCTTCATGTCTTTATTTACCTCTTCTCTCATCTTAGCCCTCGTCCATTTTTCTTCTTAAAACGAGCCTGTTCTTCTACCATATGATCCTGCAATCCCACTCCTGGGCATATATCCAGAGAAAAACATGGTCTGAAAGGATACATGCACCCCAATGTTCATTGCAGCACTGTTTACAATAGCCAGGACATGGAAGCAACCTAAATGTCCATTGACAGATGAATGGATAAAGAAGATGTGGCACATATACACAATAGGATATTACTCAGCCATTAAAAAGAATGAAATAATGCCATTTGCAGCAATATGGATGGACCTAGAGATTGACCTACTGAGTGAAGTAAGTCAGACAGAGAAAGAGAAATATTGTATGTTATGCTTATAGGCAGAATCTAAAAAGAAATGATACAAATGAACTTATTTACAAAACAGAAACAGACTCACAGACTTAGAGAAAGAACTTATGGTTACGGGAAGCGGGGGAAGGATGTGGGGAAGGGATAGTTAGGGAGTTTGGGACTGACATGTACACACTGCTGTATTTAAAATGGATAACCAACAAGGACCTACTGTACAGCACAGGGAACTCTGCTCAATATTCTGTAACAAACTAAATGGGAAAAGAATTTGAAAAAGATTAGATACAGGTATATGTATAACTGAATCACTTTGCTGTACACCTGAAACTAACACAACATTGTTAATCAACTATGCTCCAATATAAAATAACAGGTTAAAAAAACCCAAAAAACTAGCCTGCTCTGTGCCACATTCCAGCCTGGCAATAACCCAGCCATGGAAGCGTCCCTCCTCTAGGGTTGCCTGCAGGTAGCAGCTTCTGCAGCTCAGGCTTATGGACTTACCACACGCTGCTCAGCTAGGGGTCCCTGATTTCTTCTGCCCAGTTATGGCTCCACCCGGCATCCCATCAGCCCGCTGCTCTCCCGGCCCCTGGAAACCTTCCCCACGTTTCTCACTTTGAAGAAACTATAAGTAGAGGCCTCCAGCTTATCTTTCTCTTACCAGTCCCCTGTAGTTCCCTGAAATAATATATATTTTTTAATTTACCCCAGTACATTCTAATTCTTGTCTTCGCCTCCTAATTATCCTGGAATGACTCAGTCTCTGGGTGTGATTGTCCCTATGGCTCTCCTCTGCCCCCCACTCCAATGTATGACATCTCTGTAATTAGTCTCCTTCTCCCCATCCGCACCTCTAATTCAGCTTTGGCAAAGTATAAACTTTGTAATTAGAAAGAGCTCAAATGTTGCCAGGAATGCAAACACATTTAGTGCTAGAGCCTAGAGTTTTGTACAGTTCTGGGCTCCACTCCAAATCCTAGAGTAACAGCAAAAGAAAAGGGGAAAGGAAGGGACCCTTTAATGAGCTTGTAGTACATGTCAGGAGCTTTCTCACACACAAGCTCATTTAATCCTTTCAAAGACCTAAGAGGTGGGTTTAGGTAACAGGAGCTCAGAGAGGCCAAGAGAATTGCCCAAGGTCACAAGCCTGGAGAGAGGCAGAGTCAGACTCACACCCAGGTCTATCCCTGGCAGCCTCTGCTGTGGTCTTTGGGCTTCTCCACAGTATTACTGAATGTCACAGATTATCTCAGTCTGATACCTGACAAGCCTGGCTACTTGGGTGATGAAATTCCTTGACATGCCTCTTTCCACCGTTTGGCTTTCCTGTTGAAATTACTCCTACCTATTTGGTAAGGAGAGATTTTAAATGATGTCATCATCTTAAAGAACTCCGCTTAAGCCATTCAAAGCAGTATTGCTACACACGCACTCTTGCAGCTGACTGCCTAGATTGTCAGCACCTTGAGGGCAGGATCCACCTTGTATTTGTCACCCAGGTGGTAGGTTGAAGGACTTTGCACTAAAGGCACTTAATAAATACTTTATTACAAAAGAAAAATAAAGAGAAGATTGGACTCCTGCCCAACTGAAGCCCAGGGCAGTGGAAACCCAAATAACCCATCGCAGCATCCTTTCATCTGTCCTTGGATACCAAAATGAACTCTGAGAGAGCTATGTCCTGGGGTCCTCAGTAGGACAGAAGAAGGGAGGAGGTGGGTAGGAGGGAACCAAACTAGGTAACAGGAAGCTTATTTTTTTAAAAGATGTATCTTCCTTGTCCTCCTGTTTCTAAATTGCCTTATTACTTAGAGGGTTATCATATACCCTCTACAGGGAAAAGATGAATTTTAAGAAGACCTGGCAGGGATATTTTCATGGGCTCCTCAACAGCTATTGGAATCATCCTAGACACAGATGGTGCATCACTGCAACATGCTGTGTGAAGGACAATTCCTGCTCAGGTGTCATCCGGGATCCACCCCCAGAGCTGCCAGCTGCCGCCATTGGGAGCCTTGAAACCAAAGACACCATGTCTTTCTGTGTTCCGTGAATATGGGACTGTCCCTAGCAAAATGATCTTTGGAAACTTTCACCTCTGAAATCAGCTAACCCAGTGTTGTTTTCTTTTCAGAAGGAAAAATAAAAATACTTTCCTCTTCTTCATAAAGCACACAGTCATGATTTGCCCTAGAGAGCTAAGGAAAAAAGGAGGTAATTTGCAAGCTGTTGTGCATATAAATAGAAGTGTAGATACAAAGGTTTTTGGAAAATGGGAGGGGTCTCTGCTGGGGTATTGGAAACCAGCTGTTCAGACACCAGTCAGTTTGTACTACATCAGAAATGTAGCCATTGCTTCCTGTGAGCTCAGGGACCCTGGCTTGACTGGTGATACCAATCAGGCCAAACAGACTTGATGGACATGCCGCAAAAAAATTAGCTCTCAGGGGCTTCCCTGGTGGCGCAGTGGTTGCGCGCCCGCCTGCCAATGCAGGGGAGCCGGGTTCGCGCCCCGGTCTGGGAGGATCCCACATGCCGCGAAGCGGCTGGGCCCGTGGGCCATGGCCGCTGGGCCTGCGCGTCCGGAGCCTGTGCTCCGCGACGGGAGAGGCCAGAGCAAGAGGGAGGCCCGCATACCACAAAAAAAAAAAAAAAAAAAAAAATTAGCTCTCAGTTTGCATGAACTGGATGAATCGCTTCCCTGGTGAGCACCTCACAGTACACACAGGCCATTTTCAGGGACAGGGACTAAAAAGATTCCTTACAGAAGCAATACTTTGCTTTAACACAGGATGCTTTCCACAGAGAAATTCTTCAGTCCCACCTTCTAAAATATTCAGCAGAAAAATGTTTTAAAGAAAACTGCTTGTGGTGCAATTTCACAACTTTTATAGCGTTAGCATCTTGCCCTGGGCCTCCACCAAATGCTCCCTTCTCACTGTCTCAGGTCTCTCTGGAAGATGCACACACCCAGGGCTGGGTCAGAGTCTTCTTTCCTGTTTGGGGTGATGTAGTTAAATAAGAGATCCTAACATCAGAACACTAGCCTTTCAAACTTCTAAATGGATCAGAAGAACCATTTTCCCTCCTCTGGACACCCCTGACTTTAAACTCACTCTCTCTATAATACAAGCAAGTCAAGAGGAAAGATAACATTTATATCCTTATGAGCCCATCGGCTGGCAAACCAGAAGATGGGGGTGGGAATGGGCCCCCTCACTCCCACCCCCACTACCTCAAAATGATTGTGTGATTATTCGCTTTCAAGCAGGCCTTGCCCACAACACCCCCAGATGGACAGCTCTCCTCAAGTCCCAAGCAAACTGAAAGTGTTCCATCTGATTCTAATCCACAGGAAATTCCTGAGGGGGTTTCTGACTTTTACTGAACTGAAATTCAAAGTAGCAACCATAGTGAGGCCTTCGGAGAGCACCCCTTTGTGGATCAGTGCACCATCCATATACGAAAACAGTCTACAGATGGCTCTATGCATGGGGAACCTTCTGCAAGGGTGAACTTCCTTAACACAATATTAACAGTAGTTACCTCTGGGAAAGGGGAATCATGTGCACTGTATCCAGACAATGAAACTTTCTAGAAGAAGAGGAAGAAAGGGAGCAGCAATAAGGGACTTGTGAGCTTCTTTCTGAAGCATAGTGAGTTGGCAATATTTTATGCTTCTTCCAGAAAATGAAAACTGGGGTCCATACTTCAGCCTTAGGCCAACTTGGGTTTGCATCCAAGTTCAGATCTCCTGCAAGTTTACTTAACCCCTCTCAACCTCAGTGTTTCCTACCTTATAGGGCGGTAGCGAGGAATAGAAGAAAGTAAGTGGATAGATAAATAAGCACAGCAGATGCGTGTAAACCCCCATAACTATGATTAATCTATTATCGTAACTCTCAACACATCACAAATGTGAGTTAATTTTTCTTCGAAACAAATAACCCTACTCAAAACTAAAAAAAGTTAGAAATTTAAAAGAAATGAAGGCAGAACCTTCATGCGCTGTCCAGTAGAACTTTCTGGGCTGCCCACGACATAGCCACCAGCCACCCATGGCTATCGAAAACAGAAAATGTGGTTAGTGTGACTGAGGAACTGAATTAAATTTGGCTGGTGTTGGACAGTGCAGATCTAGAGGTACCCCGCTTTCACCAAGAGGGTAATGAGTTCCCAGACAGTGAGGACCAGGCAGACGGTCTCAGTTTGTTAGAAGAGACCTCACACTAGACTCCAGCTCCCCAGACCCAAGCCCTGCTTCTGCATCTCAACTCATCTCAAAGAAAATGAAGACATCTGGACTGTTTTCACTGAACGGCATGTGAAACCCAAGTTGCACCATAACAGGATCATCACATCTAGGATACTTTAAAATAAAAAAGTTAATAGTGTTTTTGAATAAAGATAGAAAGGCAGTCTTCCCTGGTGGCGCAGTGGTTGAGAATTTGCCTGCCGATGCAGGGGACACTACAGAGTTATTTGCATTTCAACGGAACACTCTCGATGCTTCTTAAAAATACTTCAATACAGAATGGAATTGTAACAGTAGGATTCCAGGCGGTGGGGGAATTTCCTTTAAGTGGAACTGTGCACTTGCCTGGTAACCTAGACTACTCAGAAGGCTAGCCCTATTTTGTTCTTTTTTTTTAAAATTTATTTCCTTGTTTTTCCTCCACATATATTTTTTATATAATTTTTAAGGGTTACACTCCACTTACAATTACTACAGAATATTGGCTATATTCCTTGTATTGTACAATAAATACATCCTTGTAGCCTATCTTATACCCAATTGTTTAAACCTCCCACTCCTCTACCCTTATAGTGCACGCCCCGCCCCCAAACTGGTAACCACTAGTTTGTTGTCTGTATCTGTGAGTCTGCTTCTTTTCTGTTATATTCACTAGTTTGTTGTATTTTTAGATTCCACATATAAGTGATATCATACGATATGTCTTTCTCTGTCTGACATTTGAGCATAATGCCCTCCAAGTCCATCCAAGTTGCTACAGATGGCAAAATTTTGTTCTCTTTTATGGCTGAGTAGGTTTCCATTGTATATATATATACCACATCTTCTTTATCATTTCATCTGTTGATGGGCACTTAGGTTGCTTTCATATCTTGGCTACAGTAAATTGTGCTGCTATGAACATTGAGATGCATGTATCTTTTCGAATTTACTATTATTGTTTTTTTCAGTTATAAACCCAGGAGTTGAATTGCTGGGGCATATGGTAGTTCTATTTTTAGTTTTTTCGGAAACAGTATGGAGGTTTCTCCAAAAACTAAAAATAGCCCTATTTTGTTCTGAATCACCTGGATCACAGGAAATAGGGTAGAACCTGCTGACACCTCAACCATGGTCTAAGCAAACTGGGCAGCTGGGTAAAGGCTCCCCACCACCACCACCAAATTCATAGGGAGAAAAGCTTATAGACCAAATCCAATCCTGAATCTTTACAAGCAAGCCAAGATTCTCAAAGAATGGTATGTGCTCTGTTCTCAATGGGCACTAGAATAGCTAGAGGTGCTTAGAAGGAACTGATTGCTGGGTTAAGGCAGTGCAGTAAGAAGGTGTGATTCCCAGCATTTACTGAAGTTTACTGTAGGGGTGCTGGCATGCTCCACCCAAGCCTCCACTCACAACTGGTCTGCAGCCCTCATTTCCTCGCTTCTCCCTAGAGACTGGCTTCACCCAAGGCCATGCCCTTTTCCCAGAGACACCTGAAGCCAATGACCAAGTGACATGGGCGTACAAAGGCCAGGCCCACCTGCCGCAGTGCAGGCCAACTCTATGGGTCTTTCCAGCTCCTGCACTCCCTGGAGAGATGAGACTGCAGCCCACCTTCTCCCTCTGGCCAATCCTGCTTCTTTGACTCCTTCAGGTGCTCCCAAGAGCACTAATTCTGTGTCCCAATCTCCCTCCACTTCCCAGGAAACCCCCCTGCAATAGGTCCTGTGTGCCAAACACTGTCCTCAAGACTAACATGTACTTACTCTCAGACATAAGCACTGTTATTACCCTCTTTCTAAAGATAAAGAAACTGAAGTTAAACAGAGATAAGTAATGTTTCCAAGACACCCAGGTAGCCTTGGGAGATCTTGTGAAGATTAAGAAATGATGCACATAAACATGCTTATAATAGTGACTAGCATGGAGTGAGTATTCACTTCATTCATTACTGTTTTTCATTCATTCTGTAAATATTTATTGAGCATCTACTATATGCCAAGTGCTCTTCTTGGCACTACAGATACACCATTGAGCAAAAGAGTCCAAGTCTCTGCCCTCATAGAGCTAGCATTCTAGTGGGAGGGGCAAGAAATATACAAATAAACAAGTAAATGTAAATGTCATGTGAGTGCTATTAAAAAAGAAAGAAGCCCAAAATGGAGTCACTTATGCTAGACCCCACCAAGAGTTAATACCTAACCTAATTACAGTTTCAACCTTCCCCAGGGACGTGCCCCTTAACCAGCCAACCTGGAATTTCCTGATCAGCACTAGGAAATCCTCTGATAGACTCCCTCCACCCCCCTTAGGAGGGCAACCTTGCCTAAAACAATGAATTCTTTGCTAATTTCTATCCCCCCACCCCCCCACACCCTCCCTCTCTACATTTATAAACCTCTCCTTTTCTGCATCTCACTGTAGCTCCTTTCTATTGCTCGATGAGATGTTGCCCAATTCAGTGCTGCGGGCCTTTTGGAGCTGATGATTGGAACCTAAATATTTACTTAAGCTGCACAGATTCCAATGCAAGTCAAGAGTGATGCAGCATGCCATTCTCCTGCTGTACTAAAGACCCCACAGAAGGTGTCATCAACACTCAGTGTGGCTATGATGCCAGGCAAAAAATAGAAGTCGATCAGCAGTTTGTAATCTACACGAAAGGCTGTGCGGCCCAGTTTGAGACGTGGTTGCAGGATAACTTGATCATCATGGCTGGTACTTTCATAGGTATTGCACTGTTACAGATTTGGGCGATGTGCCTGGCCTGGAATCTGGTGAGTGATATTGAAGCTGTCAGGGCTAGCTGGGAGAGCCCCTGCAACAGCTTCTTCAAGACGATGGACAGACGCAGCCTTCCTGACCCTCCAGTGTGCCCAACTGATATCCATGCTGCAAGGACCCTAATCACAGAAGCAACCTGCAATGCCACCTGATGGAGCTGCCAAGAACTTAGTTTGGGGGCGGGGAGTGTAAAACTGGGAAATGCTGCTCACTGACAGAATTTTTAAAAAAATAACCAGTAAAAAAAAAATTGAATTGTTTTTAATAAAGCCAATTAGGTCTTCACATTTACTCAGCTGAATTTTTGTTATTTAACAGCGCCATGTATAAAAACCAAGGCAGGGCTTTCCTGATGGCGCAGTGGTTGAGAGTCCGCCTGCCGATGCAGGGGACACGGGTTCGTGCCCCGGTCCGGGAAGATCCCACATGCCGCGGAGCGACTGGGCCCGTGAGCCATGGCCGCTGAGCCTGCACGTCCGGAGCCTGTGCTCCGCAGCGGGAGAGGCCACAGAAGCGAGAGGCCCGCGTACTGAAAAAAAAAAAAAAAAAAAAAAAAACCAAGGCAGGTTAAACTACAGCAGTGAAAATGGGCTATTTTAGGTAGAGAAATAGGGAAGAACTCATTGATAAGTTGACATTTGAGTAAAGAATAGAAGGAAGTAAAGGAGTGAGCTGTGTAAATACAGTCAGCACTCCCATATCCGGAGGGTCCACGTCCATGGATGCAGAACCCACAGATAGAGGAGGGCTGGCTATACGACACCATTTTATAGTATAAGGGACTTGAGCATCCTCGGATTTTCGTATCCATGGAGGGTCCTGGAACCAATCCCCTGCAGATTTTGAGGAACAACTGTAGTTGCAGAAAGTATTTCAAATAAAGAGGGCAAATGCAAAGTCAGGAACAGAGAAAGATACTGAGCAGGGGTGTGACATGATCTGACAGATTTTAAAAGGATCACTCTGGCTGCTGCTGTGTTGAGAATAGACTTGGGATGGGCAGACAAGGAAGGGAGCAGGGAAGCCACAGAGGAAGGGGTCTCTTGCCGTAATCCAGAGCAGCAGCAGTACTTTAGGCTAAGACGGTTACGATGGAAGTGGTAGGAATTGTCAGACCTGGCTCCGTGCTGGAGGTAGAGCCATCTGGATTTGCAGATGGATCAGATGTGGGGTGTGACAGCAAGAGAAGAGTCAGAGGACTCCAAGATTTGGGGCCTGAGCAGTTGGAAGGATGGAGTAGCCGTGAACTGAGGTGTAAAAAAAAAAACCCTGCAGGAGTTGCAGCTTTGGCTGAAGATGGCGCAGGATCAGGAGATGTGGATTGATGCAAGTTAGCTATGATGAGGCAGAAGCCTTTAGGGAGAGACAGTATGGAATGCTGGTGATGGAATTCAGGGCAGGCTGCCCCAAAATATGGCACTTTGGCATACTGATTGTTTTGAATTAATGTTATTTAAGGAACAGCTGGCGCAAAAAGAGCACTCTGACCCTCCTTTGTCCCCCTGAAAGCAGGAAATAAACCTCCCACGTGGAAGGTACCCTCCCCGTACCAGAAGGAAGAGAGAAATCCTTATCACCAGAGATAGGGAGTTCAAGGCCAAGAAGGCTGTGTAAACAACCCTTGCTACTTCTTCACTAATTTACTACCCTGCCCCAAACCCCTTTGTCTTGTCAATTCTTCACAAATTTATTGTTTGTTTGTCTAAAAAGGTATAAAAGCTGCCTGTTTTGGCCACTTCTTTGAGTCTCTCTCTCTCTCCCTTTTTTTTTTTTTTATGGTTTCCGGTACATATGAAATTAAATGTATTTTTCTCCTGTTAATCTGTTTTATGTCTATTTAATTATTAGACCAGCCACAGAACCTGGAAGAAAAGAAAGGAAACGTCTTGCTCCCCAACACTGGTTATGAACACATATTCTAGAGCCGGACTACCCAGAGTTGAGTCTTAGCTCTACTACTATTAGCTGTGTGACTTTGGGTATTTAACTGCACCTCTCTGAGCATCATTAGTCTTATCTGTAATATAGGGAGAATATCTGTATTTACCTCATATGGCTGCTATGAGACTTAAATGAGGAAAGATATGTACAAGTGCTAAGGACTAATAAACACCATATTAGTGTTTAAAAGTAAAAACTAGGCCTTCAATCAATGTCAAACTTGAGAATTATATAATATGTAGTGGAGAAAAAAGCTGTCCTCAACCCTCTTAGGGTCCCTGACTGGGTCTGAAAATTAAAATGACAAAGACATTAACAGAAGACAAGCAAGAAAATTTATTTAATATAAGTTTTAGGTAACACAGGAGCCCTTGTAAGGAAATGAAAACCCAAAGAAACAGTTAGACCTACATATACCTACACTGGATTTGATGAAGAGTATGTGGTCATGCAGGAATATGACAGGTTAAGGAGTATGAGATGAGTGCAGTAAACTGGGGGAAACTCAGCAAGGCCTGCTTGTTGGGATTGTTCTCAGGGTCTCTTTGCCTTAAGAGATAAGGATGCTCCTTTCCTCTGGGTATAGGGAGGACATCTCTCACATCAGAGTTTTTTATCACCCATTTCAGGGGAGAAGAGCAAGGTAGGAGATGGTCAGAGTCACCTCCCTGCTTCTGCCATTTTACTCAGACTCCTTCAGCTTAAAATATTCAATATGCCAAGGTGCCATATTTGGGGGGAACATGTCCTGAACCCCATCAGGTCCACGTTGGTACCCAGGAGGAGTGATTCACTGTATCTGAAGACTTGCTCCCCTGAGGAGGTGAAGCCTGGGCTTGACTTTGCAAAATGCATAGGAAGTAGCCAGGGAGACAAAGGGTGGAAGGTGTGGGAGCATTCAGGACAGAAGGGCCAGCATGTCCATTTCCCTGAAAATATAGCCACTATGCAGTAAAAGCTAAATGTGAAATGGTTATCTTATGCCACCTGTGTTAATCCTTCTCCCTGACACTGTATAATCCACAATATGTCTAAAGAGAATGAGAATGGCTTTCAGTTTATTTATGCAAAATAAATAAACTCTAGTACAGCCCCTCTGACCTTCTCGTGCACCTGTCTTTGCTGAGTGGTGGGCTGGCACCACTGGCCACGTGAAAGCCCGCGTTGACAGGTTAGAGCTTTCAACAGCTACCCAGGGGCCCCTGTCGACACCCCTGAAGTTTCCTTCCTTAACCCCCAGGCAAGTGTGTTCAAAAAGTAATCAACAGGGGCTGGCATTTGCCTTTCTTCTAATTATATGTGAACAGATTTCGAGGCCATATGGCTCAGTAAATATCCCCAAACTCTCTGTCCCTTACCATTCCTATCAATCCCGCTGGAGAAATAGCACTTCAAAGGTCAAAAGCTTGATTTGGGCAGAGCAGTTCTGTCTGGATCTCAGTGCAATGGGCCACAAAGACCAGACACAGAAGTAAGGCATCTGATTCCCTCAGCAGAAACCTTCCCTCTTGGTAAATGATCAGATATCAGAACATAAGCAACAGGAGAGAGGCTTGAACTTGTGTGGGATCAAGGCACTTCCTGGATTTTTTAATACACCTTAGATACATAAATATGGAAAATCTTAACGAGTGATGACAGATAGTTAAGAAGAAAGCCAGACTCTGAGCTGTCAGAGCTTGCCTCTCTGGATAGGCCACCCATCTGAAGCCCCTTGGCCTGCAGACATAGCCCCAGCTAGTCCCCAGTCAGAGAGAAGCAAACTTAGCCATCCAGCTGCTACACCGTCCTGACAGCAATGTGTTCTGAAGGGTAGCAGAATATATCACTTTGGCATACTAATTATTTTGAGCTGAAGACAATTGAGAAGAAGCAGATATAAGAAAAGCTCTCTGCCCTCCCCTGAAAGCAAGATGTAAATGTGTAAAGGTGACCCCCTCTCCTCTCTACCAGGAAGGACAAATTCTAGACCCTTATCAGCACAGAGGCAGGATCAGGGGACCCTACATAACAAGTCTTCCTAACTAGCCCTTATCTGCCATCAGTCTCCCCCATATATTTGCCTTTCCACGATTTGCCACCCTTGAAACTGAAAGTCCCTTTCCTTTGTCCTGTCACTTCTCTAAAAATTTATTGTTCTTTTGTTGAACTGCTATAGAAGCCCAAGTTCTAACCACCCCTTGGAGTTTCTCATCTCTGAGGGTTCCCATGTATATGTGCTCTGCACATGTTACTAAACTTCAGTTTGTTTCTCTTGTTAATCTGTCTTTTGTCAGTCTAATTGACAGGACCCCAGCCAATGAACCTAAAATGGGTAGAGGAAAAGAAAAGTTTTCCTCCTTTGCAGTTTAAAGCTGCTTCCTCATCAGCAAGTAGGCTTGAAATTAATAGCCTTTAGCCCAGAGTAACCTGCCAAGCCCTCATCCCCACGGTGAATGTCCAGAAACTTCGACTGGGCCTCTGCTCCATTACCTGGCTTACCTATCGCCCCACCTGGGCACTGAAACCTGGGCGCCTTGGTGGTTCCTCTCATCTCTTATTGCTCATGGTCCTGATTCAACACTGACAGGTTTGGAAAAACAAGCACCACCACGGCCTGCAACTGGGATTCTCAAAGCATTTACAGGATTCTCAAAGCATTTACTCTGCTCCAAGAACCTGAGGGCCTAACATCTCCCCAGAGGCACTAGGGTTCAGGACAGCAGTATTCAACAAATAGAGCCTAGGCCCACTCACTCCCACTCCAGGTGGGGAAATCTCGGGGAGATAGAAGCATATCCTTTGCTTGTCAAGCTCACCACCACCACCACCAAGATGCTGGTCCCCTGAGCACACCAGTCTAGAGCAATGTTATCAACCTTTTTCACCTATGTCCCCGCCTCCTTCAGCAAATCTCAAGGCCATTCATTTCCTAATCCTCATTCTTCCCCCTAGGGAGTGATGGCTCAGTTAAGAGTCAAATTATTTTCTGAAAATTCTTCCCCTGAGATTTGTTGAGTTTAGCTCTCTGTAGTTTACATGGCCAAAAAAAGGTTCTATATTCAATATAGAAAATATATTTTATAATACCAAATATGCTGTTTCAAACTGTAAATACACATGCAAAACCACAGGAGGTTCTGCCAGTCCTAGAGAACCATCTCCACGTCATTAGAATCACTGTGATTTATGTCCCCTCCACCAGATCAGGCCACGTGCACACAGCAAGACTAGTCTGGGTCAAACCAAGTTTGGCCACATAGCTTTAAAAATTATAATTAAGATCTCCAGCTACCCTTCTTGGGCAATACCACCACAGCCAAGTGATTGCTTTCCCCTATGGTCTCCCCACTTACCCCTTAAATTGTCCTCATCTCCTGTGGTCTAGGCCCCGTTACCCATAACATAAGCGCTTCTAATCATTAAGGTAACATAGTCTGCATCTCACGTAAAGAAAATATATTTTTTAGGTTTCTGCTACAAACATAATACTCCATTTTAACAAATGTGCTCACCTCCTCTAACAGACCTCCAAACACACACCTACGCACACACATGCATTGTGGATGAAAACCCAAAGCTGTCAACCGGGAAGAAAAAGCAACTAGAATATTCACTCAATGCCAAAAGTACTGTCTTTGTTTGAGTAGGCCTGGGCGCCTTGATTAAAGCATTGCCTTTTAAAATTTAATCTTGTTATAAAATTTCTCTTCAAATACAGAAATACGAAGAGAAAATGATACAACATAATGAAGAACCATGAACTCACAGCCCAGATTTATCTGATCTTAACATTGACCTCGTGGACTTTTTGCTTTCAAAACAAAGGGAGGTCTATGGATGAACTTGAAGGTGCCCCCCTGCACCCCGCAGACCTTTCCCATGTTGTCTCTCTCTCTCTTCCTCCCAGAGATTCACCAGTTTTTATATCTTCCCACATATTAATGTATATGTCCAATATGTTTTGTGTGTTTTTTAAACTTTATGTAAGTGATATCCTATGGTAAATATCCTTGCTTCCATCTAAGACCAGCATCTGTGGGCTGAAGGCTGTCACAGCTGACAGGCTAAGCAGAAGAAGGGCAAAGTCCCACAGCCCTGGAATGGGGTATCAACCTCCCTCTGCAGTAGGGCCCTTTGTCACAGCCTGGCAGGTGATTAGTGCCATGGAAACAACGGTCATCATTCTTATTATCATCTGCCTGGCCCTGTGCTTGGCTAGAATCCCAGTCCTCTCCTCCTCAGTCTGCCCTTTAGGCTCACCCCACAGTGACACTTTTACTCACTAACAGTGCCCAATGGCACAGCACTCATGTCAGTGCAATTTCATTCAGTAGGCAAAAAACTTCCCTTGATCTATAAATAGAGAATAATTCATAACTTTGCTGATTTTCCTTCCTCTCTGTCTCTGGTGTTTATCCACGGCATAGTTGCCAAATACGTATTTCCCCACAGTGTCTCCCCTTTGCCTGCAGAATCAAATCCAAATTCCCCAACATAGCATCAAGGGCCTTACAGTCTACCTCAGCTCTTCGCGTCTCATCTTTAGCCACATCCCACATCGCAATTTTTTCTTTTTAATCGACATGCTGGTTGATGGTTATAATTCTATAAAATGCATTTTTCATTTTCCTACTCTATTTTTATAATCATTTTTTAATTGAAGTATAGTTAATTTACAATGTTGTGTTAGTTTCAGGTACACCGCAAAGTGATTCATAGATAGATAGATAATATACATATTCTTTTTCAGATTCTTTTCCATTATAGGTTATTACAAGATATTTACTATAGTTCCCTGTGCTATACAGTAAGTCTTTGTTGTTTATTTTATATATAGTAGTGTGTATATGTTAATCCCAAACTCCTAATTTATCCCTCCCCTCCCCTGCAACTGCTATCCCCTTTGGTGACCACAAGTTTGTTTTCTATGTCTGTGAGTCTATTTCTGTTTTGTAAATAAGTTCATTTGTATCATTTTTTTAGATTTCACATATAAATGATATCATATGATATCTTTCTCTGTCTGATTTACTTCACTTAATATGATAATCTCTACATCCATCCATGTTATAGCATCTTATTTTAATTCTTTGTACACAGTGTTCGTCTCCTAGACTGTGAGCACCTCAGCACAGGGGCCCTACTTTATGCTTCATTTCATACTCATGCCTTGCCTGGGACATAGAGTGAATAAATGTTTCACAAACACATCAAATGTAATTTTTTTCCATGACTAATTTCTAGCAAGAAGAAGAGAATTTTAGTATCTTAGCCTATGTGTGAACTATTGATTGATTGATTGATTTTTTTTTTTTTTTTTTTTTTTTTTGCGGTACGCGGACCTCTCACTGTTGTGGTCTCTCCCATTGCGGAGCACAGGCTCCTGACGCGCAGGCTCAGCGGCCATGGCTCACGGGCCCAGCCGCTCCGCAGCATGTGGGATCTTCCCGGACCGGGGCACGAACCTGTGTCCCCTGCATCGGCAGGCGGACTCTCAACCACTGCACCACCAGGGAAGCCCCTATTGATTTATTTTTGAAAAAGAAAAAAGACTCTTTCAGCAGCAGATCTTTAATAAGTTATTAAGAACACAAAGTCTAAAGCACTTAAGCAGTTTCCCTTGCATGGATATTTTCCCTGCCTGCAGATTTTTTTTTAAAGATAGACACATTTTGTTCTAGTTGTAATAGAATAGAATTGCAGAACCCCAGCCCTGCCCTAGACCCTTTGATCCCCAGGCCCTCCAATCCTGATGCCAACAGAAAAGGTATCTATATAATAACATCAACATCCTTAATACAACCACGGCAACAACAGCAAGCAAACTTCATCCAGAACTTACGTGTCAGGCACTGTGCTATGCCTTATCTGTACTTCAGCATTTAACCTGCCCACCACCCTATAAGGTGTGATGGATCATTTTATGTGTCAACTTGACTGGACCACAGGGTGCCCACGTTAGACATTATTTCTGGGTGTGTCTGTGAGGGTTTTTCCAGAAGAGATGAGTATCTGAATCAGTGGACTCAGCAGAGCTGCCCTCCTCAGTGTGGGTGGGCACCATCCAATCCAATCCACTGAGGGCCTGGATGGAACAAAAAGTGGAGGAAGAGAGGAATCATTCCTCTCCTGCCTGCCTGCTTGAACTGGAACATCAGTCTTCTCCTGCCCCTGGCTAGGATTTACGCCATTGGCTCTCCTGGTTCTCAGGCCTTCAGACTCAGACTAGAATTATAACAACTTTTCTGGGTCTCCAGCTTGCAGACAGATGGCAGATCATGGGACTTCTCAGTCTCCACAATTATGTGAGCCAATTCCTCATAATAAATCTTCTCTCTCCATCAATCATTTGATCAATCGATAGATAGATGATAGATAGATAGACAGATAGGTAGATAGATATAGGTGAGATAGACAGATATAGATAAATAGATATAGGTGAAATAGATAGACAGATAGATATAGATGATAGATATAGTATCCACCTGTTTGTGCATATAGACAGAGTATATATATACATATATAACATATATATACTATATATGTATTAGGGTTCTCAAAAAAAGAGAACAATGCCTGTGTGTGTGTGTGTGTGTGTGTGCATGTGCATGTGTGCGTGTGTGTGTGTGTGTGTGTGTGTATATACTGTGCCTCCCTCCACTCCACAGGGCCCTACATACCCAAGGAACATATATATTCTACCCAAAGGCATTATCCCTACTTTATCAAAACAGGAAATTAAGCTCATGAGGCCCAGAGACATGTGTGGGCTGGCCCAAGGTCATGCCTTTGCAAGGTAGAATTGAGGCAGAGTGACTTGTGTATCACCCTATCCGTCACCCCTCAAGTCACTGAGCCAGAGCTCCCCACTTCCCCATCCTACCATTTCTGCTTCACTGAAACACTGTCTTCTCTCTTGAGCTCCCCTAGTATAAGACACTAATCAAAACTGCCCTTGACTGATCCCAGCTGATTTTGCCTAAATTCAATCTCTCCTGCGCTGGCCATCCACTGCAGCATCTCAGTGTCTTGTCCAGGATCCTATAAGAAAGAACACCCTCTGATTCATCTATACCCTGATGATTAGCTGGCACACACCAACACAGGTTTGCAATTTCCACATTTACACTGTAAAAGTAGGGGAAAACTTTGTGGGTCCTTATGGTTATAATTTAGGTTTGATAAACCTAAACATGCTGGAAGATAGAGGAAAACAAAATCTTTTTCTGGCCTGCTGTCTCTGAGACAATAAGCACGTTCAGAGCATTTAAATCTACTCCATTGATCTCTTTTGTGGTCATTTTACGAGCACTTCACTTGAGAATTAATCCTCAAGTTAATATAAATGGAACAATATGAAAGCTGAGTGCTTCCTAGAAAAGAAGAGCATTGAGAAGATGAAAGCTGCTTTCATTCCGTGTTGGCAAAACGTCCTTGCACTTTTCTCACATATTTGGAGGTCTTCAAAGGCCCTAAGATTTTTTAAATGCATAGGGTGGGTCTACTCTTAGATCTGCCTCTTGCTTAGACCAGGCAAGTGAAGCCACCATCTGCTCTGCTCCAGGAAAGAGAAGGAAATACAGACAGTCTGGGTCTGCCTAAGGGGGTTCCCTGGCTCTGATGTTGTGGGGGTTTTTTTCATCTCCAATTTGGAAAATGTCAGGGCAAAGCAAAGTGAACCCTGCTTTTTGGGAAATGAGAGGCTAACCATATACCTCAAGGTCAACAGGTACAGTTTTCAACAAAAGTTTGTTGAGGTACTACTATGTGGTGGGGTACCAGGCAGGCATGGCGAATACTCCCTGTACAGATTCCCCTCCCACAATACTTGCAGGGGCTCCTTTCCATCCTTCTCAGTCTCACTTCTCCTGACTACCCCCATCACTTCCAAGAGCTGAACAGGGCACGATACTGAGCAATCACAGATGCCTAAGAAACAGATGCCTCACTGAGTAAGAGACCACTATGTATTAACAAGACAGAAAACGAATTAGTGACCCGATTTGTTTCCCTTTTTTTGCACTTTAAATAAGAAAAATGGGGGGTGGTGAATAGTGTAAGATATGAGAGCAGCCACGAGCCTGAAAATGACAGCCCAGGCCAGCTCACTGCCTCAGGAGCAGCATCCACCCTGCCCAGCCTCGGAGCCTGCCAGCAGATACCTAGGAAATAGCACAGCTTGGTTTCAAGGTGGGAATCACACACCAGTCCCTAAGGCCCACCTTATTAAAAGCAGCTGCTGAAAGCCATTAATCTGTCCACAGCAAGAAAAACTTTCTGTGATTTTTAAAAATGGAAAAAAAAAAATCTCAGTGAATTCCCTGACATTATGAAACAGGAGGAAATGTTACCTACTCTCCCCTTTTCTTCCCATCCTTTCTGAAAGGGAAGAATTTTGTAAAAAATTTTAAAGCCATAGTAGAGGCAACTCAGTGACCATTTTACTTAAAGTTCAGAGTGACCAAAGGTCACTTCCAAGGTGGACCTGAGTCCTCACAACAGACACTCAAGAAGTCATATTTGGGACTTCCCTGGTGGAGCAGTGGTTAAGAATCCACCTGCCAATGCAGGGGACATGGGCTCAATCCCTGGCCTGGGAAGATCCCAGATGCCACGGAGCAATGAAGCCCGTGTGCCGCAACTACTGAGCCTGAGCTCTAGAGCCCATGAGCCACAACTACTTAAACCCATGCGCCTAGAGGCTGTACTCTGCAGCAAGAGAAGCCACAGCAAAGAGAAGCCCACGCACCACAATGAAGAGTAACCCCCGCTTGCCACAACTAGAGAAAGCTTGCACACAGCAATGAAGACCCAGCGCAGCCAAAAATAAAAATTAATTAATTAATTTTTTAAAGTCATATTGACGAAGACTTAGAGAAAGAAACTAAGACAGCTTAGAATCTTATGTCAGCCAAACTTTCAATTAAATGCAAAAGTAAAAAAAGATATTGTGAGTCATTCAAGGCCTCAGAAGGTTATTACACAAAGACTCACTTTGAAAATACTTTTTAAGAGGAATAGTGTTGCAAAAAGAGAAAATAAATTCTAGAAGGACACTGCTAGATACAGGAAAGAAAAGTGAGTAAATATACTAACAAATTTTATTTTCTAAAAAAATTATGACTCAAAATATATATATGTTGACCAGAGTGAGGTGATACCAGAGTGAGGTGAGACCATGATAACGTATTTGCTTTGTTTGTAAAGATAACTGTGGTTTTAATAATCTAGAGGTAACGACCAGAAAACTAAAACTGTAACTTGAAAATCTGTAAAGGGACTTTCCTGGTGGTGCAGCAATTAAGAATTCGCCTGCCAGTGCAGGGGACATGGGTTCGATTCCTGGTCCGGGAAGATCCCACATGCCACGGAGCAACTAAGCCCATGTGCCACAACTACTGAGCCTGCACTCTAGAGCCCGTGAGCCACAACTACTGAAGCCTGCGTGCCTAGAGCCTGTGCTCTGCAACAAGAGAAGCCACCATAATGAGAAGCCTGCGCACCACAACGAAGAGAAGCCCCCACTCGCCACGACTAGAGAAAGCCTGCACACAGCAACGAAGACCCAACGCAGCCAAATAAATAAATTAAATAAATAAATAAATAAATAAATAAATAAAAAAGAAAATCTGTAAAATAGAATTCAACATATGTATTAGAAAGTAGGAAGGGAGGAAAAAAAGACAAAAGCTATGCAAAACTAAAAACAGAAGACAAGATAAAGCAACAAATACTAATATAATAATAACTACAATTAAAGTAAAAAGTTAAACAAAGCAATTAAAATATTCTCAGGTTGTATTTTGAAAAATATCCAGCAAAATGTTGCCTATAAGAGATTTATTTAAAATAAAAGTGCAGGGAGAGATCATATAAAAGAAGTATTTTGCACCACTTGTTAACAATGGCAAGAGAAATTTTATTTGAGGTATTGCAGTAGAGCAGAGATTCCAGTGTAGAGCTGAGCTCAACTACAAATGCAGCAAAGACAGCTGAAGCTTGATAGCCAGAGAGTAGAGAGAGGGAGTCAGTTAATGGAAAATCACTAAGAAGAACCTAGAAAGATAAGAGGGGTGGGGGGATTTTTGCTAAACTGGTTTAACAGGATTCTCGCTAAAGGCAGGTCAAGGACTTGGATATCAAGGATGGAGGATGAGGAACCTGATCAGATATGAAGGATGGGGGGATTCTCCCTAAACTCACCTAGAAGGATTCTTTGCTGAAACTGGACTCAGCAGGCCAAGGTCAAGGTCTAGTCAAGAAGAGGATTAAGAGGAGCCTGACAAAAATTTGGTCAAAGAAGGAGTCTGTCAGTTGAAAATAAAGTAATGGAAAAATAAGAACCCAAAGAAATTCAGAGTAACAATCTTAATATCAGACTAAATAGAATGTAAGGTAAAAAGTATCATAAGGAAAAAGACTATGATATATACTGGTAGAAGCAACACTAGATCAAGAAGCTATAACAATCATGAACATAATGCTCTAAATAATACAGTATCAAAATACATGAAGCATAATTGATAAAACCATAGGGAGAAGTAGACAGATCAACGATTATAGCTAGAGATTTTAATACTTCCTTTTCAGAAAAAGATAAAGCAGACAAAAAGAAAAATCATGTTGTAGAAGAACTACATATGTGTATAGGTTTGTTGACACTTATGAAACATTTGCAGAAATTTATAATGTACCAGGCCACAATAGAAGTTTCATACAGATTAGTTTCTGGCCATAAAGCAGTAAAATTAGAAATCAATAGCACATGTCTGAAAACTAAGAAATACTCTGCCTTTAGGAGAAAGAAGAAATAACAATGGAAAGTTGAAGATACTTAGAACAGGTGAAAAAGAAAGCACTAGAGGTATGTATTTCTGACTATAAATAAACATTGATTGCTAAAAACCTCCAGCAAACATCATACTTATTGAGAAAATTTTACATGCATTCACTTTAACATCAAGAACAGGAAAAAAAAAACGCACACTTTTACCACCACTGTACAACACAGTACTAGAGGTCCCCACCAATGCAGCTAGGCAAGAAAAAGAAATAAGGAAAAAATAGAAAACATTGGAAATGAAAAGGCATAACAATTATTATTGATGAATGATATGATCACTCATGTAGATTATTCATATACATGTAATAATCCAAGATTTATGGATAAAAGATCAACATACTATAAT
Organism: Physeter macrocephalus; assembly: GCF_002837175.3. NCBI lineage: Eukaryota > Metazoa > Chordata > Mammalia > Artiodactyla > Physeteridae > Physeter > Physeter macrocephalus. Next base: position 84,045,429 of record NC_041224.1, read on the forward strand.
AAATAGCATTTCCCTTTATTAGCAATAACTAACAAGAAAAAATATGAAATAAGATAACCTACACAAAAGCAAGAAAAATCTTAAAAAGTATCAATGAGTTATTCTAAAAATGAGTGTACAAGGCCTGTATGGAGAAAATCTAAAACTTTGTCAAAGAAAACTTTTAAAAGACCTGACTATATGGAGAGGTTTACTATATTCCTGTAATGAGATTATAACATTATATATAAATGGGGAATTTTCTTAGAATTAGATTGTGTTGGTATGTTAATTTGGAGAAAGTTAACTTCTTTATAAAGTCAGAAGCACTGAAATACATATAAACATATATGTGTATATATATGCAAGAAACAGAACAAAACTATGGTGTAATATCATCCATGTATAGAATATGTATAAATAAAACAATATATTTTAAGAATATATGTAAATGGGCTTATTAAGCATGTTGGAGTGAATGCCTATGGGAGGAGGTAAATAGGGATGGAGCTAGAAAAAAAAATGGCAATCACTAAATGAACACAAAACACAGGGCATCTTTCTAAGGACCAATTACAACAGCGTGCCAGGAACTAAATATGGTCCAAAAAAAGGAATAGAGGTGAAAAAAAGACATTTTCAGAAAAAAAACAAAAAAACTAAGGTAGGAAAGAGAATGAAGATGAGCCAGGGCTTAGTATTAGAAGCTATCAGATCATGAGAACCATAAGAAAGACAACCTGGAATATGCGATGGGTCATAGAAGTAAGAGCTTTCAAATTAACTTTTATTCAAAAAGTCTTTAGATAACTTTCACTATTCAAACCATACATCCATGTTCAAAGGAAAAGGCACTCATTTGGCTTCCAAATTCTCTGGATTCAAGAGGCTGAAGCACATAATGAGCTGATAGACTTCTTCCTGGGACCCCTCTAGGCCTCTGTAGAAGGCAGGTTGTAGAACTCTAATTAATTGGTCTCTGATTGATCTCTCTGTAATTATTCCTTTTTAAATAAGGTGAGTATAGGAAAACTTACTGATAAAATAAAATAATTAAATGAAAGCTAATATATAGTCTTAATAAAATATGTTAAGCTTTCAGTCCCAAATGTCTTAGTAATTTGTATTTGAATATTTTATGTGTATAAGATAGCCTCATTATTATTGCTTATTATGGCACTGAAGCTTTAAATTAAATCCAAATACAGTAAATCAAAGTGAGTTTAACTTTCCAACATGTGGTTCAGTTCTCCTCAAAAGCTCTAAGCACCAACACACCAGTCTTAAAAGAAATATAGTCAGTGTTTTGCAAAATGAAAATCCACAAATCACAAGTGCTGCTTCCTAGTAAATAAATATAGAAAATTATTGTTAGTTATCAGTTACACTCAGTAAAAATTATACAAATCCACTTATCTTTGCAATAAGGAGAAATTTTCATTTGTTGCCACAATAAAAAACATAGATAAAATCAAATGATTTCAGGATTAACACTATTTTTCTAGGTATCAAACCAGTATCTGTTGACAGATGTTATCCTACAAGCCTCATGAAGCTTTACTTTAATTACTGTGAGGTATTTTAAAATATTGGATTATATATTAGAATGAGGTGCCTTCTAGAAGACAAACCCATAAACTAGAGCAGGTTTTCAGCACATTGGACAGCGACCTTTACCTGCGGTTTTCCTATGCTGGTGACCAAGCTGGTTGGAATGCTCCACTCTGCTGCCAAGTGAAAAATTATTGATTAAATGTGAGACTCTGAAATTCATTTCTTACTGAGAAACATTTAAGAGCATTATAGAATTCATTTTATCCATGCAATAAATCTACTGAGAAATGAAAAAGAAGAATCCACTTGTAAATATGGAGAAATATTTCCTCGAGCAGTCACATCAGATAAACTATTCACCTTCAACAATATGCCACAAAATGTAATGCTGGTAGATTTGCTTTAATGCAGTGTTCATGCATCCAGGGAAGGATGCCTGGGAAATATTCATTCTTGTCAGTTTTTGTTAAAAACATGTCTTGTGCGTGACTCAGGTCTTCTCCTGCACTCATTATAGGAATAGAGCGTGTTCAAACAGTCCTCTCTTTCTAATGCAAAAAAACAGTGTAATTTTAAAATATAAAGCTCCCCCAAATAAATCTCTTTTGTGTATTTGATTGATGTATCATGCTTTCAAGTTAATTGCCTAAGAAAGACTTGAATCCTCTCTTATTTTTTAAAGTTTATTAAGCATTTAGGATCTTTTCACATTTCTACAGCTTTTTTGATAACTCCACTGGTAGGTGTAATTACCTCCTCTTAAAAATTAGAAAACCAAGCCTCAGAGTGGTCAAGTGATTTGATAAAGAACACACAGCAAGTAAATTGTGGAGCTGGGCTTTGAAACTAGCTTTGACCGATTCCATGTATAATTATGCTTTTCCTACTTGTCATAATGCTGCTCCACTATAATGTTTTACAAATAAAGTTTGCTCTGTGGCTTATCTCACTTATAGACAAACATAAAGAAATAAATTTAAACTCTATCATTAGTTCTATTTACATAAAAGAAAACACATTTATGACAGTAATCTGCCAAGTAGGTCTCCTAAGGATCTGTAGTTACTGGCTTTAGGTGTAAAAGAAATCAGTCACAGCCTTCTTCATTACACATCTCACAATAAGCAGATTGGCCAGGGCCTATCTTTTAGGAGAAAGTAAATGCGTAATTTCATGCCAACACCCACACCCTTTTTCAAAGAAGAAAAAATACCATGGTGTAATACAGCAGTCTCTTATAAAGAATCCTCCTGTTTATAATGATAAAGAGAGAAGGAGCAGGCTGTCCAAAGACAGCCTCAGACAGGTAGCAGCGCATCTCAGGAAGGGTCTAGTCCTACCCATTGGGGTGTCAGGATACACTGAGGATAAAGCACTGGTCAACCTCATAGAGTGGTGAAGCAGTTATGAGTGTGTGATTTAGAGCCAGGCCACAGCAACATGACCTTGGGCAAGTTACTTTACCCCCGAGCTTTAAGTTTCTTCATCTGGAAAAAGGAGATAATGAGCTCTACCTTGCAGAGTATTCTAAGAGTTCAATGAGTCCCTGAGTGCAGGGTAAGAACTGAACAAATGCTAGCCATTATCATAATCCTAATCATAATATCACTTCTCCAGTTCAGCAATTTGACCTTCTTAAGCACTCAGTATTATTTTCTTCAGGAAACCTCAAAGGACACCGACCTGTGGGTGTGAAGGGCAGAAACATCTATGTTCCATTCCACCTATTCCCATATGCTTTGCTGGGGAAAATCATAATATTCTCTCAAACAGCTCTGAGTTTTGGACCAACATGACCAAGACACTTATCATCAATGTACTGGAGACAGTTGCGTACCTTATAGGTTAAGCAGTGCCCACTGACTGTTTAAACAGAAGGAAGGAAAATATCATCCATATCATGGATGTGAAAGAACTTTGCAAAAGAACTACTTGCAAAAGTTCAAAATTGCAAACAGACACACACACCCAGACACACACATACACACAAATGTGCTGCACATCTTTGTAAATTAGAAAACAAAATAAATTTTATTTTGAAGAGGTTAATTTTTTTCTCAAATGTCTTTTAGTTGATATTCAACTGGATGGACAGAACATCTGTTTCAGAAGAAAGTTCCAGTGACAGGATAAAATGATTTCCAATATCATACCTCTTTAAAAATGAAAGACACCTTTAAAAATATTTACCTTTTTAAGCATTTTATTGGAATATAGTTGTTTATACATATTTATCTTAACTGAAGTAGATTCATAACAATTTTATTATACTAACAGTAATCAACCAAGTATATATGCAGATTCTCTTGTGTAAATTTATGCCAAATAGTCTGAAAAATCTTAAAATACTATGATAACATTTTGACTTTAAGCAATCATCTGAGGAGAAGAAGGGCAGTGGCTTCTGACTGCTTGAATTCTGAATAAAGTGGTGAAGATCAGATACATAAGTTGGATCCCAATGATAAAATGAAGCATATGGCTTTGAAGTAACAGGTAAGTCTTGAGTAGTCACTTTCAAGCTCACAAAGAAAGAAACAGCTGACTAGCAATGGAAAAAAACAAGGTAAAGAAGAAAGAAATTGGGGAACAGAAAGTGCTGGGTGATGAATCAGAAGGCAGTATAGGTTCCAATAGCAGGATTTTTGGGAAGACGCCAAGAGAAAGGGACATTTTAGAGAGCATTACCAAAGTCAAACTTTTCCCCCAAGAAATAACTGGTATCTAACCATCAACTCTCACAACATCTGACACCCACTTGTGATGCCCAAGTGAGTATTAATAGGTAGCATTTATTGAAAAGTTACTATGTGCTAAGCATTGTAGTAAGCATTTTACAAGCATTCTCTAATCCTAGGAGGTGGGAACCAATATCATCCCCATTTCTCAGATGAGAAAACTAAAGCTCTGAGAAATTAAGTGACTGGCCTAAAGACATGTAGCAAGTCAATGGTGGTGCCCAGGTATGAACCAGGAAATGTAACTCAGAGTCCATTCTCTTAACTTCAAAATTACACTTCTGTATACACAATGGAATACATTTCTTGAAAGTTAAAAAAAATTCATACAACTCAATGAATGAATGAAAAAGAAATAATTCCATGTGCAGACCCTCTTCCTTCAGTAATAAAATCTCATTATATGATGATTGATTCAAATTCTCACCAAGCCATACCTTGCTCAAAATAGAACTGACATCACAGGAGAGGCCCAGAACCTTGGGGATAAGAATTTCATAGAATCAGGAACTTTCTTAAGCTAGGTAGCATCTTCTCCTTTTCCTCTTTATACACACAAAAGAACACTACTTCTTTTTTTTTTCCTCTAGCAGCATTTTTATTTACAAACAGCAATTTCCATTGACTTTATACCATAAAAAAGCCATTTACAAGCAAGAAACAAGAATTCAGAACAAAATTAAGCAAAGAACACTACTTCTTCCTACCCTAAAGTTTTTAAAAATTATTTATTTCAGCTCATTGTCTTTAAATAATGACACCCAATTAACCAATTAGATAACAATGAACAAATGGAATAATCAGTTTGATGACCATCATGAGGTTGTCACTTCCCTGAGTAAAGGACTTGTCACATGTCACTTCTTTCATGTGGGAGTCATGGTTGAACCTGTATTGGGTTATTTGTAAAGTAACGTAAGAAACTTCGTAGCATCTGGTCTCTTAGAAGGAGAAAGATTTTAGTTCAAACTAGACTGTAGGTCTCTGCAATCTATATCTAGACATGACAGATGATAGATAGATAGATAGATAGATCGATAGATAGACAGACAGACATGTGTATGTATATTTACACCATAGGTATTTTTAAGAGCTTAAGTCTAAAGACAGAGAGAAAATGGACCTTTGGAATTGTGCACTTTCATTTTTCATTTTGAAATACTTACATATCTCAAATGTAAGATTGTCTAGAACCACATTATCACTGGATTTCTAATAAAAAAATGCATTCAAATGAAAAACATACGGATACCACAAAATAAATTCAAGTGGGAGAAACAAGCCTTGTACAAAACAGAAGAGGAATGTTTTTCCTACGAATAATTTAAAGCAAGGATCAGTTCAAGCAAGGAGAGCTTTCCTTTTAAAAACCTCTCAAGACCTGATGTGTGACCATCCATCTAACTGCCACAGTGATGGAGTGCCTGCAGTGAATGGAGTACCTTGCTTTGTGGCTGGCACATAGCAAGTGCTCAATTAATATTTGTTGAATGCGTGCATACATGAATAACCGAATAAAGGGTGTCTCAAAAAGCTCAAAAGCTAGAAGCTCCTATTTCAAGAGTCTGAAATAAGATCATAAACCTGAGTATAAATCCAAGGATGATGATAGCACTGATGATGCTCTTCAGGCCAAGATCATGAACTTGACTCCCCTGGAGGCCAGTCAGTTTTGGTTATTCTGAGCCGCCACACCGTGCCCTACGCCCAGTCAGCCATGTCTCCAACGCATGTCACTGACCACAAGGACATCTAAGATGGGTCAGCACTGAGTCATAGCTGGATAAATAATTCCAAGGGTCTGTTCTCATGGCAGAGGTCATGAGGATCTCTTTGGGTCCTTCATTTCAAGGACTTCATCCAAAGTTTCTTTCCCTACCACCTTTAAAAATGCCATTTGTGAAGGGAAAAAAAAATCCACAATTCTGCTGGATATTAGTTAACCACAAACCAACCTCAAAAGCATACAGAACTGTCAAGTTTGGAAACTTTTATGGAGAATTATCACTCATATGTATGTCCAGGGGCTCTAAGAGGTGCATGATCATTTCATAGGTACTCATTTAACAGCCTCTATGGAGCACCTATGTGCCAGGCACTGTGACAAGGCTGAAGAGACTGCAGACCCTGTCCTCGAGGAGTACATACTCTAGGGAAGAGATAGATGTTGCAAATATATAATCCTTTAAAAACAAAGGAGAAGGCATCATTTGGATTATCGAATATGAGGACTTTACCTAGTCAGAGGAGGTGGCCTTTGGGTAAGCTTTGGGTAAGGATGAAAATTAGCTAACAAATAGCTATGATCGCCATGTATTCCTGACCATACAAATTGGGATTAACTTACTTAGATAAATTGGGGAAAGTCAGCCTTCATTTGAATTACCCAGACACTGAGATTTTATTTTCTATTCTGAACTATTGAAATATCAAGTGAAAAAATCAAAGCAATTGACCAAACCATTATCCAGACCAAACATTTATCCAGAAAACATGAAAAGTAGTTCAACAGCAACTATACGAACAGCTCTCGGGTTCTCCACCTCAACTGGTGCCCTTACATCCAGTTTTAATATCCGGCTTAAGATTTATGACTTGTTATAGGTCAAAACTCTGAGGCAAATTTCTTCAAAACTCTTTGCACAACATGGTAGATGCCATCATAGGCTATTTCCTCGCTGGTAGGATGTCAACTAGCCTTCCCCATAGACTAAGCTCCACTGCTGAATTGGTTTCATTGTACTTCACAGCCATTTTGCTATGTAATTGTGCAGGCATTCATCAAGATGACAAAGGAAATGAAAACCCCAGTCCCAAAGCTGTGTGGATGTCAGTGAGCAAACAGATCCAAGAAGTAAACAAGCCAGATTCACAGTCACTTGTGATTAACAGGAAAACAGAAGGGGAGGAAACTGACTATTTGCCAAGGACAGGATAGAATACAAATTGAATTTTCCTCCTGGCCTTTGAAAATGTTGACATTTCATCTGCTCATTATTTCTACACGTCTTATGTTCGCAACTTGCTTCACATCCTAAATAACTGCCTGGGGCCAAAAAAATAACTGCAATAGCATCAGTACTTTTTTAATCACTGTTCTTGTTAAGAAGTTACTGTATCCACCTTCATCTTTTAGGAAGTATCTAGAACACCTACCATTCACAACATTGTGAACTCATAATGCATGAGAGAAATTTGAAGAATATATGTCTCATTTATCTCTGTAGCCCCAGTACCTAACCCAGACCAGTCACAAAGTCCCATTAACTAGATGCTCCCTAAAACCCTTGAGCAGGAAAGCAACTTGCCAAAGTTCCTATCATGAGTAGGAAAGGTAATTCAGTGAGTGGAAATTCATGGTCTCTGGAGTCATAGAGATGGGATTTTGAATTGACCTCTGTTTCCTAGTCACATGACCCTGGACAAATGGCTTAAATCTTCTAAACCTTAGATTCCTCATCTATCAAGTGGAGATAAGTATCCCCAACATCACAGGGATAAGGTATGAAACAAACCAAATCATGCACATAAAACATCAGCACTTACTAGGAAATAAGGAAATGTGTTCTCTTTCCTTTACTAAACCATTCAATAGATCAGCTTGTGGCATGTCAATGATGTGGAATTTTTATTTTACTTTTACTAGTGGGAGCAAGGTGAGATGAGGGAGTAGATCCTGTTACTTTTGATATGACAAATAATATTGGGAAGTTACTCTTTTCCAGACGTGCTTCATTCATGCCAGAACAGCACACTATATATTCATGTCTGAAACGTGTTCCCCTATGGTGACAGAGCTACAGAGCTGATAGAGAGGATGCCACACACCCATGGTCTCAGAGGCCCTATTCCATCATCATTCTCACCTTCTCTGATGCAATGAACACAGAGAACTTCATGGCCATCCACCTCCTCTTGGCATCTCTTCTACGAATTACAGATGGGAAAGTTCTCCCCCACCTCCAGATGGAGACAGCTAGGTCTGAACCCACCCTCACTCTGCTCAGCATCTACAACTCAAGCTGAATCCTACACTGGGGACATCAGTCAGCTCAGAAGTCTCAATGCCCAGAGACTGGCCCATCCAGTGGCCTGAACCATCTTTTAATGAGCTACATAGACGTGTCACAAATTTGGAGAACTATCTTAGAAAAAGCTTTTCTTCCATTATCACTACAGTAAGCTTCCTTTTGCCCCCTGAATTAAAATCCTCTCCATGGGCTGCTCCCTAAGGTATAAACTACCTGAGCTAGCCAGCACCTTTAGGCATACTGGATCCCATCTAATGAAGAATATTATTTAATGAGCAGATAAAGGAAAGAAGGATGCAATAGTGCAGGGGGCTTAAACTATTAAGAGAATGTGATCTTTGGCTTTAAATTAAGTCATTTTCACCCTAAATTCAGTGATAGCACAGCATTCAACATTCAGCATTCAACATTGTTAGCGATAATGCTAAAAGCAAGATTTATATAACCTTTATTATGAGCCACATACTGTAATTAGTACTTTACATATATTAATTCACTTAATCCTTTGAGGTGGAAACTATTCTTGTCCTCTTTAGCTTACAGATAGGAAACCAAGGTACAGAGAAGTTAAGTAACTTGCCCAAAGTCACACAGCTAGTAAGGACCAAGCTGGCCACCTGGACAGACTGTCTCCAGAGACCAAACTCTTAACTCCTCTGCTCTCTTGCTTCTATTTGTTACAGGGATGATGGGAGACTTCTTAAGAAGGCACAAAAGAGAGGCTTTGGGGAGCTTATTTACATCACTTGCCAGTATCCAGGCCCTTCTACCTGCCTATGCCTCCCCTCCTTTCCCTTTGTTCTGAAGATCCCATGTGCCAGAAGAAGTAAAAAAAAAAGACTCACTGCAGACAAAAACGCTCTGTAAGGGCAGGAAATAGGCTTGCTCAGTGTGACCCAGGGAGGCTTAGCCGCATCGTCTCTGCCTTTGTGGCTCTTGTGCACAGCACAGAGCCTGGCACAAAGGGGATCTGGAAAGGAAGGAAGAGAGGGAAATCCCCTCACTGGGAAGGGCTGAGAAGAGTTTTCCTAGAAGAAAGAACAGGACATGCACATGATGGAGCTCCTGACTACTTTTGTTGTATTGAGGTGTAGTTTACATATGATACAAATGCACCACTTTTAATGATGTGATGTTAATATAGCGCTTGATGAGTTTTGACATTTAACCACCACTGAAAGCATGATAATCAATATTTCTATCACCTCCCCACAAAGTTTCCTCACCACTGAAGATTTTCAAGCAAAAGAGTGACACAGCCAGATTGGTGTTTCAGAAAGACAATCCTACATCAGGCATGGAGAGGGGGGTAGATCAAAGAGGCAATGGTATCTTAAAAACCCAGTCATTTGGTAGTGTATAGATGTCCATGCCAATATTATACATCAATTATACCTCAACAAAATAAAGAAAAAAGAAAGAAAAATAAAAATAATTATGTTTACAGAGGAAAAAAAAAGAAAAAACCCAGTCATCTCAGTTTCTGACCCATAGAACAAGATAGATTCACTGACAGACAACCACTTTAAAACACTCACTGGAACAGTGTTAATTCACAAACTTGGTTAAAATGCCAAAAGGAAAGAGAGCACAAAATGACAAAACTGGTCTGTGTGGGTTAAGCATAGAGTTTTCCTTAAGAGCAAGATTGCTGCCCCATCAATAAAGCTGCAGCAATCCATACGCATCACGAGGAGATGTGATGGCTATTTAAGCTCAGTCTGGGTGTTTTATGACTTTGGGCACAGCCTTGGACTCCCATTCCAACCAACTGCCCTGAGAAAATTAGCTGCCAGCTTGACACACAACCCAAACCAGCAGACCAGGCGAGGGTAGCATTTGACAGAAACTGCAGTCTAGTGCACAGAGTGACTGCAGAGACAGGAAGGCAGCCTGGCACCAAAGTTCAAGACCATATATGGCACCAGCCTGGTATTCCCACCAGCTCAAAAGACTAAACACCCAAACTCTCTGTGCTCAGAAATGATGATAGGAAGTTCATCCTATGAACTGCTTATTATATGCTTTCCTTAAAAACTTAATTATCTTATTAGGTGAGGTCTATACTTATCTCCATTTTAGAAAGGATGAAACTGAGGCACAGAAAGTTCAAGCCACTTGTCCAATGTCACACAGCAGAGCCAGGATTTAAAGCCAGGAAACTCAGCTCCAGAGACCCAGAGACTGATCGTCATACTTCCTGCCTTTCCACAGCATAATGATTTAAGAGCACAAGTTTCAGAGTTGGACTGAGATCCAAATTCTGGATCTCCTACCAATCAGCTGCATGACCTTGAATCTCTCTCCATCACAGTTTTCTCATCTGCAAAAAAGGCAGAGTTGTTGAGGATTTAAATGTGGAAAGCTGCTGGCACAGAATGAGTCCACAATGAAGAGTAGATGTGATAGTATTATTTCAGGAGCTCACAAATCAAATTCCAGGATGCATATGATTCAAGCTTCACTGTCAACTAACCACCTAAAAAAACCTTAATACTAATGAATCATGCTGGTTTTAATTAAAGCCTTATTATTGCATTAGATCAGGAAAACTTCCCCAGAAGCATGTATTCATTTGACAAATGTCAAATACTTAACTTGGTACCAAGTGCTGTTCTGGTTTCTGAAAACACACTGGTGAATGTAAGAGAAAAATCCTTGACCTCACAGGCAGGGACAGTTACAATTTTTAACGTAATTTAAATTATTGCCGACCAGGTATTGAACCCGGGCCCCAGCAGTGAAGTGCTGAGTCTTAACCACTGGACCATCAGGGAATTCCCTGCTCCTTTTAATTTTAAAAAACTCGAACAAACCAACATGTTTACCTCGCATAAGGCTATACAGGCAATCTAAAAAAAAAAAAAAAAAAAAAGTCAAATATCTTTATCTTTGTCTAGAATTATACCAACCTTGTCTACAGACACTGCAATCTCGTGAGAAATCTACTTAATTAATTAAGGGTTGGGGTTTTTTTGGCGGTAAAACCCTGAAACCATGGACCTAGGAGACAAATTAAATTACAATTATTTCTTTAAATTAATCTTTGATTAAAAAAAAAAGCTGGGCTAAAACAAATCACTGGGTGGACTCTAGGATCCCTTTAATAATATGAAAGGGACTGAGTCTCCTTAGCCTTTTTAAAATATTTCTCTTAGAGTTTTATTTACACTCCTAATGGTCTCAGTGAAAACAATGAGCATGTAAAGCAAGAGGAAAATTCCATGTTGGGATGTGACCTGCAGGTGAATGAATGTCTGAAGGCTTCTTTCTCAAAACTCAGCTCAAACATGACCTCCGCAGAGAAACTCCCTGACCATCCAAACTAAAGCAGCCCCACACCCCCAGGTTCTATCCATTACCCTCTTTTATTTCTCCCTATCACTTATCACCCCCTGAAATGATCTCATTTGTTTATCAGTTACTTGTTTTCTGCCTCTCACACATTAGAAGGCAAGCTCTGTGGGGCTGGGATCCCATCTGCCTTTCCTCACTGTATCCCCAGCAGACAGTATGCTGCCTGGCGCACATATTTGTTGAGAAAATAGATGAAGAGCAAAACTGGTGTGTTCCTTTGAAAGGGTCTCTCCCTTCAGCTGCAGTGAGGAAAGAGAAGCATGTACAAATTCCTAAGTTCTCCTCAAGTAGCCTATAAAGCAGTGTTGGGATGGGGGGTGGTCTTGCATCCATTCATTCACTGAGCAGATATTTACTGAGAAACTACTATACACCAGGAACCAGGCTAAGTGCTGGGTAAGAGAATGAAATAGACATGGTCCAGGTTCTTAAAGAAGCCATTATTGAACAAGCCCAAGCCTGGAACATCTGCAAAGTATACACTGATGGGGCTACTTCAAAGATACATAATGTATGTAAAGTCCTTAGCATGGGTCTTGGAAAATAGTAAGCACTGAAGGACTGATGAGAAACAAGAGGAAAACCATCATGATGATGATGACCACTACTTCATATGCAGAAAGATAAAGGAACTTCCTACAGACATCAAATGAGCAAAAAATATTTACTGGGATCAATTAAAAAGTATTAATAATCTGCCCCTGGACGAACTAGGAGAATTCTGTATAGGTTCTTTCTGAAGATAAGAAGAATCACCATGTCCAAGACTAGTGACGTATTTCACTTTCTTATCTAAAGCGACAGCCACGACGTCATTTATGTTATTACTAATCTACCTAGGTTATTGGTTCAGGATGGTGGAGTAGAAGGACGTGCTCTCACTCCCTCTTGCAAGAACACTGGAATCACAACTAACTGCTGGAAAATCATCAACAGGAAGACACTGGAACTCACCAGAAAAGATACCCTACGTCCAAAGACAAAGGAGAAGTCACAATGAGATGGTAGGAGGGGCACAGTCACAATAAAATAAAATCCCATACCTGCTGGGTGGGTGACTCACAAACTGGAGAAAACTTATACCACAGAGGTCCACCCACTGGAGTGAAGGTTCTGAGCCCCACATCAGGCTTCCCAACCTGGGGGTCTAGCAACAGGAGGAGGGATTCCTAGAGAATCAGACTTTGAAGGCTAGCAGGATTTGATTGCAGGACTTCAACAGGACTGGGGGAAACAGAGACTCCACTCTTGGAGGGCACACACAAAGTAGTGCGCACATCGGGACCCGGGGGAAGAAGCAGTGACCCCATAGGAGACTGAACCAGACCTACCTGCTAGTGTTGGAGGGTTTCCTGCAGAGGGGGGGGTGGCTGTGGCTCACCGTGGGGACAAGGACACTGGCAGCAGGAATTCTGGGAAGTACTCCTTGGTGTGAAGGCTCCAGAGTCTGCCATTAGCCCCACCAAAGAGCCCGGGTAGGCTCCAGTGATGGGTTGCCTCAGGCCAAGCAACCAACAGGGAGGGAACCAAGTCCCACAAATCAGCAGACAAGTAGATTAAAGTTTTACTGAGCTCTGCCCACCAGAACAATAGCCAGCTCTACCTACCACCAATACCTGCCATCAGGAAACTTACTCAAGCCCCTTAGATAGCCTCATCCACCAGAGGGCAGACAGCATAAGCAAGAAGAACTACAATCCTGCAGCCTGTTGAACAAAAACCACATTCACAGAAACATAGACAAGATGAAAAGGCAGAGGGCTATGTACCAGATGAAGGAACAAGATAAAACCCCATAAAAACAACCAAATGAAGTGGGGATAGGCAACCTTCCAGAAAAAAATTCAGAATAATGATAGTGAAGATGATCCAGGACCTCGGAAAAAGAATGGAGGCAAAGATCGAGAAGATGCAAGAAATTCTGGGACAACATTAAACGTAATAACATTCGCATTATAAGGGTCGCAGAAGGAGAAGAGAAAGAGAAAGTACCCAAGAAAATATTTGAAGAGATTAGAGTCAAAAACTTCCCTAACATGGGAAAGGAAATAGCCACCCAAGTCTAGGAAACGCAGAGAGTCCCATACAGAATAAACCCAAGGAGAAACATGCGGAGACACATAGTAATCAAATTTGCAAAAAATAAAGAGAAAGAAAAATTATTGAAAGCAGCAAGGGAGAAACGACAAATAACATACAAGGGAACTCCCATACGGTTAACAGCTGATTTCTCAGCAGAAACTCTACAAGCCAGAAGGGAGTGGCATGACATATTTAAAGTGATGAAAGGGAAGAACCTACAACCAAGAGTGCTCTACCCAGCTAGGATCTCATTAAGATTTGATGGAGAAATCAAAAGCTTTACAGACAAGCAAAACCTAAGAGAATTCAGCATCACCAAACCAGCTCTACAACAAATGCTAAAGGAATTTCTCTAAGTGGGAAACGCAAAAGAAGAAAAGAACCTACAAAAACAAACCAAAAACAATTAAGAAAATGGTAATAGGAACCATTGATAATTACCTTAAATGTGAATGGATTAAATGCTCCAACCAAAAGACACAGGCTCGCTGAATGGATACAAAAACAAGACCCATCTATATGCTGTCTACAAGAGACCCACTTCAGACCTAGGGACACATACAGACTGAAAGTCAGGGGATGGAGAAAGATATTCCATGCAAATGGAAATCAAAAGAAAGCTGGAGTAGTAATTCTCATGTCAGACAAAACAGACTTTAAAATAAAGACTCTTACAAGAGAAAAAGAACACTACATAATGATCAAGGGATCAAACCAAGAAGAAGATATAACAATTGTAAATATTTATGCACCCAACATAGGAGCACCTCAATACATAAGGCAAATACTAACAGCCATAAAAGGGAAAATCGACAGTAACACAATCATAGTAGGGGACTTTAACACCCCACTTTCACAAAGCATAGATCATCCAAAATGAAAATAAATAAGGAAACACAAGCTTTAAATGATACATTAAACAAGATGGACTTAATTGATATTTATAGGACATTATCTCAAACAAACAATCTAACCTTACACCTAAAGGAACTAGAGAAAGAAGAACCAACAAAACCCAAAGTTAGGAGAAGGAAAGAAATCACAAAGATCAGAACAGAAATAAATGAAATAGAAAGAAAGAAAACAGTAGCAAAGATCAATAAAACTAAAAGCTGGCTCTTTGAGAAGATAAACAAAATTGATAAACCATTAGCCAGATTCATCAAGAAAAAGACTGATCAAACTCAAATCAATAAAATTAGAAATGAAATGGGTCACAAATCAAGCCTCAGTAAATTTAAGAAAACTGAAATCATATCAAGCATCTTTTCTGACCACAATGTTATGAGATTAAGAATTAATTACAGGGAAAAAAACGTAAAAAACACAAACACATGGAGGCTAAACAATATGTTATTAAATAACCAAGAGATCATTGAAGAAATCAAAGAGGAAATCAAAAAATACCTAGAGACAAATGACAATGAAAACACGACGATCCAAAACATATGGGATGCAGCAAAAGCAGTTATAAGAGGGAAGTTTAAAGCAATACAAGCCTACCTCAAGAAAAAAGAAAAATCTCAAACAAACAATCTAACCTTACACCTAAAGGAACTAGAGAAAGAA
>NC_041224.1:84061355-84062675 GCF_002837175.3 Physeter macrocephalus
CCAGTGCAACAAAAAGAATAAAATACCTAAGAATAAATCTACCTAGGGAGACAAAAGACCTGTATGCAGAAAACTATAGACACTGATGAAAGAAATTAAAGATGATACAAACAGATGGAGAAATATACCATGTTCTTGGACTGGAAGAATCAACCTTGTGAAAATGACTATACTACCCAAAGCAATCTACAGAGTCAATACAGTCCCTATCAAATTACCAATGGCATATTTTACAGAACTAGAAGAAGAAATCTTAACATTTGTATGGAGACACAAAAGACTCCAAATAGCCAAAGCAGTCTTGAGGGAAAAAAAATGGAGCTTGAGGAATCACACTTCCTGACTTCAGACTATACTACATAGCTACAGTAAACAAGACAATATGGTACTGGCACAAAAACAGAGATATAGATCAATGGAACAGGATAGAAAGTACAGAGATAAACCCACATATCTGTGGTCAACGAATCTATAACAAAGGAGGCAAGGATATACAATAGAGAAAAGACAGTCTTTTCAATAAGTGGTGCTGGGAAAACTGGACAGCTACATGTAAAAGAATGAAATTAGAACACTCCCTAGCACCATACACAAAAATAAACTCAAAATGGATTAGAGACCTAAATATAAGACCGGACTCTATAAAACTCTTAGAGGAAAACATAGGAAGAACCCTCTTTGACATAAATCACAGCAAGATCTTTTTTTATCCACCTCCTAGAGTAATGGAAATAAAAACAAAAATACATGAATGGGACCTAATGAAACTTAAAAGCTTCTGCAAAGCAAGGGAAACTACAAACAAGAAGAAAAGACAACCCTCAGAATGGGAGAAAATATTTGCAAATGAAACAACAGACAAAGGATTAATCTCCAAAATATATAAACAGCTCATGCAGCTCAATATCAAAGAAACAAGCAACCCAATCAAAAAATGGGCAGAAGACCTAAACAGACATTTCTCCAAAGAAGACATACAGATGGCCAAGAAGCACATGAAAAGCTGCTCAACATCACTAATTATTAGAGAAATGCAAATCAAAACTACAATGAGGTATCACCTCACACCAGTCAGAATGGGCATCATCAGAAAATCTACAAACAACAAATGCTGGACAGGGTGTGGAAGAAAGGGAACGCTCTTGCACTGCTGGTGGGAATGTAAATTGATACACCCACTATGCAAAACAGTATGGAGGTTCCTTAAAAAACTAAAAATAGAATTACCACGTGACCCAGCATTCCCACTACTGGGCATATACCCAGGGAAAACCATAATTCAAAAAGACACATCCACCCCAATGTTCATTGCAGCACTAT
>NC_041224.1:84063074-84081133 GCF_002837175.3 Physeter macrocephalus
GTCGGGGGGGTGGTGTGATGAATTGGGAGATTGGGATTGACATGTATACACTAATATGTATAAAATGGATAACTATTAATAACCTGCTGTATAAAAAATAAACTAAAATTCAAAAAAAAAAAAGAAATAGCTAATCAAAAGAAAAAACAACTCAGTAAAAATTAACAGTCTTAAACCCAAAATATATTTATTAAAATAACTATTCTTATAGTCAAAGGAAACCATGACAGACAGCAAAAGAAATATAATTTTTAACAATAATGTTTTATATTAAAACATGTTTTATGTTTTAGATTTAAAAGGCATGTGTACCACTAGTAATATAATATAGCTCCTTAGATGTCTAGTACAGTGTTTTTAAAGCTGTGGGTTGCAGTGTATTAGTGGATAGGAACCAAAAATGTTTTTGCAGATTAAATTTAGCACAATAAAAAAATCAAACACAAAATAATAAAAAAATAATCTACCTGGGACATCCAGTTCTGGGGAAGATGGAATGAGTATGCTCTGCCCTCTCTCTCTCTCCTACCCTTTACTGATAAAATCTCTGGACAAACTAGATAAAGCAACTATATGAGGATTCTAAAAAGTAAATAATAGCAGCCTTGCTGGGAAGGAAAATGAAAACTCAAAGAATCAATATAGCAGTGAATTTCCTGGTTTAATTTTTTGAGCCCAAATTCTCCAGCTTAGACTTAGATTTAGGGGTCCTAAATCCCAGAGCTGTATGGCAGGCACAAACGGAAAAGAAACTTCATTTTTCTGGCCAGAAGACTGGAAAGAGGGGGGTGGCTGTGAGACAGAGGCTGTGAAGGAATCTGCATCTCTTTTCCTCCTTTCCTCTGCTGGTCCTCAGCAAACCTCCACCATGAGCCTGCACTTCTACAGCAGGTGCAGCACGGTCGCCACACAGGCACCAAAAACTGAGAGAAAATCCTGCTCTTTGGCCAGAGGAATGGGCTTATTTTTTTTTTATTGAATTATAGCTGGTTTACCACGTTGTGTTAGATTCTGGTGTACAACAAAGTGATTCAGATAGATATAGATATATATAAGAATATACATAGGGCTTCCCTGGTGGTGCAGTGGTTGGGAGTCCGCCTGCTGATGCAGGGGACACGGGTTCGTGCCCCGGTCTGGGAAGATCCCACATGCCGCGAAGCGGCTGGGCCCCTGAGCCATGGCCGCTGAGCCTGCACGTCCAGAGCCTGTGCTCCGCAACGAGAGAGGCTACAACAGTGAGAGGCCCGTGTACCACAAAAAAAAAAAAAAAAAAAGAATATACATTTATTCTTTTTTCAGATACTTTTCCATTATAGGTTATTACAAGATATTAAATGTAGTTCCATGTGCTATACAGTAGGTCCTTTTTTATTATCTTTTTTATATATAGTAGTGTGTATCTGTTAATCCCAAGCCCCTAATTTATTCCTCCCCCACTTTCCCCTTTGGTAACCATAAGTTTGTTTTCTTTGTCTGTGAGTCTGTTTCTGTTTTGTAAATAAGTGCATTTGTATCATTTTTTAGATTCCACATATAAGTGACATATGGTATTTGTCTTTCTCTTTCTGACTTACTTCACTTAATATGACAATCTCTAGGTCCATCCATGTTGCTGCAAATGGCATTATTTCATTATTTTTAATGGCTGAGTAGTATTCCATTGTATATGCGTACCATATCTTCTTTATCCATTTCTCTGTTGATGGACATTTAGGTTGCTTCCATGCCTCAACTATTGTAAATAGTGATGCTATTATACAGGGTTGCATGTATCTTTTGAATTAGAGTTTTCTCTGGATATATGCCCAGGAGGGAGTGAGATTGCTGGATCATATAGTAGTTCTATTTTTTGTTTTTAGGAAACTCCATACTGTTCTCCATAGTGGCTGCACCAATTTACAGGGGATGGGCCTCTTTGATGTGAAGTATGGGGGAGGAATACTGTTATCTGTCTGTCTCTCTTCTTTCTTACTGATTTACCCCAAGGTGCAACCATTCACATAAAGTGTGGAACTGTGAAGGGAGACTAAAGTCTCAGATTTTTAAACAGAGAGCATAAAAACAGAGATCTGGAAGCCAGAGAGTATGGGGACAATCACAAACTGGAAGGAGCTGGAAAAAGCTATCCTCTAAATCTAAGTATGAAATCCTAGGCTCACTCTCAAGCTGCTCATATGTAGAATCAACCAAAGCAGCATAGCAAAAGCTCTAAGAACTGAACTGTGGTACAGACCATCTCCCAGATCCCAGACTGGTACCTGAGTAGGCAGGCCCAAATAGTGATACAGTGGCTTTGAAAACTAAATTGACATTGGAACCAGAGCCTACAGAACACAGGACTTGCAGTCTGAACCTTACAGAATTGATTAGCTGCTTTTGAAAAACAAACCCCCCCAAAAAAAACCCACAACATCCTCCAGAGGGTTTTAACAAAACCCAGAGTCTCAAAACACAATATTCAATATGTACAGGATTCAATCTGTGGTAGGCTCAATAATGTCCCTCCCAAAAGACACCCATGTCTTAACCCCCAGAACCTATGAATATAAAGTAAAAGGGATGGTAAATCCCTTACATGGTAAAAGGGATTTCACAAATGTGATGAAGTTAAGGATACTGAGATGGGAGATTATCCTGGATTCTCTGGGTGTGCTCAATGTACTCACAAGAGGTTTTATATAAGAAGAGCAGAAAGATTGGGATCAAACAAAAAGTAGATGTTATGATAAAACCAGAGGTTGAAGTGATATATTTTGCAGATGGAGAAAGAGGTCACAAGCCAAGGAGTATAGGAACTTCCAGAAGATGGAAAAGACAAGAAAAGACATTCTCCCTTAAAGCCTCCAGGAGGAATGCAGCCCGGCCAACACCTTAATTTTAGACTTCTGACCTCCATGACTATAAGAGAATATGTCTGTGTTGTCTTAAACCAATAAATTTGTGGTAATATGTTACATCAGCAATAGGAAATGGATACAGCATTTCAAATTACTCAACAAAAAACTGAGAAAATCTCATTAATTCTCAAAGAAAAGATAACAGATGCCAAATCTGAGTAATTCAGATGTTGAGATTATTAGACAAAGATTTTAAAACATCTACGGTAACTATGTTCCATGAAGTAAAGGCAAACACTCTTTAAGTGAATGAGAAGAGAGATATTTTCAGCAAAACAATAGAAACTACAAGAAAGAACCAAGTAAAAATTTTAGAACTGAAAAATACAATACTATAAAACTGAAATTTAAAATTCCCTAGATGGGTTCAACAAAAGAATAATGACTCAAGAAAGAGTCAATGAACTAGAAGATAGATTAATAGAAATTATCTAATGTGAACAATAGAAGAGAAAAACTGAAAAAAATTAACAGGTTTCAGGGAGCTGTGGAACAATATCAAAAGTTCTAAATATCTGTATCATTTATGTCCCAAAAGGCTAAGAGAATGAAACTGATGCAAAAAAAATAAATTTGAACAAGTAATGGCTGAATACTTCCCCAATTTATAGGATATAAATTTACAGATTCAAGAAATTCAGTGGACCTCAAATAGGATAAGCTCAAAGAAAACCAGGACCAGATACACTATAATCAAACTGCTGAAAACCAAGCAGAGAGAGAAAAAGAGAGAGGGAGAAAGGAAGGAAAGAAGGGAAGAAAAGAAGGGAGGAATGAAGGAAGGAAGCAAGGAAGGAAGGAAGGAAAGAAGGAAAGGAGGAAGGAAGGGAGGGAGGAAAGAAAGAAAGAGGTTTTTTTAAAATTACACATTATATAAAGGACATTAACAGTGGTTCTCATCTGGGGTGGTTTTCTCTCCCAGAGGACATTTGGCAGTGTCTGGAGACATTTTTATTTGTCACACTGAGAGTGGGATGCTAATGGCATCTAGTAAGCCAAGGATGCTGCTAAAGATCCTACAGTACACAGGACAGCCCCAAAACAAAGAATCATTCAGCCCAAAATGTCAACAGTGCTGAAGTCCAGAACCCTGATATAAGGGAACAACAATTCAAATTACAGCAGAGTTCTCATTAGAAAGCATGGAGGCCAGGAGACGTGGAACAACATTGTTAAAGTGCTAGAAAAGTTGTCCACCTACAATTCCATATCCAATGAAAATATCCTTCAAGGATAAAGGCAAAATACAGACATTTCAGATGAAGAAAAACAATTTGCTGGCAGCAGATTTGATCTAAAATAAACACTAAAGGAAGCTTATTAGGTGGAAGGGAAATAATATCAGAAAGAAATTGGAAATGGTAAATATAATAGACTATTTATCTCCTCTTAAATTCTTTAAAATATGTATGACTGTTGAAAATGAAAAATTATAACATTGTCTGATGTTATTTCAATGTTCAGTCTTTTGATCTCTGAGTAGCTTTTTTCTAAGATGGCCCCCAATATTCTCAGGCCCTAGTGTCTACACACCTTCTCCCAGTTATTCAATCAAATAAATCTATGCATTATTACTATGAAGGACTTTTGAAAATCAGTTCACCTTAAGATAGGGAGATTACCCAGGTGCACCTGACCTAATCACATGAGCTCTTTAAATCTGGCTCTGACGTTCAGAGACAGAAGTCAGAGATTCAGATCATGAGAAGGATTTGACGATGCTCTTCTGACTTAAAGATGGAAGGGGACATGTGACAATGCAAGTGGCTTCTAGGAGCTGAGAGCAATCTCTAGTTGGCAACTAGCAAGGAAATGGGGGCCTCAGTCCTAAAACCACAAAGAACTGAATCTGCCAAAAATAAGGAGGAGGCTGGAAGCTGTTTTTTTCACCAGAGCTTCCAGATTAGAACTGATTCCAGTCAATACCTCAATTTCAGCCTGGTGATAACCTGAGGACAGAACCCAGCCATGCCAAACTTCCAACCTACAGAACCATATGCTAATGAGTAGGTGTTATCTTAAGCTCTTAAATTTGTGGTAATTTGTTACACAGCAATAGAAAACTAATAAAATATATATATAATATACAGATTTCCAAGTCAATTCAGATAAATATTTCTACTTCTTTTTAAGGCTGTATGATATTATATTGTTTTGTTACTATTTTGAGGTAGCAAAACATATTCAAAAGTAGCCCTATTTACAGAAATTCACCTGGTTCCTAATTCTTGTTATTTTCAAATAACCCAATAAACATACTAATGCATTTGTCTTGACATATCTGCACTATTTTTTTCTGGAAGGCAGATTGCAGGAAGAGGGATTATTTTACCAAGGGCATGCACATTTTTTATTTTAAGAGCTATTATCCAGTTAATCTCTAAATGTGTTAAATTGATTTACACTCCCCAAAACAGACTTCATTTCCTCACACCCTCACAGATAATACTAAGTATTACCAAATGTTAGAAATTTTGTCAGTCAGTAAGTTTTATTTTCATTTCCATGGCTACCTAAGCAAATTTTATTGTCTATTTGTATTGTCATTTGTGAATATCATTTGCTAATTTGAGATTAGATTGTTTGCCTCTTTTAATTTTTATGAGGTTTGTGTAAAGAAAAATTCACTTGTCTTTTACAAATGATGCAAACACTTAATCCAAGTCTATTATTTGCATTTTTTACACTTTAAATGTGTCTTTCACCATGAATTTTGTTAATTTTATGCTACCAAATGTATATTTTTCTTAACAGCTTTTCTATGGCTTGCTTAAGAAAGTATTTCCCATCACAAATTTATAAACAGTATTTTCTGATATGTTACTCCAATGTTTTATTATTTTATACATTTTTAATATTAACACCCTTATTAGCTTTACTGATTGATAATTTACATACCAAAAAAAATCACTCATTCCAATTCTACGGTTTGATGAATTGTATAGTAAATGTATAGAGTTGTACAATCATCCAGTTTTAGGACACATCTATTACCCCCAAAATTTTCTTCATGCCTGTTTTCAGTCAATCCCTGCTCCTATTCCAGCCCCCAGGAAGCCACTGATCTCTATAGTTTTTGCCTTTTCTAAAAATTTCATATAAATGGAATCATACAAGGTATAGTATTTTGTGTTTGGCATCTTTCATTTAGCGTAGTGTTTTTGAGGCTAATCCAGGTTGTTGAGGGTAGCAGTCGCCAATCCTTTTTACTGCTGCATAGTATTCCACTGTATGAATAAGCCACTTTTTGTTTACCCCATCACCAGTTAATGACCATTTAGATTGTTTCCAGTTTGGGGCTACTCTTAGACAATTATTCCATATGAAATTAATTCTGATTATAAGATTTGAGGTAGGGATCTATTTTTTTCCAAAATGGGTAACAGCCCTTCCACCACTATTTAATGAATAATATTAACCCCAGTGATTTGAATTACTATATTTATCACACATTAATTTTCCATTGATCCTTGGATCTATTTCTGGACTCCCTCTTCCAGTCCCCTGATTATTTTGATCATAGTAACTTTATGTTACATTGTAATGTATAGTATGGTAGGTACCCTCTAGTTATTTTTCTTCTTTTTCAAAGTCTTCTTAGCCATTTTCAAACATTTAGTATTTGATGTGAAATTTCAAATACATTTTTCAATTCTCCACCTCTCCAAAAAAAGGTGATGATATGATTCTTACCAGAATTGTATTAAATGTTTATACTGGTTTCAGAAGAATTTTTATCTTATGATGTCACTCTTCTGTCCAAGAATATGGTATACCCTTTCATTTATTCCTTTGATAAAATTTATATTCTTCTTCTGTAAAAATGTAGAGTTTTCTTCATATTGCTATTACATTTCTTATTTAATTTATCATTAGGTATTTTATACTTTTGTCATTAATTTTTATTCCATTTTACTTTCAAAATCATTTTAATAGTGGAAAAAGGAAATTTTATTTTTGCATATTCATTTTTTTTCCAGCTAAATTCTCTTAATAGTTATAACACCTTTTTATTCAAGCTCTTAGATGTTATAGGTATAAAGTGATCTCAAAGCATAGAGTGGTAATTTCCTCCTTCTCTTTCAATATTTAAGTAACCTATATTTATTGTTGTATTCTATCAATTAGAATCTTCAAGTTTTTTGAATGATAGCAGTAACAACAAATATGTTGGCCTTATTCAAAACTTGAATAAGGATGTCTTATGCTACTTGGTATAATGCTTGCTGTTGATTTTTAATAAATTTCTTTGTCCTTTTTATGAAGTTTTCTTCTATTCTTACTTCACTTAATGTTTTGTCAGAAATTGATCCTAGTGGAGTTAAGAAAGCACCTCGTCTACTGAAAGTGCACATAGATGCATCCACAGGGGACGAGGTGGTAGAGGACACTGGCTGCCAGGCTAATGAACTTGTTCTTCATCCTTCAAGCAGAGTGGATGAGGGCATGGACTCTTGATTCAGATCCCAGGTTCAAATCCCAGCTCTGCCACGTATCAGCTCCCTGACCTGGTACAAGTTAATTAAGTCCTTCAGGTCTCAGTTCCCTCCTCTCTAAAATGGGGCTGATTATAGTATGTATGCCACAGTGTTGTTGTGAGGAATACATGAACTAGCATGTTCAAAATGCTCAGAACTCTGCCCAGCATATTGTCAGCAACGAAAAGTATTTGCTTTATTATTATTTGTGACCAAGAGAGAGTCATGAAGAAAGCTGTTTTCAGATTGTTACTCTGGCCAAAATTATCCTGGAGCCAGGGAGAGATGAGGGAAGTGTTAACATCTCTTGTGGGAGATGGGAAGGGAGAGAAGAGAAGAAAAAAGGGAGCAGGATGTCTGGGTCTCCCAAGGGTGAGAGCACCTGTTCAGATTTCATGCCTCTTTCATGATACTTTATGGAGACAAGTTAACATAGAAATCATTTATTCTCTGTGCATGCAGTGATGGTACAACCAATTCCTCCAGAATAGGGATGGAAATGGGGGAAAGGAGAAAATCCTCCCTGAATTGTATTCTCATTTCCAAGCTCAACTTCCCCGCCCCTAACCCGCCCTCATGACATCAGTGTTCAATACACACAGGGCCTTAACCACGCCCTGACTATGGCCTGACTTGACCCTACAGCTGGGGCCAAGTTCAGCGACAGAGAGCCCCGGGCATCAAACAATGGGTTCCCACCTGCACCTGTTCACCTGAGGTTTTAGTTTCCAGATAAAGCATCTCTCCCAGTGCTTTATGTAAACACAAAAATCACAATTAGCAGCCCACATAAAGGAGGCAGAGTCTCCATGTGACTCATAAAGCAGGGCAGTGGGGGTTATATATGACAACAATGGGATTAAAGGACATGACACCTGGAGATTTTCCAGGCAGTGTTAGAGGCAGGTAATACTGAGCTTCTTGGGAATTTTGGTTGTCACTCTGGCTTAATGATGAGTGTCCATCTATCTGACTTTGCCTTTGATTAGAGATTTCCAAGTAGGAATGAGTACATGTCCCTGTATGTTTAAGCCAGGCCAATGGCCATTAAGGGTGACGGTGAAGAGCCATCAGCACCCGTATGTCCTGTACATCTTCCCATCACTAACCCGGCTCCCATTCTACTTCATTTTCTCGCATCACCTTGCCCTCAGCCTCAGCTACTGGTCCCCACTCTGATCCAGACATTTTGTTTAGGGCTTTGGCTTGATTTTTCTGAGCTTTGATTCTTCTGATGCTTAGATACTCCTGCCCACCTCCAACTCCAGGGCTCATTTAGCTTCTGGTGTCTTGTGTACTGTCTCCTGCCATAGCTGCATCTCTGAGGATTATAAGCTCAGCAGACGCCACACTAGCCCCTAAGAAGGATCACTAGGAATAGGAAGGCTATGCCCAAGTGTCCGAGCCTCTCATCAGACTTTCCCAGGTGCACACATTCAACACATGACCTCACACAAGAGAACCCATCTCCAAGAAGTCCCCAGTAATCACACGGGGCCTCTCATGCCATTCCAGGGAAGGATGGCGATTTGTACCCTTTTCCTGAAATTTGGCAGAGACAATGCAAGCTTACTGGGGCCTCTCCTTTCCCTTGGGCATTGCAGCCAAGTTCCCCTGAGACATTTTCACCAAGCCCCAGCCTGGAGTTACCTGGAGGTCCCTATGACATGAACATAAAATTTTCCTCCATTCCTGTTTTCCACTTGACCTCCTTGCTTCTCTACAACCAAACCCTTGTGCTTGAAATCCATGATATACAAGATTGACGATGGTTTTAATAGTTTAGAACAATGACCACCATGCAATATCAAAAAATCTGTGATCCAATCCCTCCAGTTTTGTCCAATGGCTCAGATTATTTTAAGGCACCTCTTTAGATTAAATGAAACTCAACTGATGAGTCTTTTTTTTTCTTTCTTTTCATAAAGGCTATTGTGAGGTAGAACAGGAACCTATTCCTGGAACAGGTGGGGAAGGGAGCAATCAGTCCCCAGCCCTGACCATCAGGTCTCAGGTCGAACTCTCAGTCGTTAGATAGACCTCAGGCCCCATACCATGACCCAGGGCCCAGGCAGAAAGCCCTCTCCTTCATCCAGGGTCCAGAGGAGGCCAGGGAGCCAAAGGACACACAAAGAATGCTGATCACACTCCCAGATCCAGATGAACAATGACTATAATTAGCTTCTTCTGTGCTTCAAGCAACAAATGTCTTTAAAGCCATGTGCTGATGACCAGGCAGAAAGGAGGGCCAAGCTGGGACAGAACTGGTATGTTAGTATCATGGTCTCCTGCACTTAGCACTCACTGGGAGTGACTTCTGCTCTGGGGCCTGGGACCTGGGGCACCAGTGGTCTGCTCTTGACCCTCCAGGAAGGGATTCTGTTTTTCACATCTCTTCCTCCTTCCCTGCATTTTGCCCCTCCTATCATGCCCCTCCCTGTCCCCTATTTTGCTCCAGGGCTTCTACCTTCTACTTTCAGTGGCTCTTCTTGAAAGGTGGAAACTGAGGGGAGGGTGGGAAGAATCAGAGTCCTGGAAAAGGGGCATGAAGCAGTACTTTGGGATATTCAGACACATTGAGGACAGGTAACTCATGAATAACAGGGAATCAGCAATAGCCACAGAATGCTGGGCCCTCACTCCACTCGATCACCCCCATTCTACTGATGGTGCATGCTCTTGGATCAGAGGTATGTAAGTTTCCTAGGGCTGCCATAACGAATAACCACAAACTGGGGGGCTTTAACAACAAAATTTTATTTTCTCACAGTTCTGGAGGCTGGAAGTCCAAAATGAAGATGTCAGAAGGCCATGCTCCCACCCAGGCCTCTAGGAAGAGTCCTTCCTTGCCTCTTCCAGCTTCTGGTGGTAGCTAGAGTTTCTTGGCATACCTTGGCTTGCAGCTGCATCCCTCTAGTATCTGCCTCTGTCATCACATGGCCATCTTCCCTCTGTGTGTGTGTCTGTGTTCAAATTTCCCTCTTTTTATAAGGACAGTCATTGGATCAGGGCCACTCTAATCCAGTATGACTTCATCTTAATTGATTATATCTACAAAGACCCTATTTCCAAATAAGGTCCCATACACAGGTACTGGGGCTTAAGATTTGAACATATCTTTTTAGAGGACACACTTTAACCCACAACAAGAGAGTAAAGACAGACACTGAGACCACTAACCTGAGCCCAGTGGGCCCTGGCCTCTGTCAGTCCTGTGCCCTTGTCTGCTCTTCTCAGCACAGTTGGCCTCTCTAATACTCAACTTCAGCTGCTTAATCTCAGGTCTCCAGCACCCTGCATCTTGAGCCTTCCTGGACAACCACATTTCTGTGCTACCATGCCTAGTGCCTCACGCTATACCCAGCATGCAGTAGGCGTACAAAAAAATGATGATTGCATGACACCCAACTAACCTTGTTCCAGAGATAAGACCAGGGGCCCTAGACATAATTGTCTCAGGGTTGCTGAGGATTAGAGAAGCCAGGTCTCCCTTAATTTGGACAGCCACCCACACAAACAAAGATGGAGGGAGAGATCAGACACACTTCAGCACTGCTTGCCTACATTTTGGGGGCCCTCTCTCTTGCTCCCACCATGTTCTTGGCAGATGTTCTATTTTAAGAACCTACCCAAGGTTCTTACCTATTTTGCTTTGACCTTTGTCTCCAGCCCTACTCGTATGACCTTGACCCAATAGGAATTGTCCCTCAGCACTCAGCTTGCCCTTCTCCCTTGGCCAATTTGGATGGACTTCCCTTGTGACCTAAATCTGACCTCTAGGACCTACCCAAGCACCGGCTATTTGGCAGATACATGACACAAGCTTGTCTCGGCATCCTAGCTCACATCTATGGAAAACTTTGTATCTGCCAGACATGGAGCCATTGGTTTTCCATGGATCAGCTCATTAAATTCTCAGAGCAATCATGAGAGGTAATAACAATTATTATCCCCATTGGGCAGATGAGGAAACATCCTTGGAGAGGTTAGACACCTGTCCCGAGGTCCCACACCTAGGAAACGGTGGCACTTGATTCCATCCTGGGCCTGGGACTGTGTAGCCAGTGGTCTCAGAGCACAAGCCAGTTTCCCAGAGTGTGGGTCACAAAGTCCTGTTGGCATCACATATGATTTGTGGTGGTACACGAACACAGTCCTAATATTGAATTCTGGGGTGAGATTCCTCTGTTAACTATCATCTTTCTGATCATATCATGGAGAAAGTCTCAGTTTGGTGCTGAATGGGATGTGATTTAACACCTTTCTGACATGTGTTATTATCCTCTCTACCACCATCCTGTTCTTTAAAGGCAAGGCAAGGCTCGAGCTCAAGCAATTTGACAAGAAATCGTCTAGAAAAAAAAAATGATACTAGTCATCCTCTTATTTCTTTTTTACTTTGAATTTATGCAAGTGACACTGTTTCTCCTTTTATGGTAGTGATTAAAGCCTTCGTTTCATGATGCATTTATTTAAGTACAAGATGTGAATCTACTTATTAAAAATTAAGTCAGTAAGAGTACATCTGATATACCCAACATGGAAAACCCAGGAAGGTGGGGCACAGGAGACTCCAGAGTGGGGCAGGGTCCTGTGTTCTGTCACCTCCCAAGACTGGGGGATCCCAGCTGTCATATCAGCTGAGCTGGCAGCTCCCACCTAGCTGCACTTCAAATACTGTTAATGGTTTGTGCTCATTTAGAATAGCTACGAATTTTCACAGATTTTGGAAACATTGACAAGCACTGACCCACTAACCATCACATTTTCCTCCAAAGAAGCCGAGTTTTGAGAAAGTAAAAATTAGCTCAGACTGAGAAAGTAAAAATCTGCCCCCTGCCATTCATCGGGCTGGGATAACAGATAAAGATAAAGCCAGCTGCAAAGTAATAGGAAACAATATTTCTTGCAAGGACACTCCAACATTATAACCTTCTTTGAGTAATTACTGCTTTCTTACATCCTGAAAAGCCTTGATCTCTAAAAGCAGAGACCACCAGAACCATTACTAAGGGAAATATTATCTGTAAGAATGAAACATTTCACACTTGCCTGGTGGATGATCTTAGCCACTTTGACACAAAGAGCCAGCCTCAATTTCCAGCCCAGATGCAGAGCTTCCAGAGAAGGGGGTTCTAAAGACAACATTCATATTTATCATAAATTTGTCATTTCCAAGGGAACAGGAGCCTGGGGCCAATTTACAGTCCAGACCTGACATTGACACCCTTATATGCAGCTCTTTTTTGCTTTGAACCTTTATTTCCATTTCACTTAAACTTTACCCTTCCTGAAAATCCTATAACAATTCTATCTTTCCCCATGTTTGCTGAGATGCCCCCCTCTGAAGTGTGGCCTCCCCCACTGCAATGGGCTGATATATCTTTTTCAGGCCACAGATGGTGGTCTTAGGCTGATTGGGTTAAGAGAGTTTATATTTAACTTTTGTTATTCCAGGCTTTTCTGGTTATTGTTTACCTTTTCAAATAAACACGTAAATCACAATCCACCCCCAGGGTATCAAAACAAAACTATAAAAACTGCAATTTAACTCTTCTAAAGAAACCACCTAGTTATTCTACTGGACTTTTCTGGGTAACCGTTACTGTGATGGTTGTCTTTTTTGATGGCTGTGGTTTTGTTTTGTTTTGTTTCAGTTAGAAGCTGGCCTTGATCAATGTTACAAAAAAACACACAGGCTTATTTCCAACAACATGGATGGACCTAGATATTATCATACTAAGTGAAGTAAGTCAGAGAAAGACAAATATCATATGATGTCACTTATATGTGGAATCTAAAAAAAAAAACATTATGCAAATGAACTTCTTTACAAAACAGAAAGACTCACAGACATGGAAAACAAACTTATGGTTACCAAAGAGGAAAGCAGGAGGGAGAGGAATAAATTAGGAATTTGGGAGTAACATATACACACAACTATATATAAAACAGATAAATCAACAAAGACCTAATGTATAACACAGGGAACTATACTCAATATTTTGTAATAACATATATGGGAAAAGAATCTGAAAAAGAATATATATATATATATATATATATATATATATAAAAAACTGAATCACTTTGCTGTATACCGGAAACACAACATTGTAAATCAACTATACCTTAATTAAAAATTAATTAATTAATTAAAACACACACACACACACGCACACACACACACACACACACACATACACACACACACACACACACTCAGGCTTGAATTTCCACAAGCCTGCTTAGCTGTCCTTGCTCCCTGTCAGCACAAAGTCCCATGCCTGTCATGAGGCATGCCCACTGCCTGTTACAAAAACCCTCTGGACTGGGGATCATCTGGATGGAAAGACACCCACATCCCCTCCCAGCTGCATGCATCAGGGAGCTTTCTTTATGCAGAATCACATGGTTGTCTTGGGCAAGGGGAAGAGAGTCTAGCCCGGGGAGGGATAGAGATGCAGGGTCCGAATTCCTTCCCTCTGTCCTCTTGTGTCTGCTTCCTGGCAGGCTCCGCTTACTCTCTGCTCACTCCCAGCTCCTCTGCTTCCCCATATCTGAGGTGTAGACCTGACTTGGCAGTACAGTTGGCCACCCCATGACTACTTCAGACTCTTCACAGCCTTAGAACTCGATTCCCAGGACAGAAAACATGATGAGATTGTTTACCACCAACCCTGTGCTCATGACAG
The DNA here is from genome assembly GCF_002837175.3 of Physeter macrocephalus. Lineage (NCBI taxonomy): Eukaryota > Metazoa > Chordata > Mammalia > Artiodactyla > Physeteridae > Physeter > Physeter macrocephalus. Next base: position 84,077,148 of record NC_041224.1, read on the forward strand.
CAGACACAAACACAGACCCCTGGTCCTCCCTTCAGCAGGGGCTGTGGGTCACGAGTAATTCCAAAGGTGAGGATGTTATGGATCCATTTATGTATTAACTCAGATATTGCAGCTACCTGAGGGCTTTATAGGGATACGTCAAGGGTGTGGGATACCCAGTGTAAGCTGACTCGGTTGCCTCAGGAATATGATGCCAGATCTTACTAACAGAGGGTGGGGGGGATGGGAGGTGAAGGGACAGGGGACAAGGAACAGGGGAAAAAGGAAAGGAGAGACAAGAGAAGAGAGGTCAGAGGGTCAGTGCAACCCATTCCCCCAACAGAAAAACAACTTTTCACCACAAGCCTGGATATGAGTCAGCACAAGAAGTGTAGAAGTATATAATTATACCATTATAAATTCATACTGTGCGTTTGAAAGGTCATTTTCCTGGAGAGAACAGCTGGGTATCATGGAAAGGGCACCAGATTTATCGTCAGGTGGCCCTGGACTCCACTCTGTGTGACTTTTCCAGCTGTGTCACTAGGGCAAATTCCTCCCCCTTCCTGAGTCTCAGTTTTCTCTCTTGAGGACAGTAGGTAGCATCACCTTGCCCAAGGTTGAATTTGAATGTTACCTAAGATAATGTGATTTGCCCTCCCTTTGGTCTCCAAACTGATCCAAGATGGAGAGACTCTCAGTGGTCCAGGTTGTCACATCAACAGTTCAATCACTTGAGATTCTGTTTGTAGAATCCTCATTCTTTCTTTTGGTAGGTTGTTCCCAGAGGAAAATGTCATAGGAGCACAAGCTTCTCTACTGAGATAGAGTCCTAGAGGCTAAAATATCTGGGACTTAGAATCAACCTCCAGCTTTAAATATGTTAAAGATAAGAAAGCATCCAAGTGCTTTACCACACCCTATGTGGCAGACTTTGTTGGTTGATGTAGCTGATGCTGTCTGAGCCCACCCATATCCCCTCATCTTATCAGAGTTCCTGCCAGAATCCCCGTGCCAGTACTTATTTCCAATGCCCGAGCCTGTTTGCCAGTTCGCAGGCTGGACAGAAGTGTCAGGGACTTAAACTCCCCCAGCAGCCCTCAACCAGCGCTTGCTGGAAGTGTGATAACTCCCAAGGGTACGTGTTACTCTGGCTCCCAGAGCTGCTCCAACAGGACTAGGCTCCAGCTGCCCACAGTGGTAGCCAGCTTGACAATGCCCCCTTTCATGGTGTGATGGTTAACTTCAGGTGTGAGCTTGACTGGGCCACGGGGTGCCCAGATGTTGGGTTAAACATTATTTCTGGGTGTGTCTGTGAAGGATGAGATTAACATTGCCTGGGTAGCCTGAGTAGGGCAGATGGCCCTCCCCAGTGTGAGTGGGCTTCATCCAAAATCTGCTGAACGTCTGAATAGAATGAAAGGCTGAGTAAGAAGGAATTCTTTCTCTCTGCCTGTCTTTGAGTTGTAATCAGTCTTCTCCTGCCTTCGGACTCAGACTCAGACCGGAACTTACACCATCGGCTCTCCTGGGTCTCCAGCTTGCTGATTGCAGAGCTTGGATGTCTTGGCTTTTCATAGTCTTTCATAGTCTGTGTGAGCCAATTCCTTATAGTGTGTGTGTGTGTGTGTGTGTGTGTGTGTGTGTGTGTGTGTGTATAGATGTGTATAGATGTCTGATTGGTTCTTCTTCTCTGGAGAACTCTTACTAACACACATGTGGCTATTCTCTTTGCCTACCTTCCCCACCACTCTACCAGGGTTTACTTCACCACCCAAACACAATACTAGCATTCAAATCCTTGTGTCAGAATCTGCTTCGGAGGGAACTCAGACTAAGGTTAACCCGACAGCATCCCTGACCCCCTTCTCTCTGGCTGTCTCCCTGCATTGAGGCTAGAAACCCAGCACTTGCTTTCTCAGCTTCCTGTACAATTAGAGACAGCCGTGTGACCCAATCCTGGTCAATAAGACATACAAGTTAGTCTACTGGGGGAAATGGAACTCTAAAATGCTGTTTTATTTATATTTCTCATTAAAATGGGAAGATCTGAAAAGAAAACTTTTGTCTCTTCCATTCTTCTTCCTGCCTTAAATGCTGAGAGGATACCTGGAGTTTCATTACTATCTTAACCACAGTGAATTAAGAGCCCCTAAAGTCCTATAACATTTGCCGTCTTTAATAAGACCGGTCCCTAGAATCTAATTATTTCTTCCTAGGCCCTAAGCATATAACATTTTAAGACATTAACTCTCCTTTGCCGCATTCAAGCACGTAGTCAGTTTTGCACGTTGGCAATTGGGAGAGGCTTATGGAAGAGCAGGAAATAAATTGCCTGAAAGTGTTCTGGGTTATGTGTTCCAAAGACTGAAAGCCTTTGGGAAAGAGGAATTCTGGGCATGGACTGAGTGTCTTAAAGAGCAGAAAGAGAGAGCTGATCTCACGAAAGCTAAAAAGAGACTCCCCTGGGGTGGGGAAAGAACAAAAGCAGAGATTGGAGAGAGGTTGCTGAGAGCAGAGGTGACCTATGCCCTGCTGCCTGTCATGCTCTGCTTGTCTACAGCGCTGTCACTAGCTGATGACAAGACCCAAGAAAGGAGCGATGGCATGGCACGTCTGGGCAGGCTGGACCACTGGCATCTCTGTAAAGTTCTGCAGCCACCTCACATCTCAGGGAGCTACAGAAGGGGACTCCTAGACCAGAAGGACCATGCAGGAAGGGATAGTGCAATTCTCAGGGTAGTCTTTGTAGACTGGCAAGACCTATACTCTGCCAGTGAGGTTGAGAAGGTCTGAGTGATGGGTTCAAACTCCTTCAGGGGCAGACATGTTAAGAGGTTAGGGCTGTAAAGTTTGTACACACTCCAGCACTAGCCACTGCACTGTTGTGAAAGTTACTAATCAAATAAGACCAATCCATCTTTCATTCCTTCAATAAACATGAGTTCCTACTGATACTAGGCATTGGAGACAAGAATCAAATAGGACACAGTCTCTGCTTCCAGGGAGCTTACAGTCTGATAGGATAAACGCTCGCAGCCAACTTGTAGACTCATGAATTGAGTTACACATCTGAGAAGCTTCCCAAATATCACCTGAATTAATTCTGACAAAAAGAGTGTTTTGTGCCCCATTTATAGATAAGCAAACAAGCCTTACCAAAGCTCACACAGTTGCTATGGTGTAGTGTTAAGACTCGGACCTAGGTCTGACTGATTTCAGTGGACAGGTCCTTTCCACTTTTCTTATCATCCTCAAACGCTCACAGGGAGCCCTAGAGGAGTCTGGGGACCACTCTTTCTACCCTTGACCTTGACAGGCTTTATCAAGTAGGATTAGTTATGTCTTGCTATTTAATGTGAATGTTTCCCAAAGCCAATTGCTCTATCTGCTAAAGCGCTAGGTGATTTCCATGAAAACCAGTTCTATTCATCACACCTTAAGGGAAAACAGCAACCTCCTGTATGCACACATTAATTAACACAGCAGAAATAGGCTCAAGTTAATTATAGAGGCTTCCTATTTAAAAATGAGGAACAGGCTGACTGCCAAAGAAGGCTCAGCATCACGGAACAAAGTGAGGAAAGTGGAAAAAGGCATTACTTTTTTATACTGTGTCTTTGCCCGAGAGATACTCCTGTTGAGAAACAAAAGTTTAGTGGCCAGTGCCTCGGAGCTGGCCACAAACTCTGAAAGTATCTCTCAGCTTTGTGCATGTTACATATCCCTTTAAGGAAAGACCCTCTGTCACTAGAAAAGCTGTGTGCATCAATTATTAAGAAGGGTTTATATCAAGCAGGAAGGAAAAATTACATGTCATTTTCCTAGCATTTGATTTTTTTTTTCATTACTTATTACCAGCATCCATCTATTTGGGGAAGAATGAGCCAAAGCTTTTTTTAAAAATCCATGACAAGGGGCTTCCCTGGTGGCGCAGTGGTTAAGAGTCTGCCTGCCGATGCAGGGGACACGGGTTCGTGCCCCGGTCCGGGAAGATCCCACATGCC
>NC_041224.1:84081255-84084437 GCF_002837175.3 Physeter macrocephalus
CCGCAACGGGCGAGCCCACACCCGTGAGAGGCCCGCTTACCGCAAAAAAAAAAAAAAAAAAAAAAAAAAAAAAAAAAAAATCCATGACAAGAACTAGAGAGATATTGGGGAATATATTTTCCAAGGCCCAGAAAATATACATTTACCACTGAATCTCCTGAGAAGTTTGCTTTTTCTGCTTCAAATATGCCAAGGAAAAGTGTACTTAAGCATGCTAATACATTTCGACAACCACCCTAGTCCTGTGTTTACCCTTCCATTTTTTTAAATAAATGTGGTATCAACTAAGCATCTCATCTTGATCCCTCTAGCTAGTTCCTGCAGATGTATAAACATTATCCAGCTTTTCAAAGTAAACTCTGTGTGGTCTGCTGGCATCATGAAAAAGTATCACTAGAATAAATAACATTTTCCATTACAAAGAGACAGTGCAACCCAGATATTTTAAAGGTAGCTCAGTATTCTATCTTCTCCAATAATGAAATAGATATCACATTTGACCAGTTGTCACTGCCCACATGAATAGAACATTGTGATTTAAAGAATACAAGACAGGGAAGACCATGACTCCCCCACCCCCAACAAAAGATAGAATTTATAGAATCTTGTGATAGAGGGGATTTTAACAGCAAACTGTTCCAATAGTCCCCAAACTTGGGTGTGCATTAGAATCAGCTGGTGAGTCTATTTTGAAATGCCCCTGAGCCATCCCAGACATACTGAATCATCTCTAATAAGATGCAAGCATCTGGGTACTGAGCATTCCTTCTCCAAATGACTCTGATGGGCAGCTCTATTTGGGAACTTCTCATCCAACCCAGAATCCTCACAACAACATCCCAACCAAGTGGTCTACAGTCTTTGCTTAAATGCCTCCTCCCATGAGAGCAAGCCAATCAGTCTATCCCTGGATGGCACTAATGTTGGGAAGTCAGCCCCCCTGGAATACCCCACCACTGGCCCTGCTCTAACATGTAAGTCAGAGAGGTCTCATCTGCACTTATGAAAGGGCAGATTTTTGTTGCTTTCACCTGAGAAACCATATAAAGAAAGATTTACACCAAGATCCAAATTGCAGACTATAAAAAATAAGGATATATCCTAAACTTTATTATTATCAAAAATGATTTTGTACTGAATTAGGTTAGCATAAGAGCTGGACTAAATACCACTTCAGAATGAACCTTAAGCTCTCTATGATAGAAGCATAAGTGATTCAGAATACAATGCAAAGAATGCAGATCTTTCCATCATACCTGGGTTCGATCCTGGATCTTCCATTTACAGTTTGAGTGGCCTTGGGCATATTATTTAACCTCTCTGAACTTTGGTTTTCTTGCAAAATTGGGATAAAACCAATATGATAGGGTCGTCATGGGATTACACGAAATACTGGCATTCAGTAAATGTTGGTTCTTCCTTCCCCTTCCTTTTGTGTTGCTTTTCTGCTCAATTTGTTGTGAGCTCTTTTATATCTCTTGGATCCAGTCTTTCTCTTCATTACCAGCACCACCATCACCATCCACATTATTGTGTCTATATTTGTTCAGCATCTCATTGCTTAAATATTTAGCTTTGGATGGGGATAAGAAATAAATTATCATCTTAAAAACATGTTCCATAATTCCCTCCAGGGAGTAATTCTCTTTGTTCAGGAAAATATCTTGCAAGGCCACATGGGACAGCAGAAACCCTGAGAGCTTGGGTTAGCCACAGGAAAAAGTAGCAAAAGAGGTAGCTAAATTGTTCTGCATTTGAAATAAACTGGAAGACCTAAGCATAAAAGAAAGGGGAGGGGAGAGAACAGTGAGATTGGGGGTAAGCAACAAGGAAGAGGGATCTTATAAAAGAGATGCTTAATATTTGAGTCTAAGTTGTTACCCTGCTGTGATATAAACTCACATCCATTTCTCCAAACTTAGGTAAAATTTACTGCACATACAAAGAGGTTTTGTGGCAACCAGGGAAAGGAGCTGCACAAGACAGAGTAAAGGACAAGAATCAGCAGAGGAAAGAAGTCAGAGTTGATCTTGGCATGAAGGCCCCCAAGAACTACAAGAAATCTTGAATTTTTCTACATTGTTGATCGGAGTATGAGCTAACCACATCCAGCTCTGAAGAATCAGACTGCCTCCAGCTAACACAAAGGCTACATTAAGATGTCTACAAAATTCACCTGCATCTTTTCCATCTCAGCTCCCTTTATGCCATTCCTTTGCTTGGAAGCTCTGAGGGAGCCTTGCACTGACATTGTGGGGACTCTATGTTCTTTATTACCAGTTTCTGTCAGAAAGTGTCCATCTTTTAAACATACACTCTTTATGCTCAACATCACTAATCATTAGAGAAATGCAAATCAAAACTACAATGAGGTACCATCTCACACTAGTCAGAATGGCCATCATTTAAAAATCTACAAATAACAAATGCTGGAGAGAGTGTAGAGGAAAAGGAACCCTACTACACCATTGGTGGGAATGTAAATTGGTGCAGCCACTTTGGAAAACAGTATGGTGGTTCCTTAAAAAATTAAAAATAGAGCTACCATATGATCCAGCAATCCCATTCCTGGCCATATATCTGGAGAAAACTATAATTCTAAAAGATACGTGCACCACTATGTTTATAGCAGCACTATTTACAATAGCCAAGACATGGAAGCAACCAAAATGTCCACTGACAGATGAATGGATAAAGATGTTGTGGGACCTAATGAAACATAAAAGCTTTTGCACAGCAAAGGAAACCATAAACAAGACGAGAAGACAACACTCAAAATGGGAGAAAATATTTGCAAATGAAGCAACTGACAAAGGATTAATCTCCAAAATATACAAGCAGCTCATGCAGCTTGGTATCAAAAAAACAAACAACACAATCCAAAAATGGGCGGAAAACCTAAACAGACATTTCTCCAGAGAAGATATACAGATTGCCAACAAACACATGAAAAGATGCTCAACATCACTAATCATTAGAGAAATGCAAATCAAAACCACAATGAGGTATCACCTCATACCGGTCAGAATGGCCATTGTCAAAAAATCTACAAACAATAAATGCTGGAGAGGGTGTGGAGAAAAGGGAACCCTCTTGCACTGTTGGTGGGAATGTAAACTGATACAGCCACTATGGAGAACAGTATGGAGGTTCCTTAAAAAACTAAAAATAGAACTACCATA
>NC_041224.1:84084486-84194762 GCF_002837175.3 Physeter macrocephalus
CTGCTTCCCACTAGCTATCTATTTTACATTTGGTAGTGTATATATGTCCATGCCACTCTCTCACTTCATCCCAGCTTACCCTTCCCCCTCCCCGTGTCCTCAAGTCCATTCTCTACATCTTCGTCTTTGTTCCTATCCCGCCCCTAGGTTCTTCAGAACCATTTATTTTGGGGGGATTCTATACATATATGTGTTAGCATGGATAAAGAAGATGTGGCACATATATACAATGGAATATTACTCAGCCATAAGAAGAAACGAAATTGAGTTATTTGTAGTGAGGTAGATGGACCTAGAGTCTGTCATACAGAGTGAAGTAAGTCAGAAAGAGAAATACAAATACCGTATGCTAACACATATATATGGAATCTAAAAGAAATGGTTCTGATGAACCTAATGGCAGGACAGGAACAAAGACACAGACATAGAGAATGAACTTGAGGACATGGGGAGGGGGAAGGGTAAGCTAGGGGGAAGGGTAAGCTGGGATGAAGTGAGAGAGTGGCATGGACATATATACACTACCAAATGTAAAATAGATAGCTAGTGGGAAGCAGCTGCATAGCACAGGGAGATCAGCTCAGTGCTTTGTGATCACCTAGAGGGGTGGGATAGGGAGGGTGGGAGGGAGGTGCAAGAGGAAGGGGATATGGGGATATATGTATACATATAGCTGATTCACTTTGTTAAACAGCAGAAATTAACACAACATTGTCAAGCAATTATACTCCCATAAAGATGTTAAAAAAAATATGGTACATATATACAATGGAATATTACTTAGCCATACAAAAGGATGAAATAATGCTAGTTGCAGCAACATAGATGGACCCAGAGATTATCATACTAAGTGAAGTAAGTCCAAAAGAGAAAGATAAATACCACATGATATCACTTATATGTGGAATGTAAAAGATGACACAAATGAACTTATTTACAAAACAGAAGCAGACTCACAGACAAAGGAAACAAACTTATGGTTACCAAAAGGGAAAGGGGGAGGGGGAGGGATAAATTAGGAGTTTGGGATTAGCAGATACAAATTACTATATATAAAATAGATAGACAACAAGGTTCTACTGTATAGCACAGGGAATTATATTCAATATCCTATAATAAACCATAATGGAAAAGAATATAAAAAAGAATATATATATATTTATATATAACTGAAGCACTTTGCTGTATACCAGAAACAACAACATTGTAAATCAAGTATACTTCAATTTTAAAGATAATAATAAAATAAACATACACCCTTTCAGGTATAGCATTCACCTCTCTTAATGAAGCCTTCTGTAATCTCCTGTAATAACAACAGCAAAAAAAATGTTGCCAAAATGTGACCTCTGTCCAAAAAAAAAAACCTGTTTGGCCACTTTATAGGCTTGAACCTCCACGGAGAAAAAGTTTTATTATATAATATATAAATAAATACATATATAAGATAAATAAAATATATATATTCTACTTACTGAGTATCTACTATGTGCCAGGTTATAGACTCAATATTTACTTATATTCTCTCATTTAATCTTCACAAGAGCCCTCCCAAGTAGATATTATTCTTACCATTGTTCAGACAAGCAAAGTGAGGCTCATAGGAATTTGGTAATTTGCCTAAAGAGTCAGGTGGTGAGTGCCAGAGCCAGCCTTACCTTGCCTGCGCTCCCATCCAGGCCACCTTGATGGGCTAACCCCTCACTTGATTAGGACTAGGTTTGAATAGCAAGCTGCAAAGATGCTCCTGAAGACCTCAAGTCTTCCTGAAGAAGACCGCGTCCCTACTCTGCAACAGACTCTAAATGACACCAGCAAAAGATCTGGAAAAACGTCAGGTCTTTGCTACAACAGCTCTAACTTGGCATTAGCAGTTCCAAACTCAAGCTGTGCATTAGAATCCCCTAAGAAGCCTTCCGAAATTGGAGGTTCTCCATGCAGATCTGCTAAAGCAAACTCTTTGGGGAATGGGGTACAAAAAAGATTGTATTTTAAAGTACCCAAATAATGTAGCCAATTCCAGAAGTGGGGTTAAGAAACACTGATTCTATGCCCCCCTTAGGTACAAGAACTACCACTTTAGTGTTGTAGGACTTCTAGTTCCATCACAATAATAGGTCTATTTTTAAGGGAAGTTGGAGGAAGTGAGGGAAATCTTAGCATTAACATATGTCCATCTAAGGCTGGATGGGTTTCTGTTTGCTGCCTGTGGCCATAAGACTCTATCTCTCCATATGAGATCGTTTATCAACTCCCAGCAAGGCTGTAATTAATGGGGGGAGCATCCTATTATGCTTAATACAGAAGTGATAAACAGCCACTGAGGCATGCCAGAAACTGGTTCAGGACAAGCACAAGCATGCCTTTGAGAGAAGAGAGTATTGTAAGCCACAGAAATATCTGGTACCCGGACCCAGTCTGGTTAGTACACTAAGCCCAGTGGAGAAAAACAAACTAACATCAACCATGTTCTACAATTTTTGTTGGAAGAGAACAGAGAACAGACAGGAACAGCTGCTGCTCAGATCCCAGGTTAAGTGAGACCAGACCTAAATGAGCCAGAGCTGTTTGAGAACTTGGAGGAAGATTCCAGGAGTTGACACACAGGAGACGCATGCACCTAATTAAATCCTCCTTTGAGAATGTGATATTTTTGTCCTAATTCTCTGGGAGAATCACTAGACCTTTGAGATAGAAAATGTTTACATAAAATGCTAAAAGGCATTTTTATTAGTTTAAAATCCTTCTTAATGGATAACTCTGAATGACTTTCATTAGACTTTCTTTATAGAATTACCTGGTGCCATTAAAATGCTTATTATGGGGAAAATGTAACTTTTTTCCTATCTGCTATTTCTTTGAAGAAAAATATCATTGGTATTGTGATGCTCGTGGAATTTTGTTAATAGCTGATAACACCAGTTAAAAATGTTTACCTAGGCCAGTGGTTCTCAAATTTGGGGCATTAGAAATACCTAGAGGACTTGTTCCAAAAAAGCTTGCTGGGCCCCACCTCTGAGTTTCTGATTTATTAGGGCTAGGGTAAAGCCCACAAATTCACAGTTCTAACAAACTGCCAGGATGCTACTGGCCTGAGGACCAAACTTTGAGAACCACTGACCCAGAGCATAAGATCAACTTCCAAATGATCTGGGGTGAGATGCAGCCTCTCACTCCCACCAAACTCCAGGAACAGAAGAGGCTGGATCATCCTTCCTCCCCTGTTTGCCATTGGGGAGGGACCACTGGTTTCTCCAGGACAATCCTGGTTTATCTCTTTTGCATTAATTTAATTATTTTAGCACTCCCTTTCATCACCAAAAGTGACCCAGTTTAGAAGATAATTTTTATATTCACCCTAATACTTGTTCATATTTGCTTGATCTTAATCTGTGAAATCCCACATACCTAATTGGAGGATGCTCTCCTCTGAAGAGAATTTGCTTTTGCTTTCTCTGAGAACCAGGGACACTATAGACCAGGAATCACTTTAGCTGAGTTTGCAGCTTAAAAAGAAGTCCTAGTACCAACTCCAGGCTTACTCTCCTTATTGCAGTGTTGATAGCTGTGTTTGCCTTCAGGGGACCCTGCCTTTCCTTTTGGGTACTATGTGTACATCCTTCATGGCCCCCAGTTCCCAGCTCAGATTTCAGCTCAAGGGAGAAATTTCTCTTGCTGCTGCTGTTATTTAAACTTGGAGAGAGGTTTCTTGGAAATTTCCCTTACTTCTTTTTGCTTTTCACATTTTATTGTGAAAATTTTCAAACACATTCAAAAGTAGAGGGAATAATATAATGAACTCCCATGTAGCCACCAACCAGCTTCAACAATTATCAACTCATTCCAATCTTGTTTCATCTATACCACCCAATTCTCTACCCACTTTCCCTCCTCACATGTACACTGGATTGTTTTGAATTAAATTCATACATCATATGATTTCTTTTATAAAGATATCAGTAGTGTCTCTAAAATAATAGGACTCTTTTTTAAATAATCAGTATTCTGTTATCACCCCTAAAATATTAATAACTTTGTAATATTATTGTCTCATAATTTTTTTAATTTATTTTTTCAAATCATGATTCAAATAAGCTCCATGTCTTATAATTGGTTGTTATCACTTTAATAATTTACATGTTCCCCAGACTATCTGGTTTTTATTCATTGTATCTTATTTGGTGGTGAAAAGAGATAGTTTGTTCTACAGATTTTTCTTTGGAGTATGTTTTGCTGTTTATATTCCTATGGTGTCATTTAACATGTTCTTCTGTCCCCTGTGTCTCCCATAAGTTCACAGGTAAGTCTAGAGCTGTGCAGTCCAATGTAGTAGCCCTTAGCCACATGTGGCAACTTAAATTTAAATTAATTAAAATTCAATAAATTTAAAAAATTTATTTCCTTAGTCACATTAGTCTCCTTTCAAGTTCTCAATACCCACATGTGGCCAGTGGCTACTATGTTGGACTGCACAGATATAAAACATTTCTGTCATCAGAGAAAGTTCTATTGGACATTGCTGCTCTTGTTCATAATCAGATTAGTTTTTTTCAAAGCTACTTCATAGGCAATGGTATGGTATTTCTATCAGCAAGCACATAAAATCTTGTCTTTTTTTCATTATGTTAGTAGCCATTGGTGATCATTGCCTAGACCCAGAAATTTGGGATGACAAAATTCCAGTTTTATCACTCTTTTTACTTATTACCTGGAATAACTCCATAAAAAGAAGCTTCTTCCCCTCATCTACTCTTTGTCCTGAGCTAGTTTGTATAGGAAAGACAAGGTAACTATCTAACACTTTCCCCTTATTTACCAGTTCTCAAAATAATAAGTGGGCTCCCTAACATTTTCTAAAAGTGGCCAGTGAGGCGTTTTATTCTGAGAACCATTATGAACCTATGGGTCTAAACATATTTGATATGTTTGAATCAATCGGTGCTCTTAACTACAATTAATAGCCTTGTGTAAATATTTTTTCATATTTTTGCGACTTCTGAGTCTAAAGGTAAATGCACATGTAATTTTCTGGCATAAGGCTACTCACTACTTATTTGCTGTCTCTTCATCCACAATAAATCCAATTATAAGTTTAAAATAAGTAATAGTTTTGTGGTAAATGCTTTAATGCCACTCTCCTCTTCAATCTCACATTGAAAATCGCACAATTTTTTTTAACATCTTTATTGGCGTATAATTGCTTTACAATGGTGTGTTAGTTTCTGCTTTATAACAAAGTGAATCAGCTATACATATACATATATCCCCATATCTCCTCCCTCTTGCTTCTCCCTCCCTTCCACCCTCCCTATCCCACCCCTCTAGGTGGTCACAAAACACTGAGCTGATCTCCCTGTGCTATGCGGCTGCTTCCCACTAGCTATCTATTTTACATTTGGTAGTGTATATATGTCCATGCCACTCTCTCACTTTGTCCCAGCTTACCCTTCCCCCTCCCCGTGAAGTAAGTCAGAAAGAGAAAAACAAATACCGTATGCTAACTCGTATATATGGAATCTAAAAAAAAAAAAAAAAAAAAAAGGTCATGAAGAACCTAGGGGCAGGACAGGAATAAAGAGAATCACACAATTTTCAAAAGGATTGAGCTGGCTGGATTCTGATATAAGGGTGGCTTAAACACTCATTAGTAATTGGGGTGATTAGTCATTGGAGCCTGGAGGGATGTCCCACCATCAATATTCAAGTTTTCAATAAAACGATTTAAAATTTTACAGAGCCAGAAAAAAAAAAAAAAAAAAAACTTTAAATGGGATACAGAAGTCATCTGACCCAAACCTCTCATCTCACACCTGGGGAAACCAAGGCTCAGCAATGGCCTGATTTTCCCAAGTCATCCCTACAACTGGTTTCTGAGTTGGGACTTCCATTTCCTGAAAATCAGAGGCACTTTTGGTTTCCCAACAGACTGTCTTCTGCACAGGATTCAATCTTTCCTTTAAGAGCAGCTATTTATTCCTAGTCAGGTGAAGTGGCCCAAGACCAAGACAAAAGGAATGAGTAGCCTCCTCAGAGCCATCTTTCTTCTCTTTTCCAGCCAAATCTGCCACTCTCAGTTTCATCACCGCCAGCCCTGGATCCCTGTGAACCAGCCTCCAGATGCCTCTCAGCATGGCAGAAGAGCCAGCCAGCCCTGGCTGTCACCGCCCCTACCTTACCCCCCATCCCCCACCCCGGGAAAGAGGAAGCCATCCCTGCTCCTAGAGAGACAGACATGATGACAACTAAAAAGAAGGCATTTGCCTATCAATGCCTAGAGCTCCTTCCTCCCAGATTGTGAAAGGAATGGTTGGTCCTACTTAACTGTCAGGTCAGGGCTCAGCGAATCTAGCCAGTGATGAAATGAAAGATGTAAGGAGGTTGCTGGCAGCTGCCCCCAAGATCCCTTAATCCACTGCACAGTTCTCTGCCTGGGACAAAGCATCCAAGGGGGTTGGACCCTCCCATGGTGTTCTGCTGGCCAGAATCAACACATGGAGATAAAAGTCTTCTGTCCAAAAATACACCAAAGGTCCCTAAAGAGTAAATCCCCACAACCTGAAACCTTCTATTCTGGAGTTGTCAGATGCATGAACCCTGAATCAAAACTCCCAACAACCCGCTGAAATCAGCCCACTCTCTTCCTACTTACTGAGATTCACACCTAAGCCCCAACGTCCACCTACGGCTGCCTGAATGCCGTCCTGCTGAATTATCTCCAGAGAACACAGGTCACTCTTTGGTGTAGCAGAGACCAGTGACTTAACCTGGATTCCCAGATCCCTCAGAGTCTGTGAAGGTAGCGATATTTACAGTTTTCAAAACATTATAGTTTAGGGACTTCCTGGTGGCGCAGTGGTTAAGAATCCCCCTGCCAATGTAGGGGACACGGGTTCGAGCCCTGGTCTGGGAAGATCCCACATGCTGCGGAGCACGCGCCCGTGCGCCACAACTACTGAGCCTGCGCTCTAGAGCCTGCGAGCCACAACTACTGAAGCCTGCATGCCTAGAGCCCGTGCTCCTCAACAAAAGAAGCCAGCGCGATGAGAAGCCCGCAAACCGCAACAAAGAGTAGCCCCCGCTCGCCCCAACTAGAGAAAAGCCCGCGCGCAGCAACAAAGACCCAACGCAGCCAAAAAAAAAAAAAAAAAATTATAGTTTATATTTCTCTTCATATCTAAAAAAAAAAATTAAGCATAAATAAAATCAAGCATGTGTGTTGGGGTAGGGGAGTTGAACACCTAAAAAACTGGCCATGGGAGAAAGCAGGGGGTTCTCTCACCTGCCTGCAAGGCAGAGGCTCAGAGCACTTCCTTCTGGGCACCTGTTTCATCGTGGCCACAGAGAGGGGTTTTAGGAGCAAGCGGACCTGGGTTATAATCCAGCCTTCGTCATGAACACTGGCCACGTGAACTTTAACAAAATTATCACTGCAGACCCATTTTTCATCTCTAAAGTTGGGAACATCCCACCCACTTCACAGAACAGAGGTGAGAATCAAACGAGATAAAGTAGATGAAGCACAAAAGAGAGCCCCAGGCACAGAGTACGAGCTGGTGTCCTTCTACCATGACCTTCTCCCTTCTCCCTTTATGAATGAACAGGCATTGTGGCATAGAAAGACATAGTCAGAAATTCTCTTGACAATCAACAGGCACATGGCCATAGGTCATTCAGTCTCTCTGAGCCTGAGTTTTCTTATCCAAGAAAGAAAGTTTTTCTTGCAGGGTTGTTGTGAGGATTAGGGATCATGTACCCCGAAGCATGTGCTCAACAGAAGGTAGCTCTTACTGGTTTTCATGGTTTTTCCCCCCATCCCACCATGTGATTTCAACTGAGAAGCACCATATCCCATGCGTGGGAGAATCTGAGATGGCATGGGAAGGGTAAAAGATGAGCATGCTATGTGCCGTGCATTCTCAAAGGGGGTGGCGATATTACCCCCAAGGGGGTGAAAATCACTTCTTGGAGGAAGTAAAAATTGGTTCTGCACGGGGGTGGAGGCATCTTAGATATCACAGTGGTTTGTGGCTTCTCAAAGGGCCATGGTACATCAACAGATACACGGTGTATCTGTGGTATTAAAATTTCATAATGGGGAGCAAGGGGTTGGTAATTAGGGGGGATAAGTGTCAAAAATCTCCTTAGGAGGTAATAATGAAAGAAAGGGGGGGTGAGAAACACCACTGTATAGAGATGAGAAACATCTGAGAAGAAAAGAAAATGGTTGAGTGAAAAGGCAATACCCTACCTGTGGATTAGAAGGAAGGCTGGGGGTGGAGGAAGTGGTGAAAATAGGCCAAGTTCAATGCCACCTGCTGTAAACCTATAAAAGATTTTTTGGTACAGAGTGGTTTTTGTTGCCACTGTTGTTTTTATTGGGTTTGTTTGTGTTTTTTTAAGAAAAAAAAAAGAAGAGTCAATATATATTGAACACTTCTGTGCTAGGAATTGTGCCTGGCATATGATAGATATCACTCCAACATGATCGTGAAAAGTAGATTTCAGTTCAACCAATGAGAAAACTGAGGTTCTTTGAAGATAAGCAAAACACTTAATGGCAAAGCCCCTGTTCTTTCTAGAGTGGCCATCCTTTCAAATTGCTCTGGACAGTGCCTAATTATCCCTGGTGTCAGCAGAATCACTATTAAAGAGCACCCCTTTTCACTCTCGTAAGTGTCTGGGTTTGGATAATAAATTAAACAACCACCCTGCGTTATTGTCGCTCTGTCCTATCCTCCAGGGATTTCCACAGGGAGGGTCTAGAATCAGAACAACCCTGAATGGCCTCTTGCAGGAGCATATCCTCATCAGAGGAGGCAAAGGAGTTCCCGGAGGAGAGGAGGAGGAACGATGAAAAGAAAGTGGCAGAGAGGTATGAGAAGAGTCCCACGTTGAGAAAGTGCAACATGCCTGACTTCTGGAAGCTTCCTGAATAACACCTTGATGCACACGTGGACCTTTTGGAGCTCAGAGAAATGCAAAAGTGCAGATGTGAGCGCAGCAAAAGGGTGAGGCCGCAGTTCCAGCTTCTGGGGATCGCACACCTGGCAGGCTTAGGACACCCACGAGGAGGCGGACGAGGGGAACCCCAAGAAGCCCCAGCCAGGGCCTCGTCACCATGGAGCCACGCCCTTCCCCGGGGTCCCTGCAGCCTGGGACTGGATACCGACAGGGCTTGGATTCTTGGCTCCAGATGGCAGGCAGCCTGCAAGCACTTGCTTCCGGGAGGCGGATGAAAGCCCTGCCGCTGGCGCCCCCCCTCCCACCTGGGCATCATCTTCAGACCCTCGCAGGGCCCAGCAAATTGACATCCGCAGGTTCAAGCAGGAAGTTGAAGCTGCGGGAGACTTTCTATTTGTGCCTGCGTCTGAATAATTTAACACTCCCTCCAAAATAGACTATCATTAGAATTTGTCAATTCCTGTGCAGACAGCCTCAAAAAAAAGAGAGAGAAAGGAAGAAAAAGTCCCCACATATGTTGCCTCAGAGTAGTGGAACAAGGGGCTGGAGGTTCCGTGTTGTTGTTTTTTTCTAGAGTCAAAGCCCCTTTGTTTAAAAAAAAAAAAAACATATATACACTACCAAACATAGAGTGGATAGCTAGTGGGAAGCAGCCGCATAGCACAGGGAGATCAGATCGGTGGTTTGTGACCACCTAGAGGGGTGGGATAGGGAGGGAGACACAAGAGGGAAGAGATATGGGAACATATGTATATGTATAACTGATTCACTTTGTTGTAAAGCGGAAACTAACACACCATTGTAAAGCAATTATACTCCAATAAAGATGTTTAAAAAAACGAAAGAAAAAAGAAAAGCCCTTTTCTCACAGGTACATCTGAGCCCACAGGAAATGCTGCCCTTCCATGTCTCCTTGGCCCTAAACCCAAGTCTACTGATGCATCCACCAGATGGAGGAGAAAAGCCAAGTTCTTACAGATTCACAGGCGTCCGTTTCAACCTCCACCACTTATTTTGTGTGGAGCTATATTCAGGTCACTTTTATACCCTCAGTTTGTCCATCTGCAAAGTGTGAATATTACATGGCCTCCCTCTTAGGGCTTTTACAGCATTAAATGAGCTAACGGGGGTAACATGCCTCTTTCAAGGGCTGGCGCACAACACATGCCCGACAGCCCTTAGTCTGCTGTTCTTTATTAGGCACTGACCTTAAGGGAAACGGTGCTAGTTCCCACGGGGTCCCACAGACAGGCACAATTGCCAGCCCTGCATAATCCCACTTTCTTCCCATTGCTTAGCCTGCCAATGCTCATGGGAAAGCAAACAAATCAAAACAAAACCTCTATGTGTATACACAAATATACCTGTACATATATATACATACGGAATACACACATATGTACACACATACACACACACACACACACGTGCTCATCAGCTCAGCCTCCAGTCCGGATGCTCACATCAACTGAGGCCCAGTCCTGTTTGTCAGTGTTTCTCGAGCCCCTGGTTAGTGCCCAGTTATCCGCAATGAGGGCTGTTCCAAGCCTCTTCTGTAAATTCCACCCCACTTCCAAAACCTTCCCTCTTACTTCCTGACCTCACCCCATTCACTAAGGACTGCAGCCTTCTCTCAAAACGTCTCCATCCTCCTCCCCTCCCTCACTGCTCATCTCAAAGGCTAATCTCCCCACTGTGCTCAGCCTCACCCCCTCCCATTGATTCCCAGACTTGGCTCCATTCCCCTCCTCCTCCCTCTGCATCTTCAAGGTCTTTCTCCTCACACTTAGTTTTTATCCTGTAAAAATGCTCAAGCTTCGCACATTCTAAAAAACACTTGTCCCTACTCCCTTTCCCACTAACGCAGTCTACATTTTCTCCTCCCTTACACCACCACCATCTTGGGGAATGTCTGCGTTCGCTGGCCTGTGTTCCCTCACATACTGGTGTCTTCATTCCTGGGGCTGCACCTCTGTTCTCACCACTGTGCTGGCAGCTTGTCCTCCAGACTCACTCATTCTGTCCTAATTACCATTCAGGTGCCTCTTCTGGGTCCCCATCCTCCTGGACCTCCTCCTTGGTCAGACCTCTCCTGCGTTGGGGTCCATGACACCAGCTCTCTCCTGGCTCTCTCCTTCCTCCTTGAAGGCTGCTTCGCTCTCTCATTTCCTCCGTTTCTCTCCCTCTCTCATTCCGTGTTCCTTATCCTCCACCTCCTTTTTAAATGGGAATGTTCCCTAAGGTTCTCTGCACAGCACTTTTCTGCTTCTACTCTGTCTCCCTGGAAGACTGCAGCCACTTCTCCCACATCACATTTCGGCCCTAGTCAAGCACATAACTTGACCCTGACCTTGCCCCTGAATTTGCAGTCAGCTCATGAACCTGCCCACCCAGACGTCCACCAGCCTCTGAAATGCCCAACACGGAATTCAGGGTTCCTCAGACACACCTCCCACCCTCCCTCCCAGTTACCCTAATCTAGGGACCCCAGCGCTGACTGCTCCCTCTTTCCTCAGCCCCACTTCCCGTAAGTCCTAGCCCTGCAGTCTCAGCTTCCTGCCATCTACAGGCCCTCCTTTCCCCTCCCCCACCACCGTCCAGGTTCAAGCACTGACATCCCCCACCTGCCAGCACAGCATCCGCCCACATAGCCTCCGCCCCCCACCCCCGCAGTCCCTCATCTCCCCAAGCCCCCCACCGCCCCTACCGTGGAGCCTCTCCTTGAATGGCTGTTGATATGCACTCCCTTTGCTGAGCCTTCCAAGTCCAGTCACTGAGCTGAGCATTCTCCCCATGTCATCCCAATGCACTCTCGCAAGATCCCTGTGTGGGTACCATTCCTGCCTCCACTTTACAGATGACGAAGCAGAGGCTGAGGGGCGCACAATTAGCTAAGAGTCTAACCAGGGAAGGGGCCTAAAACCACACAGTCTTACAGTCTCCAACCACAGACCATATCAGACCAAAAGAATCCCCTCCAAAGAAGCCTTGGGTAGCTCCCCACTGCCTACCAATCTCCCCACCACCATGGTCCCCAAAGCCCCCTCAACAGCCATGTAGCCGTCACACTGGATGCTCCTCGTGTTACTCCATTTGGTTTCTGTTCACCTCACGGACACACCTGTGCACTCAGACCACATTCCAGTTCTGGGCTTCTCCTAAACTTTTCACCATCTCCCTTGGTTCAGCCACAGTGCTCCCTCCTCCCTGCCGTGACAACTCCTGCAGACAATTGGTTTCTCCTTCTTTGGCCCACCCAGCACTTTACTTATACCTTTGCCACAGCCTTCATTTCCATTGACCTTATGTGATGGTCATGTGCATGTTCATTTTCCCGTGGTCTTGAGGGCAGATACCCTCAACGTACTCATTTCTGTACATGGCACATACCTACCCCAGGGCATGTTAAATATTTGTCGAAATGACTTGACCCCAAGGATCTCACATATACACTGTCACCGTGATTATTTTACCCATTTGTAAAGCAGCAGGACAAGAAACTTGCACAAGGCAACATCGGGATCTCATACTCAATTAAGTGGAAGATTGGGGGTGGGTTCCAGACCCTGGCTCGCTACCTGGTCCACTCACTTGTTCTGGGTCCATGCAGAAAACTCACTGCTTGCAAGCTGCCGAGTTAATTTTCAAGGAAAGAACAGAACAGCTTTCGCAATTCTGACACCTCCTCCTGCTCTCCCATCCCACCTTCTCGAGAACCGAGAACCGGCCTCTGAGGATGACTCACTGGTGGGAGAGGGTGAAAACAGCTCCCAGGAGGGGGCCGGCAAGCTCTGCTAGTCACAGAGCAGAGCTGGTGACGACATTTGCCCCCGGAGGGTGGAGATGCAGTTTCTCCACAGTCTCAGCTTTGATTTGAGCCCTTGGGATAAACCTAAGAAAGATAAGAGCATTTGCAAGTGCATTCACCTCCTTCAGTCTGTGGAATATGCTCGAATACCTGGGGGATGTTTTTCTGTGCAGAGAGCACCAAATGTCACTCATTCTTCACTCCCTCCACTCAAGTCTCTTCACAGTCCATAAAATGCAAGTCACTTTAATGCGTCTAATGAGAAAAAGAAAAGGAAAGCTCAAAGAAGTACTCCTGAATCTGGTTGGCTTGGCAGAGTTAACATAGAAATCCTGGACTGTATAGTACAGGGAACTATATTCAATATCCTGGGATAAACCATGATGGAAAAGAATGTAAAAAAAGAAGGTATATATATATGTGTGTGTGTGTGTGTGTGTATAACGGAGTCATTTTGTTGTACAGCAGAAATTAACACAACATTGTAAATCAACTCTACTTCAGTCAATCAATCAATAAAAAGAAATCCTGGTGACGCCCTAGGACTATTTCTGCACCCCAATATGCAGGGATTAAAACCTGAACTCTGCCTACAAAGGCATCATGCAGAGCCTGGCAGGACTGTTAGAGCAAATGTCTCTCTCTTCCTTCCCCTCAACCCACCCTACCTCCCCACTGGCATCTCGGCTCCTGACACACAAACACCCTTCTGGGCTGTCCCTGAGTCTATTCTGTACCTGTTATACCTCTGGAGTATTTCTTTTCTTTCTTGTTCAAAAGGTTATTTGTTCCACAGAAAAAGCTTTTCTTTTCCAAAATCAGAACAGCATGGACAATCTGCTTTCTAAATACCTACTGAGCCCTTCTGCCAGAGGATGTTGCTGGACAGTGCCGCCAGCATGACGGTTTGGAGCACAGAACGCCTTCCTGGCAGCCTCAAACAGAGGGTGCAGCCAAACGAGCTTGCTCTGGATCTGCCACACAAAGGGCACAGCTGATCTCTTTCCAGCCTGGCCTCTGCCCATTAATTAAAACAACCCAGAAATGCTTAAATTTACCTCCCATTCTCCCCACCCCATCTCATCCACACTCTTCTTTTTTCTCTAATGATAAAGCTAAGCACCCAGGAGAAGGAAGGGCAGAGAACATCTCACGAGCATCTGCCGTGTGCTCAGCTCAGAGCTGGAAGCTTGACGTTCATTCAGTCCTTACAAGGACTCTCCAAGGTGGGAACAGTTATTGTTCCATTGTAGAGAAGGAGGAGCTGAGGCAGGCTCAGAGAGGTTAAGCAACTTGCCCAACATCACACAGCTAGTGTTTGAGAAAGCTTAGCAGTTGAGTCCAAGTCTTTCGATTCTGAAGCCCATGCTATGTGGCCTACAGGACAAAGGACCAGACTGAACTGCTCCACTGTAAACTCCTTGAGAACAAGAACCACACTTTAAATATCTCTATATTCCCCACAACACCCACCAAAGAAAAGACACTCAGTGTGTGATGAAAGAATACAAGCATGAACAATTTAACAAAATAAGAGATTTTCCTTCTTCCTTCTTGAGGTGGTCTGTACCCTGATTTGTTAAGTTTTACAATAAAACCAAATGCAGAGAGACCCCAGCAACCAAGGAATGTTAGCTTTTAAAACAGACAGAGCAATCCCTGGCACACCACATGAAGAGCTACACCCGTATGCTTTAATTTCTACCTTTCTGCCACCTGGTTAGGAAACTATATTCCTTCTTTTGGTTCTCCATTTATTTATCTTAATGGAAATAAGTCTCGGCGTCCCTGTCTGTTACATGGATTGGAAAGGAAGCATGGTGCAATGACAAGGACCAGGCTACTGGCCAGAATAGGTTCCAATCCCAGAAAACTACTCAGCCTCTGTGACCTTCAGTTTCCTGAACTTTCACATGGGGTATTACACCATCCTCCTTGCCTCACCAGGTAGGGAGGACCAATTTCAAAAATTAAGAGTATACAGCCAGTGTTGAGGCTGGGTGTCACTGAAGTGGACAGCTGACTGTCATCCAAGAGTTTTCCCAAAAGGGTGTTCTTATCTCAGTAAGGATAACTGTAGGAGGCAGAAGAATGGCCTCCCAAACATGTCCATGTCCTAATCCCTGGAACCTGGGGATATGCTACTTGACATGGCAAAAGGAGCTTGCAGGTGTGATTAAGTAAAGGATCTTGACATGGGGAGGCTATACTGGGTTAACTGAGTCGACCCATTGTAATCACAAGGGTCCTCATAGAAAAGAAGAACACAGAGAGAAATCTGAAAATGGGAAGCTGCTGGATTTAAGATGGAGAAAAGGCCACAAGCCTGGGAATGCAGCTGGCCTCTAGAAAGAGGAAAAGACAAAGGATCAGGTCCTCTCCTCGAGCCTCCAGAAGGAACACAGCCCTGCCAGCACCTTGATTTTAGCCCAGGGAGACCCATTTCAAACTCCTACCTCCAGAACTGTAAGATAATACATTGTGTTATTTTCAGCCACTAACTATGTGGCAATTCGTTACAGCAGTAACAGGAAACAAACATAATATCCCAGCCCCAGGTCTGGCTGGCACCCTAAATCAGGTTTCATCAGTCCTGCAACACAAGTCTCTCTCCCATTCCCCAAGGATTCCAAATAGCAAGCAGAGTGCTTGACTTATCTGCAAGGAGAAATCTACCTGTAAGTCCTCATCTTGGCACCGCCAGCACCTCCTATCCCACATTAGGCAGACCAGCATGGGAGGCCCGTCTGTAGTTGGAAGGATGCTGAGAAGCACAGAAGTGGAGCAGGCAGAGGTAGCTGAGTTACCCTGCTCCTGGTCTCCAGCTCAAAGCCTGCTGCACGCGTGCCCACAGTAGGTACAGCCTTGCCAATAACTGGCTCTGTTGGCTAGAACGTCCTCTTTCTTGGGCAGTATTTGGAAGGCACTGCCAACATTGCCTTCTGAGAAGCTCCTTTTTCTGCGCCTACTTCGCTGACCAACACCTCTTAAGAGTGTTAGATGTGTTCTTTCTTTAGAATTGTGACTATCAAATAAGTAATGCATTTAAAGCACTTAGAACACAGCAAGCACTCAACAAATTTCAATCATTATCACTATTATTGTCATTATTGTTAATAGATTCAATCCAGTTACGTTCAAGTACAGTGGGGTTGGGGGTCTTTTCTCTCTTCAATGTGACTTCATTTTCTCACTCTGCTCTTTATCCCCTGGTGTTTAATTTTCAAGTTCATAAGGGAAGCCTCACCCCTTGTGCTGACTGCACAGTGGTAATTATACAAAGATCAGCTGGGATCGCTGTTGGATGATCTGTAAGATCCTTTTCAATAAATGAGAAAATGTATGTGAAGCTGCGAGTACAGTGCCTGGCACAGAATGGAAACTCAACATTGTTTGTATTCTCACTTATTAATTCTCTGTTGTAGGTTGAATTGTGTTGCCTCAGAATTCATATGTTAAACCTCCAGTGCCTCAGAATATTGACTGCATTTGGAGATGGGGCCTTTAAAGAGGTGATTAAGTTAAAATGAGGCCCCCCAGGGTGGACCCTGACCCAATCTGACCGGTATCCTTATAAGAAGAGGAGATTAGGACATACAGAGAGACACCAGAGATACAGAGGAAAACCGTGTGGGGAGGCATCAACAGGGCAGCCGTCTGCAAACCAGGGAGAGAGTCCTCAGAGGAAATGAAACTGCTGGCACCTTGATCTAGACTTCCAGCCTCCAGAACTGGGAGAAAATTTGCTGTTGTTTATGCCGCCCAGTCTGTGTTATTTTGTTATAGCAGCTCTGGCAAACTGATACACTCCCCTTTTAAGAACGAATAACTTCCATATCTCTGGGCAGCAGGAAGCTGTAGTATGACTTAAAAGAAGTCCCTGATCCCTATATGGGCCTGGAAATCTCTGTTTTGTGAGGCAAGGATGCATATTTTCCCAGCAAGACTTGGCTGCTGTGCCTGGCACTCAGGAGAGGGCTTCTCACTTCCTGAGGAAGGAGGTGTCATTAGTTGCACAGACACCCCCCCCCACAACCGCCCGCAAGAGCCCTTCACGGAGAGGAAAGTCATGCATCCGCAACCTTGCAGAGGAAATACCGCTGGCACCTCAGATACAGGAAAACTGTAAAATTGCAAATGACAGATCCGTGACTCCCCTGAGGGAATAAATAGTGAGAACAGATGGGCCCCAAGGCTGGGAGATTTCATTTAAATCTTAATAACATTTTGATAGTTTAATGGATGTGGTGAGAAAAGAATAGCAAACCAGTATCAAACACAGTTTGCCCACCCTGATGTTAACCCAGGAGGATCCCTCATGAGGAGAGGCATAACAGGGCTACAGGGACAAACTATTTCCTGTGGGGTTTAAAGCATCATCTCTGAACTGGCAAAGCTTGTGATGGGGGTGATATCCAGAGCAACACAGTGCACCCCATTTTCCCTATGCACCTCTTCAGGGCACCTCCCTGAGCAACAGTCCTCCGCAGGGTCCTGGGTGACTTCCAGGTAAAGGAGTAACCTAGGAACAGGCAGGGGACACAGACCACGTGTGCTCAGAGCTCAGGAGGGTCTCGCCTGGAGATGGCTTATCTAGCGAATCCAGCCTGTTCCCAGTTCATCTCTCCCTGCTCATCTCTGGAGACTGCCAGTGAAGACATGCCCAATATAGAGAAAAGAACACTGGACGAGGAGTCCTAAGGCCTGGGTCACAACTCTACCACACACCAACCATGAGACATTGGATGAATGACTCAGCTTCTCAGTAAAGTGGGAATAATACTTCCTACCTTGCAGGAATTTTTGAAAAAGTGCAAACGAGGTCTAGTCTTTGGAAACGGTAGGCAAATAACTGGCACTCAACACATGCAAATCCCCCCATTTGAGTCTCACAAATAGCACAATGTGCACAGACGCCCATGAGTGGTTACTGCATGGGTCTTGGCTTTCTAGATTATTCCTGGATAAACAAATGCAGGCTCTATGGTTTGATGGCCCACCCACACCATCTCTTCCTCAGGCTCTTATTTAAATAGGTGTCTTGGAAAGTACAGGACTGAGAACAGATGAAAGGTTGGGGAAGATGAGCCCAGATACAAAGTGTCTTAACTGGGCCATCCAGTTCTGTTAAATCACTCAGAGAGACAAAACAAGCAAATGGAAGCAGCAGAAAGGATGGACAGGGAGCCAGAACTGGGGGTGCCAGCTCTGCAGCAAGTGTGCCAGCAGAGAGCAAGCAGGGGACTGGTGCCCAAATGCCTCACAAGGCATAAGGATGGAGCAGAACCAACCCATAAGAAGAAAGCTGAGCAGTTAAAGATGATCCAGATGGGGAAATCAACCTCAGGCACCCCTGCTTTCTCAACTGAGTCCTCAGGGAGGATGTCTGGGGACCCCACTTGTAAGCATCATGACTTAAGCCCTGATAGAGGGGAGGGAGGGCATCTTTGATGAACGCCTACTCTGAATCAGACTCTGTGCTCATCTTACCTGCATCCACAGCACCACTGGTCTTATATCTATGAAATATATTTATAGTACCTGACATAATGGGGGTTTAAGCAAATGGGGCTGCTTAGCACATATTGGGAATACAGTCTTTTGTAGTCAGACTCCTGGACAAGCATTACTTTTAAAGATATTAACATAAATAGATGCTTTCTTGAGGTGGGTGGAGAAGGAGAGGGAGGGGCAGAGAGGAACAAATCCCCTGATTGTGATGAGGCCCAGGGTGTTTCAAGAGAGCTGATGTTCTGATCTCATCTGTTTTCATTTTTAAGCCAACTCCCTTCCCTTCTAGCTAGTGGGTGATCTGTCTGGTTTGCCCAGCTGTTGAGTCCACCTTCAGAAAGAAAGTTTTAGAAATTAAAAGGTAAAAATTATGAGAGAATACGAGAGATGTGAAAGGCAAAGAAATGAGGGAATTCCCTGTTGGTCCAGGGATTAGGACTCCACGCGTTCACTGCCGAGGGTGCAGGTTCAATCCCTGGTCGAGGAACTAAGATCCCACAAGCCTCGCAGCACGGCCAAAAAAAAAAGAAACGAGATTCCACCCAAGAATCAGGGGTGACTTTAGAAGGAAAATAAAAATGACAGAAACAGAAATAATAATTGAAGGTTTACTCTGTCACTGGGTCACAACCCTTGCCTGCACATCAGGATCACTGGGCAGTTTCTTTAAAAAATTCAAGTTCCCAGCCCCATTCCTAGAGTCTGGCTTAAGTAATCTCAGGAGAGTTAGGAAATTGGTTGGTTTTTGTTTTTTGGGTTTTGTTTTTTTAAATAAACTCCTCAGCTGATTCTGATATACAGCCAGGATTGAGAACCATAGCACTGGATAAAAATTTACCCAACGTGAAGAAAATCTTGACTCTTCAAACCAATGGTGTTTACTAAATTCCAAGCAAAGTTAGCCCCACCCTGACACTTTTTTAATTTCAAAGAGAAAATGTTAAAATAAGTTATTAACCTAAGAACAAACATTAGTTGTTAGACCATTTCCCTGCCACTTTAAACTATAGGAGATAATTTGTAGGAATCTTAAGGGAGGCTATATATTGTAGAGGTTAACAGTTCGGGCTCCAGAATCAGAAAAGTCTTGACTAGGTTTCTCTGCCTTTACTACCTGAATCATCTGGGGTAAGTTGAGAAGCTTAAATGAGATACTGCATTTAAAGTAACCAAAGCCTAGCACATAACCCTCAGTAAGGGTTAGTTTTTATTACTTTATTTTTCTATTATTATATTATTATTTTCATAGTTTCATTGTTTTAAAATACAAAGCTTTATAGAGAGACTGAAAACAAACGTTGACTAAAGAAATATACCATGTTCTGTAATGCCAATTCTCACCACATTAATTTGTAATGTAACTACATAAATACAAATGTAATTTGTAATGGAATTAAACTGTAATTCCTATCCAAACTCCAAATGGATTTTTTTAACTTGGTGTGATGAGAAAAACAATATTTGTTTTTCTGAGTTGCTGCCCAGGCATTTTATGGTATGATAACCTTGCTCACACCCAGAGTCTGGACATTTAGAAAAAGATTGAGTTTAAGATTCCCTCCATAAGTTCCTGCTTTGCTTTTTCCAGGGTACCTTTTAAAATAACCACTTAGAGTTAAGCCCATGAAAAATTAGTGACCTCCATCCCAACCACTTTATAAGCAATAGGTGCTTACTACATTGTTCTCTGTTTCCTGCTAGATCAGGACTTCGAACAGAGGACTGCCCTTCTCCCCACCCCCACTGTGTCCCCTCAGTCCTTTGTGCAGGTGTATTGAAACTGTGCCTTCAATCAAAATGAATCCCTAAGTTCCCCTTCCCAAAAGTGGGAGCTCAGATGCTGAGGGAGCCACCTGCCGACCCTGGGTGGGTGACTGGTGCCACCTCATTCAGCAGGTCATAATTGGTGTATTCTTAATTCAATACACCAGCTCTGGCTTCTCAACACATCTGGCAGCATGATTCAGTAACTCATCTGGAAGAATAAATGGGTGAAAATATCCAAGGAACATTTTAAAAGTAAGAATGAAGAGGGATTTGTACATCCAGACATTAAAACAGAATATAAAACTATAATAATTACATTAGTTTGAGGCAGAGAGATCAAATAGAACAAAATATACAGGTGGCTTGTCAACTCACTGGGGAAAGAAGAAGTACTCATTAAGTGGTACTGAAGGAACTGATTAACAACAGTTAAAACAGACTAAAATAGAGATAGATCCCTACCTCACACCATATGTCATAATAAAGTGAAAATGATTAATAGATCACATGTAAAATGAAAATAATAAAAACAGTCAAAATTTACAGATGAATACTTTTCTGATTTTCGGATGAGGAAGGACTTGTTAGCATGAAAAGAAATTTTAACTGAAAATATTGGCAATATATGAAAATTAGGTTGCTACATGGTAAGAAGAACATATAATGCAAAATTAAAGGCAAATAGATTGGGGAAATGATTAGAGTAATTATGAGAGTCACTGATTTAATAACCTCCATATACAAAGAGCTTTTACTGACAAATATGGAAAACACTAACTCTCAATTTTAAATGGACAAAGGACATGGAAAGACGATGCTTAGAAGAGGAAATACAATTAGTCAATAAGCAAAAGTGCTCAATCACATTAGCAATCAAACACACGAAAAGTAAAATATTTTCTCAACTAACAGATGGACAATGTTCGATTTTTTTAATAATAATACTGCAAGCAAGGATACATTGAGGGGCATTCATACATTGCTAGTTGTAGGGTAAATTAGCACAGACTTTCTGGAAGGTAACTTGGCAGCATGAATAAAGAGTTTATCATTGATAAGTTTTATTATTTTCCTAATCTTATTCAATAACAAGTACATTTCAAATCAGAAAAAAAATTAGTAAGCATATGGAAACCAACCACCTGATGACAAACTTGAATAGTCACTAATTTCACCAATAGATCTGGGTAATTTCAAATTTCCTTGCTAACACAAGTTTTAGAATAAGTCACATTATGTGTATTACTGTATATGTTCATAACAACCAGAGCCAGAAGTGTGATTTGTCATTTGCTAAATTCAGGCAGCTCACCAAGCAGCCCAGACTTAAACATGAGAACAAATGAATTGCTCACCATAGCTTTGTACTCACATCTCAAATGACTGACTACCTTAGGTACATCTCACCTTCTTTCCACATCCACTTTAGCCATTGAATCTCTCCCTGAGATTAAGAAAAGATTTATGATGAAAAAGATAGCTCTTACCATTGGGAAACTCTTGCTCCCCTAAAAATGCCAACCCTTTGCTCCTTGCAAAGATATGCTCTGTACCAGCATTTTATTTTGGACCCCACATTATCCTAAAAAAAATGGAGCATCTTGGCTGAGCAGCCCACAGAGGATTCCATCTGCTGCTGGCCAGACAGAAGCTGGGGATTAGGAGTAAACACTGGGAGCCCCAAGCGGATCAGCCAGTGTGTCCCTGCCCCTCCCCTAAGCTTTATGCTTCCCCCCGTGGAGGCTTCTGTACCTTCCAAAGCCCTCAATGAATGGGCTAGAAAAAGGTTCTTTTTTTCCCTCGGCACTTTACTGCCATGCTAGCATGGGCTACTCCATTAAGCCTCCTGCCTGCCAAAATTTCTAGACTCAAAGTAGGCACCAGGCTCTATATGTTCATTGCCTCAAACTCCAGAGGACATGTCAAGCCCTCCAAGTCCAATCCACTCCATCAGTACCACAGGGGAGTGGAATGTCTGCTGGTACAAAATGCCCCACATCCCCTCCTTGTAAGCATCCCCAGTCTCCACAAGGGAGTCTCTCAGGGTCCCTTCGCTTGACTTCATGGGGAGCAAAAAGTCTTTCACCTCAAGCAAGTACTTCCTACAGGCCAAGATTCCAAAGATTATGCCTTCCTTTCCATCTCTGTAATTATATAGACCTGGGGGCTTAGAGTTGAGGGTTCCACGGCCAGTTTTGATACCTCTTGGAAAGTCATGAGGGACCCCAGTTATTTGTGGCTCAGTTTAAAAGGCAGAATACCTAAGACTTCTTATTTTCAGATTTGCACTCTAAATGCCTATTCTGGGACAACAGAAAATTCCCACTAAACATCCTGTTACATAGTTAACTTGCTTTGATACCTCAAATTATTAGTCCCAGTTCTCCTCCCCCACATAATTATAATCCACATTCTTAGCCATGTAATGTTGCAGTGTTTTCCACTGTGAGAGGCATGTACTTCCCCACCTCACTGATGTGGGGTTTGGCCATGTGGTTTGCTTTGGCCAATGAAATGTTAGCAACAGGATATGCACAGAGGCTTTAAATGTGCTTTTACAGTTTGGCATCTCTCATGTCCTCCTATCATTTGCCATGAGAAGGACATGTCCCTAGCAGCTGCTAGTAGCATATACATAGCTGGATGAGAGACACATGGAGCAGACCTGCACCTGAGCTGCAATGTGAAGGAGAGCCCCTCCAGCTGACTGGAGAACTCACGAGTGAGATAAATAATGTTTGCTGTGTGAGCCACTGAGATATTTGGGGATATCTGTTACACAGCTTTATTAGTCTCACGCAGTAATAGCTGACTAATATTCTTGCTATCTGCCCAACATTATGCTAAGCACTGTAGTACCTCATTTAATTTCTTTCTTTTCACAACTGTATGAGATAGAGCACTATTAATATTATCTTTATTCTATAGATAAGGAAATTGAGGCACAGAGCATTCAAGCACAATTAGTAAGTGAAGGAGATAAGCTTCAAATCCAGTCATCTGACCACCATGGAACATATAACAGAAAGAGAGAAAGGTGTAGCTCTGTGCTCTTCAAGGTCTGTACTCTGGGGTTGACCTTGGACTCAGAGCCACAAGGCCCTCAGCACAAGGCTGACCAGAGCCCAAGAGCTGAGGCAACTTTTCTAGCTTTGTCAGTGCATACAGAGAGAATGAGACAGGCTTCCCTTCCAGAATACATGACCTGTCCCTGAACTTTGACGAGGGGAAGTCCCACGGGGAATTCTAAGCAAGGAACAATCCTGCCTTTGTGAAGAGCAGCCATCCAATGTTCTGCACGGGATTGCACAGCACATCTCATTCTCTGCCTGTTTTTTGATTCTCTCTAAGCAGATATCTCCGGCTTTTTTCTTTTAAAAATGATTACACAGGGCTTCCCTGGTGGCGCAGTGGTTGACAGTCTGCCTGCCGATGCAGGGGATGTGAGTTCGTGCCCCAGTCCAGGAAGATCCCACATGCCGCGGAGCGGCTGGGCCCGTGAGCCATGGCCGCTGGGCCTGCGCGTCCGGAGCCTGTGCCCCGCAACGGGAGAGGCCACAACAGTGAGAGGCCCACGTACCGCAAAAAAAAAAAAAAAAAAAAAAAAAAAAAAAAAAAAAAAAAAATTACACAATTGTCAGCTTCTGGGATTATACAAATAACCTGATAATAGCAAAGCAATATGCTGTCCAGTGTTCAAACACTGCCACACAACAACAAAGCAGCCTGGGGTGCCACTTCTCATTCACAGCCTGCAAACAGAAGCAGCACAAGTGAAAGCCACCCACTCTCTCTGTTTCAGGGGAACAGAGTAGCAGGATGTTTGGTCCCAAGATGGATTTTTTTTCTCTTCAACTTCCATGATGTTCTGTGCACAGGGAGAATGCAAAGTCATGTCCTTTGGCAGAATAACTCGTCAATATAATTCAACGATGCACTCCCTTCTTTAACCAAAGTTAGTACCCCTGATGGGCAGCAACAGGGCTTACAGGTCTTCAAGTTACAGACAAGTCAGTGATTCAAAGGACAAGGATCACATCTTCCTTGCCTACCACTAACCCCAATGCCTAGCACGGTGGGCAGTCAATCAATATTTGTTGAATAGATAGATGTAAAAGGGATTTCGGGGGTGGAGGGGAATCCATCTTTGAATTTTGCATATTTCAATTCTTAAAAAGCAAGAATGGGGCAAGCAAGGACAGGGTTAAGAAAATCGGAACCCCTTAGAAAAGAAGGAACGTTGAAGACACAGCCAGACTTTAAAGTCTTTGACACTCACCAACAAAGCTAATACTTTATCATCTTTATTTCAGCAAAAGTCAGCTCAGTGTTTGTGGCAGACACCTGGGGTTCCCTGCCCACCAACCACGTCCCCTTCTTTTTGGTAACAAGTCCTCAATGTCCCTTTGAAGAACTCCCCATTCCTCACTCCATGTGGAACTCATAGGGTGGCCTCCAGGACAGGGAGGTGACCCCAGCTGGGCCAGGCAGATTTCCTTCATCCCTGAATGGGAATCTTGATCTGGGTACCCAAAGCCAGAAAATGGTGGGGAACTCAGCCCCTTGGGAGGGTTTCCAAATAGCCCATCTATTTGCAAGGGAGCAGGCTGGACTTTCCACAAACAAACTGCAGATTTCCCCAGAACACAACATGGAATTTACATCAGTACTCCAGCACTGCATTCCATTGTTTTGCTCTTTCAGCTAAGCTCCTTCTTCTGAATCCTTATTAAACACTAGCACAGAGCAGCGGAGAGAACTCCAAGCTGGAAATAGGGGCTCTGATCATAAATCTGCCATGGGAAATAATAAGTTACCTCCCCTGTTGGGGCCTCAGTCTCTGCCTCCATAGTATTAAGGGGCTGGGATTAAATAAACACAAAGGAGCCTTGTGGGCTGGGTCAATAAAAATTGACCCTTGGAAGCCCTGGTTCTTGGCAACACGAAACTCACATTGTCAGGGATGGTGAAGCTTGGAGTTTAAAGCAGTTAATCCCCTGGCTGGATGACTCGGAAAAAGAGGATTAACCCTCAGATGAGAGAGTCATCATACAAATATAGAGCAATCCCAAGCACACACATTAGAAAGGGGAAGCACCCCCGCCTTCTCTTGCAAATTCTTGTTCTCTAGTCCTGTTGGTGAGCTGTTCGATTATCCCTCCAACACCCCAAGGCCAAGGTGTTAGACCCTCTCCAATGTTCCTCCACCACACTTCTCAATTCTCCAATCCAGGGTTACAGTATTTCTCCTTTGAAATACACAGGTTTGTTAAAGGTACTCCAAGTTTGTTAAATAACTAACCATTGAGTACCCAGTGTGCCAGGGACTCTTACAAGCCAGAGCTACGGAGGTAGACAAGATGATACAGTCCCAGCTCTCAGGGAGTTTTTCAGTCCAGAGGGAAAACACCTACTGAGTGCCACATACCCTGCGAAGCACTAGACAACCATCATCGCATCACTAAATGCCCCTCAATAACCCCTGAAAATCTATCCTACTATGACCATTTTACAGATGAGGAAACTCAGGCTCTGAGAAGTTAAACTACTTGCCCAAGGTTATACCACCTACAAGTATCAGACAGAGCTGCTTGGTTTTAAAATGCAATGGGACATAGAATGTGCAACACCAAGAGTGAACCCTAAGGTAAACTACAGACTTTGGGTGATTATGATGTGTCAATGTAGGTTTATCAATGGTAACAAATGTACCACTCTGGTGGGGATACTGATAATGAAGGAAGCTACGCATGTTTTAGGGGCCGAGGGATGGGAAATCTCTGTATCTTCCTCTCAATTTTGCTGTCAACCTAAAACTGCTCTAAAAATAAAATCTGTTTTAAATTGATAGCATCATTTGTAAATGAAAACAATCCTATTTACAATTGCATCAAAAAGAGTAAGTACCCAGGAATAAATTTAACCAAGGAGGTGAAAGACTTGTATACTGAAAACCACAAGATGTTAATGAAAGAAACTGAAGAAAACATAAATATATGGAAAGATATGCTGTGCTCATGGATTGGAAAAATCAATATTAAACTGCCTATACTACCCAAACCAATCTGCAGCTTCAATGCAATCCTTATCAAAATTCCAATGGCATTTTTCAAAGAGATAGAACATATAATCCTAAAATTTGTATGGAACCACAAGAAAGAAAAAAAAAACAACAACTCGAATAGCCAAAGTAATCTTGAGAGAGAAGAACAAAGCTGGAGGCACCACCTCCCTGATTTCAAACTGTACTACACATCTACAGTAACCAAAACAGTATGGTATTGTCATAAAAACAGACACATAGATCAATGGAACAGAATAGAGAGCCCCAAAATAAACCCACGCATATATGGCCAATTAATTTACAACAAAGGAGCTGAGAACATACACTCGGGAAAGGATGGTCTCTTCAGTAAATGATGGTGGGAAAACTGGACAGCCACATGCAAAAGAATGAAACTTGGACACTGTCTTACACCAGACACAAAAATTAACTCAAAACGGATTAAAGATTTGAATGTAAGACCTGAAACCATAAAATTCCTAGAAGAAAATATAGGGGATGAGATCCTTGACATAGGCCTTGGCAATGATTTTTTTAATCTGACACCAAAAACAAAGGCAACAAAAGCAAAAATAAAGTGGGACTACATCAAAATAAAAAGCTTCTGTACAGCACAGGAAACTATCAACAAAATGAAAAGGCAATCTACCAAGGGAGAAAATATTTGCCAATCATATATCTGACAAGGGACTAATATCCAAAATATACAAAGAACTCATACAACTCATTATCAAAAAAACCAAACAATCTAATTTTAAAATGGGCAGAAGATCTGAATATATATTTTTCCAAAGAAGACATACAGATAACAAATAGGCACATGAAAAGATTCCCAATGTTACTAATTATCAGGGTAATGCAAACCCAAACCACAATGAGATATCTCCTCATACCTGTTAGAATAGCTATTATCAAAAAGACAAGAAATAACAAGTGTTGGTAAGGATGTGGAGAAAAGGGAACCCTTGTGCACTGTTGGTGGGAATGTAAATTGGTGCAGCCACTATGGAAAACATGCCAGAGGATCCTCAAAAAAATTAAAAATAGTACTACCATATGATCCAGCAGTTCTACTTCTAGGTATTTATTTGAAGAAAATGAAAATGCTACCTCAAAAAGATATATGCACCCCCATGTTCATTGCAGCATTATTTACAATAGTCAAGATATGAAACAACCTGAGTGTCCATCAAGAGATGAATGGATAAAGGAGATGTGGTACACATATACAATGGAATATTATTCAGCCATGAAAAAGAATGAAATCTTGCCATTTGCAACAAAATGAATGGACCTTGAGAACATTATGCTAAGTGAAGTAAGTCAGACGAAGAAAGGAAAATACTGTATGCTCTCTCTTACATATGGAGTCTAATAAATAAATGGCCAGTGAAAGTCTGGCCACGTCCCACACCAAGCCCTTTGGGTATCTACACTACAGCATCAGGGGCCAAAAGACCAAATTCACCTGTTAGTTACTTTGAAGTTTCAGTGGATGGTCAAATCTACAAACTAGGATACACATAACCAACTTACTGGAGAAGTCAGCCTCATCAAAGGCATATATGCTATGTTATGTGGTGGTCAGGCACATGCCACCAAAGGTAGAACTTATGTCCTGGAAGACTTCCTCACTTGCCTAGCACTGTTCTCAGCACATAAGATGCTAGATCATACTGCATAATACAAAGAGATCCAACACTCTTAATTATTTATGTAATTTATGTGGCAAGAACTTCCCAGGTTTTCAGGAGAAAAATTATTATTTTTTAATGATATGGGATGCTACAAGATATCCCCATCATTCTGTAGAATTCAGTAACAATGTGGAAAGAAATGGAAAATTTTGAACTTCAGTCTTTTCAGAGTGCATATGCTCCTGGAATAGTCATCAGAGGAAACACTGGCTGTTTAATCCCCTACACTTTTTTGCATCAAAGAAGCTCCTAGTTGTTTATCCATTCTATATATAAAAGATTACATCTGCTAACCCCCGTCTCTCACTCCACTCCTTCCTCAAACCCCTCCCCCTTGGCAACCACCAGTCTGTTCTCCATGTCCGTGATTCTGTTTGTTTCATAAATAGGTTCATTTGTATCATATTTTAGATTCCATATATGTGACATCATATGGCATTTGTCTTTCTCTTTCTGACTTACTTCACTTAGTATGATAATCTCTAGTTGGATCCATGTTGCTGCAAATGGCATTATTTCATTATTTTTTATGGCTGAGTAGTATTCCATTGTATATGTATATACCACATCTTCTTTATCCATTCATCTGTCAATGGACATTTAGGTTGTTTCCATGTCTTGGTTATTGTGAATACTGCTGCTATGAACATAGGGGTGCATGTATCTTTTTGAATTATAGTTTTGTCTGGATATATGCCCAGGAGTGGGATTGCTGGATCATTTGGTAATTCTAACTATCTAGAATTATTGGACTCTTTAAATATTGGCAGTATAACTATTTTAACGATCAAAAATAAATTTAAATATTAAAATAAATGTTAACAAATAGGAATACAATACTTTAAAAATATTTATTTATTTATTTGGTTGTGCCAGGTCTTAGTTGTGGCAGGTGGGCTCCTTAGTTGTGGCATGCAAACTCTTAGTTGTGGCATGTATGTGGGATCTAGTTCCCTGAAACAGGGATCCAACCAGGGTCCCCTGCATCGGTAGTGTGGAGTCTTAACCACTGCGCCACCAGGAAAGTCCCAATACATTTTTTAAAAAAGAAAAGAAGCTCCTAGGAAACAGGCAACCCAACAGTCAGCCCAGAGGTACCTTTTTAATATTTATGTTATCGAGAAACACTCTTCTTGATCCTCTGCAATGTGTTCCCATAAGCTTATGAGAAATTGCTAATTAAAATTTCAGGCTCTGTATTGATGAAGGTGGATAACCACTGTAACAAACTCTAAAATGTCAGTAGTTTAACATAGACAGAGCTTGCTTCACGCACATGAGACAGCACCAAACAGGGCCAGCCAGCGGATGGGAAAAGAGCTTGGAGGAGGCACATGGAGGTTCACCGGCCAGGCCTGGAAGTGATACCCATCACACTCATTCTCATCACATCAGCAGATCTGTCACAAGGCCATACCCACTTGCAAAAGAGGCTGGGAGATGGAGTCTGCGTGCCTAGGAAGAGTAGGAAGCAGGTTTGATAAAGAGCTTGCCAGCGTCTGCCACTGGCTGCAAAACCACATACACTTGTTACTCAGTATCTGCAGGGGATTGGTTCCAGGGCCCCCAGGGATACCAAAATCCAAGGATGCTGATATAAAATGCATAGTATTTGCATGTAACTTACCCACATCCTCCTGTATACTTGATATTGTCTCTAGATTACTTTTAATACCTAATACAATGTAAATGCTATGCAAATAGTTGAAAACTTGCTGTAAATGCTGTGTAAATAGTTACCACCGGTGTGCAACAAACTCAAGTTTTGCTTTTTGGAACTTTCTGGAATTCTTTTTCCAAGTGTTTTCGATCCATGGTTGAATCCATGGACACAGTACCAGCAGATCCAAAGAGCCAACAGTACTTAATATGGTTATTTCTTAATAAAGAACATAATTCAAAATGCTTACATAAATGGTGAGATTATAGGTGGATTTTCCTTTTCTTTTCTCAATTTTCAGGATTATCTGTAATGTGGTTATAATATATCCAAATGGTGGTGAGAATAGGAAAGGGAGGAAATCCCCTAATTAGTAACTCATGAAACAGTTATGGATGTTATCCATGTTATCCAGGCAACTGCCTGGGAAGTAGTGGCAACACTGCTTCCCTGGTCCCCTTGCAGCTCTCCTCTACTCCAAATACGGAAAACAGAACTTTCTGCTCTGTTTGTTCTGGGCAGCTATGGTCTAGGACTTTTTTATATTTACTAAATATTTTCCACACTCTCTTGGGTCTTTGTGTACCTTAAAGCATCTCGGAGACATCAATCAGAATTTCCACAGGTGTTGTTTCTCTAACTGGATGGATGTCTGTGATGGAAGCTATATCAGACTTCTGATCCACTCAATTCACACACGGCCAAGCCTTGTAGAGGAAGCACAAGACAGTAATTATCTCACCACTCAAAGGATCCTTTCAAGGAGCCAAGACAACAATCAGCTCTTCTGAGTATGTTAGTGGTTCCTGAGTTTTTTTTCCTCCTTGGTACACGTGATGATAACCTTTAAACACCCAAGAGGAACTAACACAACATTGTAAACCAACTATACTCCAATAAAAATAAAAATTAAAGGGCTTCCCTGGTGGCGCAGCGGTTGTGCGTCCACCTGCCGATGCAGGGGAACCGAGTTTGCGCCCCGGTCTGGGAGGATCCCACATGCCGCGGAGCGGCTGGGCCCGTGAGCCATGGCCGCTGAGCCTGCGCGTCCGGAGCCTGTCCTCCGCAACGGGAGAGGCCACAGCAGAGGGAGGCCCGCATACCACAAAAAAAATTAAAAAATAAAAATAAATTAAAAAATAAAAAAAAATTAAAAAAATAAAAATTAAAAAAAAAAGAGGTTCCAGTGGGTGTCCATGCCACTTCTCACATTCCCCTCTCCCTCCTTTACCCCTTGGCCAACACCACCACACCACCTCATCAGACTGCCTGTTGTTCCCAAATCAGTCGAGGACTTTCAGGTCTAGGTGCCTCTCAAACTATTTCCTCTATTAGGAATACCCTTCTCCTCCCCAGCACCCACCTGGAAAACTCCTACCCATCCTTCAAGGCTCAGTTAAGCAATGTCCCTTTATGCTGTCCAATAGTTTTTTTGGCTCTCAGTCTTCTCTCCTCATGGGGCAATAACCACTGCTTATAGTCTGTGCTCCCACAAACATTCACTCAGTATATATCTCCATGACATCATCTTCTCACCTTAGAGTCTAATTATTAATTAATGAGCTCCCCAACAGCAGAGCCCAAACACTGCAGCCCTTATAGGTCCTGGCAACGGAGGAAACTTGGTCCCCACCCAAGTCATGGTCCTACTTCCCTAATGAACCAGAAGTGCAGGGCCAAGAATATGTGACCATGTGAGTTCTCAAGCTAGGAAAAAATGATATGAAGATGTTGTGGTCTGTTCCCTACTTTTATGGTGCAGACAAATTACCTGGGGATCTTGTTAAAATGCAGGTTCTGATTCAGCAGGTCTGGGGTGGAGCCTGAAATTCTACGTTTCTAACAAGTTCCAAAGTGATGCTGGTGCTACTGGTCCAGGGCACATACTTTGAGTGGCAAGGGCCTGAGGTTTGTTTGCATGGGCACATGATACACCTGGGGCAGCAAGAGAGGCAAACCTCAGAGACCCCTGCTTCCAGGGGATGGAAGGTTTTGGAGACAGAAAAGAGATACCCTTCCAATAAGAGAAAAGCTTAAGAGACAAGGCCTAGAATGTAGCAGTGGCTCAATAAATACTTGGAAAAGAGTCTAGAATAAAGGAAGCCAGACTGTGCAGAGGGACATAAGCAGATTTCTCTCAACTCATCCTTGGGGAAGACAGGAAACTGGTCTCAAAGTTATGGAAGAAACTGAGTTATAAGCCATGGAGTACTGAGTTAGGGACCATTACCATCAAGGACATCTTCACAGTTAAAATATCTCCAGCTTCAGGTAGGTACTGGCCCTGAGGATACAGGTAGGTCAGGTGGAAACGTGAATGTAGGAAAACAGCTCAGAGGCTGGGAATCCAGTTGGATCCAGTTCCTGGTTTAAGCCCCTTAGGTAGTAGCCAGATATTTGCAAACTCCCTCTAGGAGACTGTGGGTCATAGCAGCAGGAATGGGAGAGGATGGAGTCAAGGTCATGGGTTGAGGCCCGGGGCCGCGCCTAACCAGCCTTCATGGACTTGGTGAGGAGGGAACACAGGGCACAGGGCAAAGAACGTGTTCTAGAGATTAAGCAGCCCTGCATTTGAATCCACTCTGCCCCTTAGTAAGTGCTAACCTTTGGGCAAGTTATTTAACTTCTCTGAGCCTCAGTTTACTCGATGATAAAATGGAGACAATAAACCCCCATTTCATAGGCATTGGGAGAATTAAATGAAATCATATATGCATCATAATCATCATTACTGCCACATGATCAGACTATAAGCTCCTAGAGGAACCACATAAAATGCATATATGTGTCCTCGGTACAAAGCTAAGTTCGCTGTAAAATTAAACTTCTCTGCTGTCTCTATTTCTTTATCTGTAAAATGGGAATAAAACAGATTTACAAGCTGCCTATTTGAGGGCTGTTGTGAGGATACTGTTGTTGGAATTCCACAAATGCTGAGCAAATGCTGGTGGTGATTCTTATAACCTCAGGGTGACTTTTCCCTCTGATTCCCAGATGGGCACGCCCTAAGCATTCCCTCGTGTTCCCAAGGTGAGAGCAGAGGGGGCAGACCAGAGACCTGAGCAGGCTACAGGTCATCTGGAGGTGACAGGCTCAATCTGGAGCAGCAGCTGCTGTAAATGGACCTCAGCCAGTCATTGGATTGAGGATGTGGCATTTAATACTATCTGCCATCAGTGAGCTCTCACTAGGAGACAGGTACTGTTCTAGGCCCTTAATGCAAGTTAACTCATATCTCCTTCCCCATAACTCTACAGAGTAAGTAAGACTATCATCATTCTGATTTTACTGACTGGGAACCTGAGGTACAGATTGTGAAATGACTTGCCCAAGATCTCACATGAATAAGAAGCAAGGCCAGGCCGGGAACCCAGGCAGACTGACACTGCAGCTCTTTGCTCTCTACCTTCTCAAAGAAGCTCAAGAATCCAGGAATGACTAGAAGGTCGAGCCAGTCAGAAGGGACCTTACTTGTCTAGAGGAAATGGGCTAAAAATCCCAGGATATCAACCTGGCAGTGACACAGATGAACCTGAGAAACTTGATGGGAATAACCTGGCCTGTGAGAGCTCTACCTGGTGCCCCCAGATCCCGCACACTGGGCCACTGTGGAAACAGGAGGCCACGAACCCCGTGATGTGAGGACAGGGGCCCAGCACAGCTTCTCTGCCAGAGGTGGGCTGGCACCACCAAAAGAAGACAAAGCCACCCGTCACGGGAGTGAGAGGAGAGCTCGGCTCAGCATCCCGCCCTGTTTCCATACTGCTCCTACACTTTCTCATCAACCTCTTCATCGCCTCAGGTGGGCTTATCTTCTACAACTTTAATTTTGAAGCTACCACTTTTACATTGCTTTCCCAGAGCTTCCCTTTCCTTAAAGCTTAATTTTTATGCTTTGCTTTAAAAAAAAACTCAAAGTGGCTGCATTTAACCCACGGACATTTAAGCAACCACAGGTGGGTTGCATTCGTCACTCATCCTAGGGACAGGAGTGGAACCGAGCCCCTTCAGCCCTCCAGGGCCAAGGTCAGGAGCTCCTGACATGGGCGTGACCTCTTTAGCCCTATCCCCAGGGCCCAGGACTCTGCCCGGAGCAGGGCACCCCCCACAAGGCCATTTCCTCTCTCTCAGAGCCGACCATGTGCCCACTGGGCTCCATCCCAGCACCATCTGCTTCACCCCAGATCAGGAGAGAGGCCACGGTCAGATTCTGCGCACAGCAGGAGAGCAGGGCCCGAAGGCAAACCATGAGCCACTCTCACTGGGCCTGGGCTTTGGTCACTGGCAGAGGAAACCCCAGAGAATTTTTCAGAGGAAGTTGTTGGGGAGCCCAACCAGGCTCTTACCTGCCTGGGAAAACTAACTCTGCTGTTTCAGAGGGCTTCTAAGCATAACAATGAAGGGGGCCCAGGCCTCATTTCCTGTTCTCTCTCTTTTTTAAATTTTTTTAACTGAGGTATAGTTGATGTCCAATATTATATAAGTTTCAGGAGCACAACATAGTGATTCACAATTTTTAAAGCTTATACTCCATTTGCAGTTATTATAAAGTATTGGCTATATTCCCTGTGCAGTAAAATATATCCTTGTGGCTTATTTATTTTATGCCTAGTAATTTGTACCTTTTAATCCCCTACCCTTATCTTGACCCTTCCCCTTTCCCTCTCCCCACTGGTAACCATGAGTTTGTTCTCTATATCTGTGAGTCTGTTTCTTTTTTGTTATATTCACTGGTTTATTTTTTAGATTCCACATATAAGTGATCTCAGAGTATTTGTCTTTCTCTGACTTATTTCGTTTAGCATAATACCCTCCAAGTGCATCCATACTGTTACCAGTGGCAAAATTTCATTCTTTTTTGTGGCTGAGTAGTATTCCATTGTGGGTGTGTAACTGTGTGTGTGTGTGTGTGTACACACATCTTTATCCATTCACCTGCTGGTGGACACTTAGGTTGTGTGCATATCTTGACTATGGTATATAATGCTGCTATGAACATTGGGGTGCATGTTTGTTATATTCACTGGTTTATTTTTTAGATTCCACATATAAGTGACAGCATACAATATTTGTCTTTTTCCGTCTGACTTATTTCATTAAGCATAATACCCTCCAAGTCCATCCACGTTGTTGCAAATGGCAAAATTTCATTCCTTTTCGTGGCTAATATTCCATTGTATATATGTACCGCATCTTCTTTATCCACTCATCTGTTGATGGACACTTAGGTTGCTTCCATACCTTGGCAATTGTAAACAATGCTGCTGTGACCATGGTCTCTCTTGATCTCTACCCTCAGACAAACTTATATTGCTGCAGCCCTGACTTGGGCTCTGGTCCTTTCTCTAGTGTTAACTGACTGTAGGACCTTAAGTCATTTCCTTTTCTAGACTCAACTCCCTCCTTTGCCTAGTAAGGAGTTTAGACTCCTGCTGTCCCTTCAGCTCTGAAACACTAAGATCCTATAGTTCAAGTAAATCCTTCCATTGTCCTAAACTTGTTCTGGGCCCAGAAAGGAACCTGCCTATGAAATACTTATTAAAACAAACCTGAACACTTGGGGGTATTGATGGATGGACATGTCTTCATTGGCAGGTTTCTGTCCTGGGGAGCCATGAAAACAGACTTGAAAACTCACGCCTCCCCGTGCTTACATGAGTTTTAGACGCCAGAGTGCCCGCCAACACGTGTATCATCTGGGGTTGACGTATGAAGCAGTTAATGGTCCCCAGCTCCCAGCTTGAACAGCCAACTGCTACACCCAGGATCTGTAATGCAAGAAGGCCCCAGAAGTCTGGCAAAATTACCTTCTCTTGCATCTATGCAGAACTGGAAGAGAAAGAAATGAGGTTGTTCAACCACTTGTCCAAGGGTACTTTTGTCTGTGATTTCTTTGCTCTGGGCCTCAGGTTTCCCATCTGTAAAGTGGAAATGGGAGAGAGGACATGGCCTACATGTTTTAGCTCCTGAAAGCAGTTCAGAACTCTATTTCTGGGGGGTTACAGAGTCACCAGTTAGGGGACAATTTTCAATTGCCTTTTGGGGAAAAAGAAAAGTCAATGCTACTCTCTCCCCTGCTGCCCAAGACAGAAGCAAGCTCTAAAGACTGAAGGAAACAGGAAGTGGGTGGAGCAGGAGTTTCCATAGAAACAGGAAAATTCAATAGGACAACAGGCTTCTGTGTGGGCAGCTGAAAGAGGGAATACATGGTGTGGTGTTCATTGCCAGGGTAGGAGACACTGTTGGGTGGGCTATAATCAATGGTCAAGACAACAAGGGAGCTTTGGCCTTTGCTCCTGATGCATCTGAGAGCTCCAAGGGAAAACTGACTCCATGTTCCTTGATCTAGAGGAGGCCAGAATGGCAGTGAAGGCAGGGAGGTGGGGGAAAGAGAAACCATTAGCTGCTGAGTACTTACTAGATGCCGAAGACTCATCACTGTCACTCACATTCCTGCTTCTTGCCCAGGCCAAGAAGAAGAATAGAGAGAGCCTCAGCTAACCGAGCAACCACAATAGCATTTACTCACTCATGTATCAAATAAATATTTATTGTGTGCCTACTATGCACCTGGAGCAGGGAGAACAGCAGATTTTCCAGTAGAAAACATCATGGGGCAGATATTATGGGAGCGAAGCCCAGAGGCATCTGACAGCAGTTTCTGCACCTACATAATCCAAGTGACTCAAAAATTTTGATCATGGAATTCCAACAAAGTATGGGACAGTGCAGAGCTGAGCTGGGGTGGGGGGAGGCGTGTGGCCTATTGCCGAGAATAGAAGGTTGGTTTCCCTCTGAGGCACCTTGGAAATCTCTAGCTCATAAGGCTGATTATTGTCCACTTGTCTCATTTGGAACATCATGGGCCCCATGCAAATAATCTTCTCAATAGCACTGGCAACTTTAAATGACAGGTTC
Source organism: Physeter macrocephalus (assembly GCF_002837175.3). Lineage (NCBI taxonomy): Eukaryota > Metazoa > Chordata > Mammalia > Artiodactyla > Physeteridae > Physeter > Physeter macrocephalus. The sequence goes on from NC_041224.1 coordinate 84,120,873, forward strand.
TAAATTCTCGCCACACTTAAAATTTTCAAGTCTTTCATCAGGTGTAGTGATCCTTTCATCAATTTTTAGACCAACATATTTCCAAGTCCAGGAGCATGAAGGAAACTGCAGAGCACTTGGGTTTTATTACTACCACCATCATCACCATCATCATCATCACCACCCCCACCATCATCATCAACATCATCATCACCATCATCATCCCCGTCCCTATCATCATCACCATCATCATCACCACCACCACCATCATCATCAATATCATCATCATCACCATCATCATCCCCATCACTATCATCATCACCACCACCATCATCATCATCACCATCATCATCCCCATCCCCATCATCACCATCATCATCATCGTCCCCATCATCATCATCAACACCATCATCATCCCCATCCCCATCATCACCATCATCATCATCATCATCATCATCATCATACCATCATCATCATCATACCATCATCATCCCCATCCCCATCCCCATCATCACCATCATCATCATCATCACCATCATCATCCCCATCCCCATCCCCATCATCACCATCATCATCCCCATCACTATCATCATCACCATCATCATTTTACAACTGAGGAAACAGGGGCTCAGAGAAGTTAAATAACTTGCTAAAGTTTACACAGCTAGAACGTTATGAAGCTTGAGTTCAAACCAAGTTTTGTTTGTTCCCAAATCCCACTACTCCATCTGATCCCCAACATGGTCAATCCTGGTACCCACATATACAAATGGAGGCCAACTTGATACCTCTTTCTCATATTTCCTTCTGGGCTTCAATTCTTTTTTTCCCACTATTGCCCCTTTCTCTCTCTCTCTCTCTCTCTCTCTCTCTCTCTGACACACACACATACACACACAGGAAACCACTTGCCATTGCGATACCTACTTTTTCTTTTTTCCACTCCCCATCCCCTCCAATATCCTTGCAAAGGAAATTCACAGTCACACGTATTCAGTCACACCACAGGGAGGAAATGGTCAGTACCTGGAGTCTGAGATTGAAGTCATTCCAGCCTCCCCTTTTCCTGTAAGGCTATTGCCAATTTCTCTCCTTTTATAAACAGGAACACATTATGCAAGATGCTGTAGATGTGGGATTTTTCAAGCAAGCTGGTGACACTCTTTCACTTGGCATAAAATCGATTTAAATAAATGTCTCCCTTTTTCAAGATTCTTTCCTGCTCCTGCTTAATCTTAAATTAAGAGCAGTACAATAATAACCCAAGAACATCACACCCCTGAATTTCAGCCACCTCTCCCGGAGGATCTTGTCTCCTTTTTTCAAAGTATGAGCTATTTTTTGGTTTCCACTTGTTTCTCTTTCTTGTCACCACACATTGTTTTCTATAAGATATAAGCAATTGGAGCCTTCACATTTAAAGCCTGTTTTTAGTCCATGGGATCCACAATAAGGCTCTCATGAGACCTTGGAAAGAAAAGGAATAACTTCAGGGAGTTACACTTCAAGATCCACTGAAGCAAAGATCTGCAGTCACCTCCAGTAATTAAATGACTCTATTCACTCATTCAGTAAATACTCACTGAGTGCATACTATGTGCCAGGCAATATTCAGGGCACTGGTGATACAGCAGTGACTTAGCTCACTGAAGGGACAAACTAAAAACATGCTAATGATATTCAAGTTTATATCTCCTTCTAGGACCTCTTCCTTCAACTCTAGACCCACATATGTAACTATCTAATTAACATCTCCCATTGGATGTCCAATTGAACCCCATAACTGTCCCTTCTCCATCTCAGTAAAGGGCCACTCTTTCTAGCTGTTCAGGTCAAAATATGTGGAGTCATCCTTGACTCCCTTCTTTATCTCATACCCTAAATCTAACCCATCATCAGCAAGATATATCCAGAATTTGATGACTTCTCACCATCACCACTCTCCACCCTGGTCCAAACCACCATCATCTCTTGCCTGGATCATTGCAGTAGCCTCCTGACTGATCTCCCTGTTTTCACCCTTAATCTCTAAAGTTTATTCTAAAGTCTAAAGCTCAGGTAATCATTGTAAAACCTAAATCAGATAATGTCAATGAGTGCTCAAAATTCTCCAATGGCTTCCCATCTCGCTCAGAGCAAAAGCCAAAGTCCACACAAGGCCCTAGACAGCCTTGTATTACCTAGCTCTCCACCATTTCTCTGATCTCATCTTCTCCATCCCCCTCTTCTCTCAGTTCCTTCTACATGAATCCCCTTGCTGTTCCCAGAACACACCAGTACACTGTTCCCTTGGGGCCTTTGCACTTGTTGTTTTCCCTGCCTACAAGGGTCTTTCCCCAAATATCCATGTGGCTCACTCTTTCACTTCCTTCATGTCAGCCTGACCACACAAACCCCACTCCCCACCCCCATTCAACCAGGCACTCCCCATCCTCCTCTCCTCACTTGATATTCTCTCATCACATAATATTACACATTTACTTATTTACATATTATCTCCCCAACTAGAATAAATCCTTCATGAGGATGAACCTTGCTACCCTGACTGCTGTATCCCCTGCCTACAACATGCCTGGCATGTAAGGAACACTCAAGAAATGTTTGGTGAATGAATGACTATCTAAAGATACCTATGTCTGAAGTTGGTCAGCCATGGAAACAGAAAAAAACACAGGAAAAAAAAAGAAAAAAAAAAGAAAAAGGGCAAGTTGCAGGCATTGCCCGTTCAAGCAGAGTTCAGGAGAAAAGGAGCCTTAGCCAAGAGGACTTTAACTTTAAGGTCCCTATGGTAGATTGATTGCACAGGTATACCAATTCCTCCCCCGTCCCTGTATCCATGCTCTCTGCCATGTGACTACGTAGCTCCTCCCATCAAGAAGTGTACTCTATTCCCCACGCCTTCACTCTGGGCTAGCCTCGTGACTTACTTTTGTCAATAGACAAGGCTGAAATGACAGTGTGCCAGTTATAAGCTTAGGGCTCAGGTGGTCATGCAATTTTCCACTCTCCCTTGGATTCCTGCGATGCCATGTGAACATGCTGCGCTAGCCTGTTGGAGGATGAGATACCACCTGGAGCAGAGCCAAGTCATCCCAGCTAAGGCCATCCTAAAGCAGCCAGCTCTTAGCCACTCCAACAGCAGACAAAAATCACATGAGCAAACCCAGCTGGGATCAATCAAGCACAACCTGGATCTGCAGAACTGCCTGGACAAGCCATAGACATGTGAGAAAATGAGAAGCGGTTGCTGTCTTAAGCCACAAGTTGTGGGGAGGTTTGTTCTGTAGTCCCATTGGCAAGGTCATCCCTAATGTGTGTGATCAGCCCCCAGGGGAGGCATCTCAGCTGCTCTGCTCTGAGTACGTGTTCATCAGGAAAGCTTCTCCTTATGATTTAGTTCTCACTCAGGGGGGTCTGCAGGAAGAAAACACACCACCATGCCACACAGTGTCCCAGCCATTACAAATCAATAGACTGCATGGGGGTGAGCAAGGTCACTGTGATGTAGCCCAGAGGGACAGATCAGCTTTCTGAGGCAGCAAGACCTTGGATGGGGAAAATTCACAGAGGTGAATGTCACCTTCTGAGCTGACTTGGGGGACACCCAGCCAGCCACCCAACCAGGAGCTAGCCTCATCACAGCCTGTTTCACAGGAGCTTTGACCAGGTTCTCAGGCATCCAGCCCCATTTCTGTCCACGGAAAACACTGCAGGAGCCCTGCAGCACCAAGGACAGCAGTGGGGTGGAGCTCTCAAATCCTAAAACCATGCTCTTTTTTTTTTTTAATTGGGTCTAGTTGATTTACAATGTTGTGTTAGTTTCAAGTGTACTGCAAAGTGATTTTGTTATATATATATATATATACACACACACACACACATTTTTTTTTCAGATTCTTTTCCATTATAGGTTATTACAAGATACTGAGCACAGTTCCCTGTGCTATACAGTAGGTCCTTGTTGTTTACCTATTTTATATATAGTAGTGTGTGTACATGTATCCCAAACTCCTAATTTATATCTCCTCCCTCCCCCCACGCTATCCCCCTTGGTAACATTAGTTTGCCAAAACCATGCTCTTTAGAGGAACAAAGTCTCAGAGGAGCAGAGCAGCAAACTGTGGTCTTCATATTCAGCCTACAAGACGGAAGCCTCAAATAAATGCATCATATGATATTATGTAAATGCACCCCATGGTACACCAATGGTCAGTATATTTCCACTTGATTCTAACATCTTTCCATAGCCATAGAAACTATTGTCATTCTCAAAGAATAAAGAATAAAAACTAGCAAGGACAATACCTGCAGGACTATTCACTAAAGGTGACCCTTTCTTTCATTGTGGGGGAAAGGAAATGAACATAATACTAAGGTTCAAATGAAGCACTAAAATAGTCCTTGATCTGGAAAGGACTGGAAGGATAGCTGAACACTGTTTTGCACAGAGCTTCTCAACACCTTGCAAAGATTTATGCCTCTTTTGGCTGCATTTGCTTAGGCTGAGTGACCACAGGAACCTATGTCTCCCAACCAGCCTTCTTCTAAACATAGAGTATAGGATTTCAGCCAATTCCTTCCGCAAGAGCTCAGGATATTAACCTTAGCGACAAATAGAAATCATAAGAGGCAATACCCAAGTGACCTTTGCCGTGTTACCCCTTTGACCTCAAATCCTGCTGCTGTCCCCCTCACTCACTCAACTGCAGCCTCCCTGGACTCCTTCCTGGTTTTCTTATGAACATACCTCTCTCCTGCTTCAGGGCTTTTGCAGGTGCTGTTACTCTGCCCAGAATGTTCTTCCTCAGACATCTGCCTGGCTAGCTCCTCACTTCCCCAGGGGTCTGGTCAAATGTCACTTAGCAGCAAAGCTTTCCCTGATCAAACTGCATAAAAAAATAACTATCCTCACCCCGCCCTCTGGCAAGATTCCCCCTTCCTCTTACTCTGCTTCATTTCTCTCCACTATAATGCATCACTATCTAGTTACTTATTTATTTGTCCATTATCTTACACACATACTCACACACACACACACACACACACACACACACACACACACACACACAAGGTAAGCTCTCTGAGGGGCTTTATTTAGTTCAATTCTGTATTCCCCCCACATAGAGCAGTACCAGACACATCGTAGGTACTCAATGAATGAACTGCCATTTCTTAAGCACCTACTTTGTGCCAAGCAATTTATATGATGATCATTTCCCAATAAACACATATTTTTAAGCATCTATGATGTAATTATATTATAAGAACTCCACTGTTATCTCCATTTTACAGATCAGGAACCCAAAGCTCAAAGCGAGGCTAAATAACCTGGCCAAGACACTCACCTAGGTCTGCTTGAGCATCAGAGCCCATGCTCCTTGCAGTGTGCCAACCTGCTTTTTAAATACCTTAGTGATGGTTTAGGTTACAAAATGCATGGGATATGCATCTCTGGCAACAGGCATAACACAAGAGCTCACCATCCTACCATTTTTCATCACCCACTATAGCTTTTGTTCAGGAAAAAACATCCATCAGATTGGATTTTTATCTCCCAGAGCACATTGGTTGAAACAGCTTTAGCTTTCCTTTATTCCACCTATTTAGAGACAATCAAGGTCAGAGTTTTCCTTTTGAATGAGCTGGGACAAGCACAGACATGACAGGTCAGGGACCCAAGGGAGAGGAAGGTAGTTCATCTGCTCTGAGACTCCCCCAGAATTGTCCAGAATCCCTGCCTTTGTGTACTGCTCCCAAACCTTCCTGGTCCTAGGATTTAGGGAAATGGTCCATTAAAAAAACAAAAAGTCTGATCTCCTGCATTGGGCACACTCTTCCCTTGGTGTCATCCTATGTCTGTGTCTACTGGGATCGATCTGGTCACGTACTGCAAATGCCAGCCCTGTTGTGACATGTAGAGCTCTGACCATCCAGTAGCCTTGATGCTGATGAGGTGGGAGAGCGATGGGGGTCACTCACAGACCAAGGGACTAAGACAGGGACCCCATCCCTACTGAAATCCATGTAATGCCTCAACTAGGAGAGCTTCCTTTAAAAAATAATCACTGCCACAATTAATTCCTCCCTCCTCTCTGCTCCCACCACTCTTTTCACACCTGCATTACTGAACTGATCACAGCTCATTGTTACAGGTGTTTCTTCTTCACCAGGTGTGAGCTTCTGAGGAATTGGACTTTGTTTTCATCACCTCTGCACCCCGAAGGATTAATCCAGCCTCTGACACATACTATGTGCTCGACTAGTATTTGCTGACTAAAGAAAGATGCAGAATGAGCCTGTACTACGTCTGCTGCACCCACTGGAGCAAGCAGGGTAAGTTACCTCTTCTAGAAAGGGCAAGAAGCAAAGCAGAAGAGACCAGGGTAGACCAGAAGGACCGCTGAGCTGGCTACAAGGCCCAATTCTCCCGCATAGGTACACACCTCTCATCCTTCACCTGCCACTCTCCGAACCTTAAAGCCGCCCACATTTGCCTCTGAACAAGCTTTTGAAAAAATGAGCAGGCACCCCCTCCCCACCCCAGGACCCCACCCTACCCCACCCTACCGGGCTGCTCTTTTCAGAGCCCCAGACATTGACGTTACGTTACCTTTAAAAAGAGCTAGTTTGCATCTGTGGTTTCTGGTTAAAGGATCCTGTTTCAGCAGCCCGGCTAAACCCTGGACAGCAGAGATATCTAACACCCATCTGCGGAGGAAACGGCAGTGCCTCGCTCCTCCCTGGCTAAACGCATTTGCTCACCCGTCCCTGCAGAACAAATCATGTTCTTTTCCTTGCGCTAAAATCCTTCTATAACAAATCCTCTCTGTGGCCCTAAGAAACGGCTCCCACACCCGCGGAGGGCGCCCTCCACATACAGAAATATACGCAAACCCCAACCCAGAGCCACCAGGTGTAAGCCTGGTTTGGATGTCCTTTAAGAACAAACCAACAACAACAAAAATCCATCTAAGAATTGAAACTAAGAGCGGTGACTAGAAAGCTTGTGGACAGGGAGTTATAAACGTCCGTAGCCTAAGTTGCAAAACTATGCATGGCGCTAACAGTTCAAACACGCTTTAAAAACAGCCCTTGGGGATGCCACCTTCAAAGAGGCGCGCAGCCCCGGGCAGCGGGCAAGTCCTTGCTTTTCTGCGCCGGCTTTCCAAGTCTCTCCCCTGTCTTTTGTGCCATTTACTATAAACAACATTCGGAGGTAGCACCGTGTACGTTTTCAGCCCTGACAGGAGAGCCTGGGAGCCCCAGGAGCGCGTGGGGTCCGCGCCGCGGCCGGGTCTGCACGCGCCGGAACGAGCAACACAGTCCCCTACCTGGGTGGGAAATCCGCGGGCGGCCGCCTCCGGGTGCGGGCGGAACGGCGTCCGCCCTGGTGGCCCCGCCGGCAGCTCCGGCGAACGCTGCGCTGGGGCGATCCCCGCGGAGGCAAGAGTCCACGGGTGTCACACATGCATCACTGCGCCCGCGCCGCCGCAGCCGCCGCCGCCCGCCCTGGCGCAGCGCGCAGCGCGCCGCCGCCACACCGAGCACCAAGGGCGGGAGGCTCCTGCGTCCTCTATTCAGTGGGATCAGATCCTAACCCGCTTTCTACCCGGCCTGAGCATTAAGGCATTCGCGGCGGGCAGCTCTTCGCTTCTAAATCTCCTTCTGATTGGAGACGGAGTGTTTGGGATAGCTGGGTGGGAAGGGGACCCAGCGGGACCCCAGGCTCCCTGGATTTGCAGAGCAATAGATGTTAAACATCTTATTCCTCGAGTTTCGAGTTTCATCCCCCACTGATTATTGTCATCTCCTTCGCGCTCTCCACCTTGCCTGGGGCAAAAGGGGGCGCTCTGTACTCCACACCCCCTTTCACCAGCCCCAAACTAGGACACGTCAGGGGTCACGACTCAAATTCCTGGGAAGGGGAACCCTCTGATAGATCCATCCCCAAAGTACCTTAGATAATGGATGTCATTAAATCGCTCTGTCCCGTGACCTCATCGGGGAACTGAGAAGAACCTACCTGAGGAGTGGGAGAAAGGAGGAAGTCTTGGGGGGCTTGATGCATTAAACCAAGCCCTTCACCTACATATGTCTCCCTCCTAACAGCCCCTACTCTCACTCCACCCACAAAAGTGTTCAGCAAATTCAACTGCCAAGGCTCACCCTGCAATGAAAGGCTCTTTTCAGGAGCAAGGCTCCTTCTAGGAGACAGTGAGAAGCAGGGAAATGACACTGGAAATTCAGAAGTGAAATCAAACAACACACCGCCTGAGGTGCCTGGCCTCTTCTAGGGCCTGGAACTACATCCCTTTCCTAATAGTGGAGGCAAGGGCTAAAAGTCTCTTCCCTTTTCCACATCCAGCACAACCCGTCATCACAAGGTCTTCCGTACCATTGCCTCACCATCTCTGCCATCAGTGCACTGCCCGGAGGGCCTCTGTCTCTTCCCTATTTCAGGCCCCCATCATCTCTCACCTGGACCTCCTGCAGGGCTTCAACTGCTCAGCTCCTAGACTCAGTCCTTAAAATGTAAACATGACGTTGATTCTTTCTTACCTAAAACCATGCACTGGCCATGTCCTTAGAAAAGCTGAGACTCTAACACATCTCCTTTAGTCACCAAAGATCAGGCCCCTGCAGAACCCTACAGCCTCCCCGCCACCATCTCCATCTCTTCCCCCTGTACTCCAGCCATAACAAACTTTTAATTTCTTGCACGTGCCTCATTCTCTCACCTCCAGGCCTTTGCATGTTCTTTTCTGTCTGCCCAGAATATTCTCTTCCTCCTAAGCTTCTTATCCCTGCCTAATGCCTAATTGTCCTCAGCTGAGCCATCTCTTCCTTGAGGAAGTCCACCCTCCTCCCTGGAATAAGAGAGTTCTCCCTGCTCCGTATGCATGGGGCCACCACTGCTTCCTCTAGCACAGCACCCAACACCTGTTACTAAAGTTGACTGCCTGGTGTCTGTCTCCCTCACTAGAACATAAGCTGTGGAAATGCATGGTCTCTTGTTTGCTGCATGTGAAAAAGCATATAGTGTCTCTCAATGTATATTAGTGCAGCCACTATCCAGATTAAGGTATAGAACAGCTCTGGCATCCGGAGGTCTCTTTATGACCCTTACCAGGCAATAACTACTCATCTTCCATATGTAACCACTATTCTCGCCTCTTCCAGCATCAATTATTACTGCCTGTTCTTGAACTACATATGAATGGAATCAAGTTTTATATTATTTCAGATTTGAAAGTATAAAATATATCTACCTATTATATATATATATAACATATATGAATAAAGACAAATTTTCCTTTTCCTTTTCCAATGCTTATATCTTTTATTTAAACTTTTTCTTGCCTTGTGGCTCTGGCTAGGACTTCTCATACAATGCTAAATTAAAGTATCAATACCTAGTCTTATTCTTAGATTCAGGGAAAAAAGTCTTCATACTATTAAGTATGATGTTAATTACAAAAGTGATGATAATGAAGAGCCGTGTTTTATTTCTAATTTCAGAGGGAAAGCATTTTTACCACTAAGTATGATGTTAGCCATTGGTGTTTATTTTTATAACATTTATCAGATTAAAGAATTCTGAGAAGGAATATCAGGGAATAACAGATTCCCTTCTTCTTTTAGTTTGCTGAAAAGTGTATAATAAATATATCAAATTTTTTCAAAAGTTTTTTGCATCTATTGAGATGACCATATAGTTTTACTCTTTTATCCAACTTGGGTAATTACATTCACTGACTTTTGAATGTTAAATCAACCTTATATACCTCAAATAAACCCTACAGGGAAGTGATGTCATATCTTTTTTATATATCACTGTATTTGATTTGATATTTTGTTTACTATTTTATATTAAAAATATTCTATGTTCATAAGCGACATTAACTTATAATTTTGCTTTCTTGTAATGTCCCTGTCAAGTTTTTATATCAAGGTTGTGCTGACCTCATAAAATGAACTGAAAAGTTTTTCTCATTTCTATTATCTGGAATAGTTTGTATAGATTGGTATTCTTTCTTTTTTAAAAGTTTGAAAAAATTCATCAGTGAAACCATTAGAGCCTCAATTTTTTATTGTGAGGTTTGTAATTACAAAGCTCACTTAGGGACTTCCCTGGTGGTCCAGTGGCTAAGAATCTGCCTTCCAATGCAGGGGGATGTGGTTTGATCCCTGGTTGGGGACCTAAGACCCCACACACCACGGGGCAACTAAGCCCATGTGCCACAACTACTGAGCCCATGCACCACGACTAGTGAGCCCCCATGCTGCAACTACAGAGTCCATGTGCTCTGGAGCCCTCACACCACAACTAGAGAGAAGCCTGCACGCCACAACGAAAGATCCCGCATACTGCAACCAAGACCCGATGCAGCCAAATAAATAAATATTTTTTTAAGTTCAATTATTTTATTAGCTATATGACTATCCAGATTTTCCATTTCTTCTTATATCAGCTTTGCTAAACCATTACTTTTCAAGGATTTTATTTTTATTTTTCATTTAAGCTTTCAAATTTTTTAGCTACAGTGATGTCCTATTTTTCATTCCTGATTTTGATAATTTGCATTTTTTTCTTTCTATTACTCCTTACCTGGGATTTATCAATTTTATTATATTTACCAATAAAAAAAACAAATTTTGTGAATTGTCCTCTGTTATGTTTCTAAAGACTAAACTCTGCTTTTTTCATTTCCTTACTCCTTCTTTCATTTGATTTAACTTGCTGTCTTTTTCTTCTTGAAATGGAAACAGATTATTGGTTTTTAATAGCCTATAAATTTCCTTCTAAACACTGATTTGGTTATGTCTAACAAGTTTTATATGTTCCATATACATTTCTGTTCAGTTCAAACTATTATATAATGTAGACTGATTTCTTTGACCCATGGGATTATTGAAGTGTATTTTCCAAACATTTAAGAGTTTCTGTTTTCAGCTTGTCCAATCTTTTCATTGCTTCTTTATCTTTTTTCTACCTTCTTTTTCATTAATCAATGTTTTAATTAAATTTTATATGTATATATTCACTTTAGTTTTCCCTTTTAGTATTTTTATTTTGCTTTGATACTCTATTTATACAGTATAACTCTAATTGCATTCTACCTTATCATTTATCACTTCCCAAACAATGCAAAAATCTTACAAAAGTTTACAAAAGTTTAACTCCATTTTGTATACACACACGCGCGCGCACACACACACACACACACACACACACACACACACACACAGTGACCAAACTTTAAGTGTAAGGATTAGTAAACAGACCTAAATCTTCTTTTTGAATAGTTAGGTCAGTAGCTTTGTCCAAGCAAGTTTTCTGAGCTATTCATCTCCCATGCAGAAACAGAAAGAGAGCCAATGGTCTCTGTCTCCATATGTATTTCAAATAAATTCCTCTCAGATTACATGAGTGAATTTCATTTTATCAACTGACCCTTAGATGTCAGCATGACACCACATTTGAAAACTTGCTATAAAATAGGGTTGACTAGCCTTAGCTAGTTCCTTACCATCCTTATGAGGAGACAGATGTGGACTGAAGTGAGTTCTTAAATATATATATATATATAAAATATATACTTATATTTAATACATATTAATTATATATGCACTATTATTTAAATATATATATACACTAAACCCGACAAGACATTGTTATCATTGTTCTTTTAAAAAGTCAATATTTTTCTATATATTTAACCAGTTCTTCATTTCTTCCTGGAGTTCTGTGTATCTATTTGGAGGTTCCTTTACTTCAGTCTGAACAGTTCTTTTTAGTATTTCTTGTAGTGAACATCTACCAGAGACTAATTCTTTCAGCTTTTCTACAATTTAAAATGTCTTTATTTGGCCTTTATTTTTGAAGATTATTTTTCACTGTGTATAGCATTCATAGATGGAAGTCTTTTTTTCTTTCATCACTTTGAAGAGTCAATCTATTGTCTTCTTGCTACCATATGTTCATTTGAAAACTCTGCTTATAGTCTTGTTATCACCTCTCTGAAAGCAATCTTTTTGCCTTTCACTGCTTTTAATATTTTCTTTTTATATTTTCTTTCAGAAGTTTAGTTATGATATTCCTATATATGGTTTTCTTTAATTTTTTTTTGTTTCTGAGCATCTTGAATTTGTGGGTTAATATCTTTTATCAGTTTTAGAAAATTCTCAGACTATCTTTTCAAACCTTGTTTCTGCCCTATTTTCTCTCTCCTATGCTCTTAGATTGAGAAAGCACATGTTACACATAATTAAATGGTTTTGACATTATCCCACACGGCTTTTATGTTCCATTTTTTCTATTCCTTTTTTACCTTCTTTGTACTTTAGCTTGAGAATTTTCTATTGATCTTTCTTTGGGTTCACTAATCTTGTTTTCTGCTGTGATCAATTTGCTGTTAAACCCGTCCAATGAGTTTTTAAGTATAGATATTACATTTTTCAAATGGCTACTTGATTATTTGACATAAACTTTGTTGAATTTTTCTTTTTACCCATTCTGTCCATCATTTTCTCTATTTTCTTTAACATATTTATAAGAAAATCTATTAACTACAACATATGGATAATTTATTTTATTGTCTTTTCTGTTGATTATTAGCAAACATTTTCTTGCCTTTTTGCATATATCCTCTTTTTTCTTGTATGCCAGATATTGTGTAAAAGAACCATTGAAAACTGAAGTTACTCTTGTTTTCCTCCAGAGAAGGTTCACCTTGCCCTCTGTTATACAGATAAGATGAGGGGTTGATCACCTCAATCCACTCAGGAATAAGCTTCCAAGGAACTGGGTGTTAGCTCTACTTAGACTAATTTCACCTCTGTGTTCATATGTCTCAAAGATGAGAGCTGTCATGTGTTTATTGTAGGACATAGCCTCCAGGGAGAATTTTTCTCATCAGCACTATGAGACTGCAAAATATTTCACTCTGCCTTTCCAATCCAGCACCTAGCTTCTTATACCCCCCAACTCAGCATTCAGCAAAGATCCCATCAGGCAAACTGTCTGTATATTTGGGTGTTTTCTAGATTTTAAACTGGCAGACAAGCCATATGGTGGTCTAAGGCTCTGCTGTTTTCTCTTCCCCTAGTATAGCCCCTCTGCCTGATCCTCAGCCCATGCTTGGACTCAGCAAATCCATAAGGAAGAAAAGAATAAAATCAGCTCACCCACCGAGGAAGAGCTCTTCCTTCTTTGGAATGTTAGTTCATTTAGTCCTTTTTGTTTTCACTATTCTCAGATATCTTTTAAAATATGATTTCTGTAATTTATTCTTTTTTTCTAGTTGATGTGCAAGATTAATGGCATGCCACCACTTATTAAATACTACTGGTAAGCAGAAATTGATTTGCTAACTGTATAATCCTCACAACACTTTTATGAGGTAAGTACATTTTTCAGACAAGTTGTGTAACTTGCCAAAGATCACTTAATAGTAATGAAGACAGGAAATGAACCTAAGCTATCTCATCCTAAAACCAGGGGTGACAATAACCATGATGATATATTGCCTCCAATGGATGGGAATATTCTTTTTCAATAGGTAAAAAAATGCTAATTCTGACTTCTAACTGAAAATCTGAAGAGAAGATCATTTTTAAAACTCCCTTTTGAGACTCATTTTGAGTCAGATATGTAAGTTATTTAAATTCAAGGCACATCTCTCACCAAAATTTTTCTGTAGAAACCAAATGACCTTTTCCTACCCCTCAAGCCCCAAGAGATAAACCTCACTTAATCAAAAGTGGTTTTGGTCATATTTTCTTCAGGAAACATGAGGGACAACTGTCAAGTTTTCTGTGTCCTCCTCCCACAGAATTCTATTGCTAATTATGACAATTCACTTCAGGAATACAAATGCATTGAGGGGAACACTTTCACTTTATATTTTCATTTTTGGAATGTAAGTGCAGTGGACTCCTAAACTGCTTGCCTAGAACAGCAAAGGTTAAGGTAATTAGAGTAGAAACAGGAAAATCCATAATCAATTTGTGTTTTAAAAGGGCCAAAGAATACAAAAATGAGAGCTGAGAGGGCATCAGGCAGCCAGTGGTTTGTGGCTGCAAAGGGTGAGTCACAACTGAAGCTATAAAATGGAAACCAGCACATTCTGAAAAGCACTGGTGTTCACCCTTTTCTTTTTCACTTAATATTTTTTTATTTTTTTTTTATTTTATATTGGAGTATAGTTGATTTACAATGTTGTGTTAGTTTCAGGTGTACAGCAAAGAGATTCCGTTATACATATATATGTATCTATTCTTTTTCAAGTTCTTTTCGCATTTAAGTTATTACAGAATATTGAGCAGAGTTCCCTGTGCTATACAGTAGGTCCTTGTTGGTTATCTATTTTAAATATAGCAGTGTGTATATGTCAATCCCAACCTCCCAATCTATCCCTCCCCCCCTCCTTCCCCCCGGTTACCATAAGTTCGTTCTCTAAGTCTATGAGTCTGTTTCTGTTACATATATTTAATGGAATGTTACCCAGCCATTAAAAAGAATGAAATAATACCAATTGCAGCAACATGGATGGACCTGGAGATGATCATACTAAATGAAGTAAGTCAGACAAAGACAAATATCATAAGATATAAATGCAGAATCTAAAAAGAATGATAAAAATGAATTTATTTACAATACTGATGTTTTTTACTCTTTGTGAGCCTTTGCCTAAGAATAATGTGATAATGATAAAGTCTCTTCTAGCTACAGCTTTATCAGTAGAAATAATTAAGATGCAAAAGAATCAGAATCTCTTCCACTCACTCTACTGACAGGGAGGAACTTCGGACTTGACCATGGCAAAAGTCAATATATGAACTTACTGAGAAAGCCTTGATTGTTGGCGTTTAGAAAGGAAAGTGTCACCTGATACTGCAGAAAAATCAAACAATTCCATAAAGAAAGCAATTGTCTGCCTGAAAGCAGAATTTTAAAACTAAATCTAAAAAAGGAATCCACAAAATCCCATCACAGGATTTTAAATATTTCCATTACCTTCCGCTGCTTCCCAATTAACCAAAGAAGGCAGTGATTTCCATGCATTGGCCGTGTCTTCCAGACTTGCTGGTTCATTTCCTGGATTTTACCACTCTGTAAATTTTGATGGTTCAATTATACTACCATCAAACGATGATAAAATGCCACCCTTCCTGTATTAAAAAATAAAAAAATTTAACACTACCTGCCAATATAACAATCAATTTAACAGCTGCTTTTATCATGTGCTTACCATTTGAAAGGCATTCTATGTATGTTTTTGCTAATTTTCCCCAAAACACTGCAATTTATGCACTTTATTTTCATTTTCCAGATTTAAAAAAAAAAAAAAACAAGCTTAGAATGGTCAGGTAATATGTCTAAGGCCACACAACCAGTAAGCAATAGGTTTAAGAGTCAAATCATGGTAAAATTCCAAAGCTTGGGTTCTTTCCATAAAATCACTCTTCTCCTATTGGAATAGTCTTGGTCCCAAACTAGCTGTCCTGTCTTATCCCTCCTCATGCCCATTGCCACACCTTCCATTCTACCCAAATTGGTCTGTTCCCTCAAATATTTTGTACTTATTTTCTCTTCTGTATCTTTACACACACAATTCCTCATACTAATATTGTTTCTAATCCTCAACCCTATAAAAAGCTAATTTATCCTTCAAGTGCCTGCTGAGATTCCACTTCTTCCAATAAACCTGCCCAGACCACCTTACTTCCTCCCCCAGCTCTCCATAGCAATTTCTCCCTTCCAGATATGTATATGACATATATTCTATTTGTTCATTCATTCATTCAGCAGATCTTTATTCACTTCAAGCACTGGAAAAACAGAGATGACTGGAAGTGAAATCCAATAACAAATAGATAAATATAAAATGTGTTTTAAATATACTAATATATATGTGAATGTATATACACATATTTATATGTTCAGCAATATTAATAATAGCTGACATTATTGAGTGCCTATTATGTGCCAGGCACTATTCTAGGCCACTTAGGTGTTCTAACTTATTTAATCTTCACAACAACCCTTCAAAGTAAGTACCTTTTTATTTATGAGAATACTGACACACAGAGAGGTTAAACAAGTTTCCCAAGGAAGATGAGAAGTTCATCAAAGGGACCAGGAGAAGAAGGGTGTAGTGAATATTGTAGGTGATCCTCTAACATCCAATCTAGTCTCCTTCGAAACTGTGAAGTTTGGAAACATTTGGAAAAGATGTGAACCCCATAAGTGGCCCATGAATGACCTAAGTAAACCCAGTCAGTAATTCCAGTAAATAATTCCAGTGCCCTGGCCCATGATCCATCCAGAAACTCAAGCCTAACAGCATTTCTTTGCAGCAGAAATTGGCTCAAGGAGGTCCACAAGATCACACTAAAGAAAAAATTACTTTTTGTCTTCTGGACATGAATGAGGAATCATCAAATAGCCCTGTTTGCTATCAGCAGCCATTTTACAACCATGAAGAGGACCAGCATGAACACAAAGTTTACTGTCTTAACCTAGGTTTCCCTCACTTAAGCCAGTGTTTCACCTTCCACCTACTCTTCATCCCAATTCTCCATCATAGAAGGTTTTAGTAGTCATAATGGTACTGCATGCCAAGGCCTAGCACCATCCTACTTTCTACCAACAATGGAATCCTCATTGCCATCTGCCCAGTGAATGATGCAGTCATAGAATCCATCCTGAGTGACTCGTTTCCAGGGCCCTTTATGGTACCAGCTGTCATAGCCTAGGTTTTCCCCTGAAAGCAGAGCCTGAGGCAAGGGTTTACATGTAGGTAGTTTATTTTGGTAAATGAGCCCAGGGAACAAGAGTAGGGAGACTCTGAAGAATGAAATAGAAAAGTAAATTCAAGGGCACAGTATCAAACTAGTCACTGTTGTTGGCAACTGGACATTGGTCCTGCTGGGAAGCCCTGAGGAATTGTATAGAATTTGACTGAGAAATGTCACCCAAGCATTGGAGGAGTGAAATGCTTATCTCCATCTCCTATTGGTCAAAGGTTGGAGTGTTGAAGGTTAATTTCACACTTGCACATTTGCATATGCAAAAGTTTCCAGCTGGTCCTCCAGTTGGTTTAGCTGCCTCACAGGGGCTTCACAAAAGAAGTGATGAATCTGTGACTGGATCATTCACTGGTTCTCTAGTTGGACAAGCTGGTTCCCAGAAGAGTCCCATATCTGGTATCAGAAAAGCAGAAAGTAAAAAATACACTGTGCAGCTGAGGCAAGGTGCTTATACACTTGGGCAGAACTGACTCCTGCACCCATGGTTAGATTAAAGGTGGGCTCAGAGGATATGAGGTGGGGCACAGGAGGTGTCCACACATAGTACCAGTTGTCAGAGAGAGACATGAAAAGCACCTGCAAGCTCAAGGCAATCATCAAGATGCTAGAATCTGGCTACCTCTGTATTTCCAGTAATGGGAACATATTAACTTCCTTATTTTTTAAGCCACTTCTTTCTTCTTAATCCCCCCTTTATTAAAAGGAAACTACTAGAAAAAAATTTATATATATATATATTTATTAATTGTGACATGTCAGGTAGTGGTGGGAAAGCAGCCAGAGATATAGAATTTGTTTTCCTTGAGTATAGGATTTGTTCACGTCATCAGTTGTGAAGCCTTATTGGTATAGCATTGGCCATGTTCAAAATGTACATAAGCTACTCATTTATGTGAAATAAAGCAAGTTGTCTTTTCTGTAATATGAAGCCTAAATAATGCCAACTTTTACAGGGGGATTCTCTACAGAAAAAAAAACAGTATTTACAAAAGAAGAAATAAGTTTGTTAATGAGCTCAGTTTTTCATTCAACAAATTTAGGGTGCGTCTCATCTACCTGTCATCATTGGTGTCTTCCCTGGGGATACAGCAGGGAAACAGACAAAATTCCCCACCATCAAGGAGTACTGTCTAGTAGGGGAAACAGAGAGTAAACTCAGGGGAGGAAGAAAGGTAAGACCAGACCAACATATTTTTAAAGGATCATCTGGTTTCTGTAAGGGACTGGAGTGGAAGCAAGGAGACCATTTAGATGTTGATGTAGCAATCTGAGCCGGAATGATGGTGGCCCATCATTGGTGAGGGTGAAGGTGATGAGAGGTGTTCATTCCTATCGCCTTTATTGTGCAAAACAGTACAGTCTTTGAAGAAGGAAATACCTGAGGAAGAAAATGGATTCTAGAAGGAAATGGAGAAGGGAGTAAAATATAAAAGTTCACTGGATAGGTGTTAGGGAGGAAATTTGATTCAGCTGGAAGGACATTTGCAAAGTGTCAAAGAGCCATAGATTGAAAGAAATGTGGGTGATGAATTGAATCTACTTTGGTGTTAATCAATAGGCATAAGATTGATAACACTGGAATATTCTAATAACTTTTCATTTCTGGGTTATGTTTCTTTAAATACAACACCAGGCAAAGTCTGGACTCTGTGAGACCCAATATACATAGAGTTACACAGATTTACACAGAATGAAATTTGTCCTGTTTAAGACATTTTGAAAGTGATTTTTAAATATTTTTACTCTTATGATTTTTACTCATAAATCTTTCCCTCTGAGATATATTAAGTTCCAACTCCTGCAAAGAAAATTAGATAGAAGACAGTTTAGCTATGAATCAAACTAGAATCATGATCAAAGAGAGTCTCAGTAGATAGAATGTAGTATAGAAATTAAGTTAGCTAAGTTTGGACCTCTCATATTAATCATTTCATAATTCATATTTTCAAATATTTACAGCTCATTGAGCAAGCCTATTTTCTTTCCCTGTGGAAAGATGCTTGGTGCTTAAGGGGCCCTGTGCTTTAGTAAGGATAATTATGTGAAGTAAAGTACAAATGACAAGTGACTATTTTTGTGATTTTCTTTGCCTCCTTTCCAAACTCAGTAGAATGGTGAAGTAGGGGGGAAACTGGATGACCGTTTGAGTAGGGAACAGGGGTTGATCTCTTTATTTAAAAATATTATGGGCAACAAATTATTCCTTTAAAATGCAAGTGTATTCAGAGTGTAAGCTCCATCACACCTCTGTGTGATGATAGTAATACCTCTGTTACCTAAAACAGTGGGCAATGGGGCACTGACAGAGAATAGAGGGGAAGTCCTAAAAACTTGGAAAGAGGGAACTGGGGTTTGGTCCCATCTTTCCTACCATCTAGCTGTGTGGCTTTAAGAAAGTCACGCGGCTTCAACAAATGATGTTGGGAAAACCGGATATCTACATGCAAAAGAATGAAGTGCAACCCTTACCTTACACCATATACAAAAATTAACTCAAAATGGAGCAAAGACCTAAATATAAGAGTGAACCCTATAAAACTATTATAAGAAAACAGAGGGGGAAAGTTTCATGATATTGGATTTGGCGTTTATTTCTTGGATATGTCATGAAAAGAACAAAGCAACAAAAGCAAAAAAAAACAGATTAACTGGACTACATCAAATTAAAAGCTTCTGTGCATCAAAGGACACAATCAACAGAGTGGAAAGGCAACCCAGAGAACGGGAGAAAATATTTGCAAGTGATCTATTTCATAAAGGGTTAGTATCAAGAATACATGAAGAACCCTTACAACTCAACAACAACAACCACAAAAGCAACCCAATTGAAAAATGGACAAAGGACTTGAATTGGTATTTCTCCAAAGAAAACATACAAATGTCAGTAAGCACATGAAAAGGTGCTCAACATCACTAATCACTAGAGAAGTGCAAATCAAAACCACAATAAGATACCACATCACACCCATTAGGACGGCAATTATTTTCTAAATGAAACAAAATACCAAGCGTTGGCAAGGATGTAGAGAAGCTGGAACTGCTGTGCACTATTGGTGAAAATGTAAAACGGTGCTGCTGCTATGAAAAACAGTAAGGTTGTTCTCTAAAAAATTAAAAATAGAATTACCATTTGATCCAGAAATTCCATTTATGAGTATATGCCTAAAAACTTAGAAACAGGGACTTAAAGAAATGTTTTTAAACACATGTTTACAGCAACATTATTCACAATAGCCAAGAGCAGGAAGCAACCCAAGCGTTCATCGACAGATGAATGGATAAGCAAAAGGTGGTATATACGTACAATGGAATATTATCCAGCCTTAAAAAGAAGGGAATTCTGATACATGCTGCGACATGGATGAACTTGGAGGATATTATGCTAAGTGGAATAAGCCAGTCACTCAAGGACAAATGCTGTATAATTCCAGTTATATAAAGTACCAAGAGTAGTCAAGTTCATAGAGACAGAAAGTGGAATGGTGGTTGCCAGGGGCTGGCAGGAGGGGAATGGGAGTTGTTCCTTAATGGGTACTGAGTTTCAGTTTTGCAAGATAAAAAGAGCTCTGGAGATGGATGGTGGTGATGGTTGCACAACAATGTGAATTACCTAATGCTGTTAAACTGTATACTTAAAAGTGGTTAAGATGAAAAATATGTTATATGTATTTTATCACAATTTTTTTTTTTTTTTTTTTTTTTTTTTTTTGAGCACAGGCTCCAGACGCGCAGGCCCAGCGGCCATGGCTCACGGGCCCAGCCGCTCCGCGGCATGTGGGATCCTCCCAGACCGGGGAGCGAACCCGTTCCCCTGCATCGGCAGGCGGACGCGCAACCATTGCGCCACCAGGGAAGCCCCTCACAATTTTTAAAAAATTTAAAATAATGAATAGAAAATGCTTTCACAGTATAGGATATACAGAAAGTGCTCCAAAAATAACAAATTTTATACTTGTTATTTTATTAAATTTCCTGAAATTGAGGCCCAAGATGGTCCCATTATGTCAAGTTCCTTTCTGGGGAAAAGAAAGCATGTGGTGAAATTAAGTCATCAGAATTTTTAGAAGTGCCTGACACATCATTTGGTCTCATTCCCTGGGGGAATAAAAAGTTACAATGCCTTGCCAACTCTTAGAATTCTTATTTCTAACATGAAGTGTCTGGACAATTCATTACATCATCCGTAAATTCCTTTATCTCTCATAGTTCTCTGTTCTAAGTCAATACTTTGTAAACTGTGTTCTGTAGTTCTAGTCCTCCAGGCAAAGGACATGCTAACTCACTTGAGTTCTGGATGCTTCGGTACACACACACACACGCACACACATAAACACACACCTTGTTTCAAGCAGAGATGCTCGCATTTCCTATATTGAGGTTATGTTCAATATTTACTTTTATACAACATTTTTCTAATTTTAAGAAAATGAAAGCTCTGTTTCTAAGGAAGCCGGGTAAGTAAATTTTTCAGATAAATGAAATTTATCTTCTTCAAGTACAAAACTTTCATTTTAAATTCTACGTTTCGGGCTTCCCTGGTGGCGCAGTGGTTGAGAGTCCGCCTGCTGATGCAGGGGACACGGGTTCGTGCCCCGGTCCGGGAAGATCCCACATGCCGCGGAGCGGCTGGGCCCGTGAGCCATGGCCGCTGAGCCTGCGCGTCCGGAGCCTGTGCTCCGCAACGCGAGAGGCCGCAACAGTGAGAGGCCCGCGTACCAAAAAAAAAAAAAAAACTGACCCTTGTTCCGTACCTTCTAAAAGAGGATTCCTGGACCATAGTCTCATTGGTAAAGCTTGGCTTCACCAGGGACTGACATGCAGTGGACTATGCTTTACATAGAATTATAACCATGAGTTTCTATTCTCTTTTCAGGAAAACACAAGACTTTGAGCCCAAAATGAAAATAATAACTCCTACTAACCCAGTTCTTAACTGTTCGTCTGTCAGTGCCCCGTCAATCTTCATGGTACTGCCATCCAGTTCCATGCCTGCTTCCACGCCTCCAGCTCTGCCCAGCTGTTACCTCTGTTAAGACTCCCTTCATCTGGCTGAATTCTTATCAGCGTTAAAAACTCAGCTCATGGCCCTGCCGCCCGCCCCTCGCCGTGAGGAGGAAGCGGAGGAGGAGACGGCTCGGGGAGATGGAGCCGCGAGCTGGAGCGCGGAGCGTGAATGAGGGAGCAGAGCCGCCTGCCCTCCCGCCGCCGCCGCCGCCTCCCCTCCGCAAGCAGGAGCCCGGGCCGGGGCCCCGCACGCAGCCCCAGCCCCTCCCCCGTCGTCAGGCCACGAGGGCAGCGCGCGCGAGCCAGTGGGAGGGAAAGCGAGCGAGCGAGCGCGGGGAGGAGGCGGCCGAACCGAGCGGGAGCCGGCGCGTGTGGAGTGAGGGGAAGCCGCGGCCCGCCCCCTTCGCCTTCCCTTCTCTCCCCCTCCCCGCTCCGCCCCCCGCCCCCGACCGCGGAGCAGCCCCAGGTCGGCGCCCGCGGCCAAAGTCCGTAAAAAGGAGCTCAACTCCAACCACGACGGGGCAGATGAGACCTCAGAAAAAGAACAGCAAGAAGCAATTGAACATATTGATGAAGTACAAAATGAAATAGACTTAACGAACAAGCCAGTGAGGAGATTTTGAAAGTAGAACAGAAATATAACAAACTCCGCCAACCATTTTTTCAGAAGAGGTCGGAATTGATCGCCAAAATCCCAAATTTTGGGGGAAAAACGTTTGCTAACCATCCACAAGTGTCTGCACTGCTTAGGGAGGAGGAAGAGGCGCTGCATTATTTGACAAGAGTCGAAGTGACAGAATTTGAAGATATTAAATCCGGTTACAGAAAAGATTTTTATTTTGATGAAAACCCTTACTTTGAAAATAAAGTTCTCTCCAAAGAATTTCATCTGAATGAGAGTGGTGATCCATCTTCAAAGTCCACTGAAATCAAATGGAAATCCGGAAAGGATTTGACAAAACGTTCAAGTCAAACGCAGAATAAAGCCAGCAGGAAGAGACAGCATGAGGAACCAGAAAGCTTCTTCACCTGGTTTACTGATCATTCTGATGCAGGTGCAGATGAGTTAGGAGAGGTCATCAAAGGTGATATTTGGCCAAATCCATTACAGTACTACTTGGTTCCGGACATGGTTGATGAGGAAGGGGGAGGAGAAGAAGATGATGATGAAAAGGAAGAAGGATTGGAAGATATTGATGAAGGAGGGGATGAGGATGAAGGTGAAGAAGATGAATATGATGAGGAGGGGGAGGAAGGAGAGGAAGATGAAGGAGAAGATGACGAATGGAACACTGATGGATTCCAACCTTCCTTTTTTAATTTCCTCCAGTCCCTGGGAGCAAGTTGCAGTCTTTTTTTTTTTCTCCTCCTCTTGTGCTCAGTTGCCCTGTTTTTGAGGTCTCTTTTCTCCTTTATACCATGGCTCACAACTTATTTTGGGGGGAAATACCTTGAGCAGAATTCAGTGGGAAAAGAATCTCTACCCCTTTCTGTTCCAAATTCATTTTTATCCCTTCCTTTAAAACTTTATGGAATCAACACCACCATGCCCTGTAGGAAAAAAGAAAAACCTTCTTCTCCCTTAGCTCTGCTGGAAGCTGGAGGGTGCTAGGCCCCTGTGTAGTAGTGCATAGAATTCTAGCTTTTTTCCTCGTTTCTCTGTATATTGGGCTCAGAGATTACACTGTGTCTCTATGTGAATATGGACAGTTAGCATTTACCAACATGTATCTGTCTACTTTCTCTTGTTTAAAAAAAGAAAAAAAAAACTTTAAAAAATGGGGTTATAGAAGGTCAGCAAAGGGTGGGTTTGAGATGTTTGGGTGGGTTAAGTGGGCATTTTGACAACATGGCTTCTCCTTTGGCATGTTTAATTGTGATGTTTAACGGACATCCTTGCAGTTTAAGATGACACTTTTAAAATAAAAGTCTCTCCTAATGATGACTTGAGCCCTGCCACTCGATGGGAGAATCAGCAGAACCTGTAAGATCTTATTTGCAATTGACATTCTCTATTGTAATTTTGTTCCTGTTTATTTTTAAATTTTTCTTTTTGTTTCACTGGAAAGGAAAGATGATGCTCAGTTTTAAACGTTAAAAGTGTACAAGTTGCTTTGTTACAATAAAACTAAATGTGTACACAAAAAAAAACTCAGCTCATGTGTTCCCAACTTAAGGAAGCCACCCAAGCTGGGTGAAGTGTTTGTCCTTTCATCCTCAAATATCCTGTCCATCTGGATACTATGTATACACATGTATACCCAGGCACTTACCATTTTTATTATCATTCTCTCTTTTTCAGTCTTCTCCTTAACTAGGTATATGCCCCTCAAGCCAAACTCTATGTTCTCTTCATGTCTGTATCCTCAATGCAGATGACAGGGCTGGAGTATTCAATATGTACTATTTTATTTAACTGAACTAAAATAATTTTATGTCATCTTAAAATTTCGTGGATAATTGACCCTTTTTTCATAGCCAACTTTCCTTGATGTCACAGATGAGTTTTCTACCATGCCTTATCTTTTAGTTACATCTAGATAATTGAATGTTAACTCCTGTTAATGAGATTATTTAATGACAGAAAAATACAAATGGGAATGAAGTAAGAAATCTAAATACAAAGCTGTACAAACTTCAGTAAAATTCTGTGAAAGCAGCAGTATATATTGTATATGTATGTAGAAATGATATGCACACACAATATGTATCTATATGCATATATATGGGAGTGCATCAAGATTGTTAACAATGTTCACATCTTGTAAGGATGTCTACAGACACTTTAAAAATACATTTCTGAGACTCCCAGTTTCCAGTCCAGCATAAAAGGAGTTTAGAAGTCACCACTCCATTCTAACAGGTGAAAAGCTGAACAAACTGAAAAATTAACAACTCTTCTTAGATTCATAAAAGAAGTGAGGTCACAGGACAAATTGCTGCTCCCAGCAATGGAGAGACATGCAGATACAGAGAATCACAATTTACTGAAGCAGAAACGCTTGAGTAGAAACCTCCACAGGAACCAGTGCTGGCGCTGGAAAACCTGAACTATAATTGATGAATTGCTGGAGGGTCATTGTAGACCAGTCTGTGAGAAAAAAACTCCAGGGGGAGCCAGCCTTAGGGGGTCCCCACATTGTTATGAGTTTTGCCTCCAGAGACTTGACCAGGTTCTCACAGCGAAGAAAAATCCACTCATGCTTCCTGTAGGGGGAGGGGGAAAGTGGCTCTTTTGAAAAATGCCAGAGCATTCTATTCTTCTTAACAAGGCCTGCCCTCAAGAGAAACTGCTTTGCCAGAGCCGAACCTATTGGGTTTTTGTCAGAGCCTAACTAGCCCAGAGGAAGGGAAACACCCAACTCTAGCTCCCTCCAATCCCTCCTAAGCCCCCCACCCCCACTTAAGGGGGCTGGGACTGAGAGGCACTTGCGAAGTTCACAGCCAAGGAGCACAGCTTCACAGAAAGCCTGAGACCTAATCACAGGACCATAGAACACCTCCCCTACCCCTATACCTCACCACCACATCACCAAAGGTCTCTTTACTGCCGTTCCTTCTACCCAGTATATCATGTCCAGCTTTCAACAAAAAATTACAAGGCACACTCAAAGGCAAAAAGAAGTTTGAAGAGACAGAGCAAGCATCAGAACCACACTCATACATTGCAGGGATGTTGAAATTAGCAGATATTGAATTTAAAAGTTATGATTAACATGATAAGGGCTCTAATGGAAAAAAGTAGACAACGTGCAAGACAAATGGATCATGTAAGCAGAGAGATGGAAATTCTAAGAAAGAATCAAAAAGAAATGCTAGAAACCAAGAACACTGTAATAAAAATAAAGAATGCCTTTGATAGGCTCACTAGTAGACTGGACAGGGCTGAGGAAGGAATCTCTGAGAGTGATGATAGAGACTTCCAAAACTGAAAGGCAAAGAGAAAAAAGACCAAAAACGGAACAGAAGATCCAAGAACTGTGGGACAACTACAAAAGGTATAACATTCAAGTAATGGGAATACCAAGATGAGAAGCAAGAAAGGAACAGAAGAAATATTCAAAGCAATGATTGTAATAGGGGTGGGGCGGGCGCACGCGGCCCTTAGCACAGGCCGTTTGGGATTGGCTGTTAGCCGTCCTGCTCCCACCAATGAACCACATTGTGGTGGGCCCCGCCCCCTCGCCTTCCTCTGTATAAAAGGAGCCCGAATTCTGACTGGGGGAAGATGGTTCGTTGAGACGCTCGTCTGCCACCTTCTCGGCCTGCTGGCTTTCTGAATAAAGTCATCATTCCTTGCTCCAACTCATCCCCCAATATATTGGCCTGTTGGGCAGCGAGCAGAGCGAACCTGGACTTAGTACCGTAATGACTGAGAATTTCCCAAAATTAATGATAGCTACCAAATAGCAGATACAGGAAACTTAGAGAACAGACAGGATAACAGCGGGGGGGGGGGGCGGTTATTAGGCATATAATATTCCAACAGAACAAAATCAAAGATAAAAATCTTAAAAGGAGCCAGATGGAAAAAATGCCTTCCCTCTAGAGGAGCAAAGATAAAAATTACCTCCACCTTTTCCTCAGAAACCATGATGCAAGAAGAACATGGAGTGAAATATTTGAAGTGTTGAGAGAAAAAAATGAATGCCAACCTAGGATTCTGTATTCTAAGAAGTTATCCTTCAAAAGTGAAGAATACCTTTTTCTTTTTTCTTTTTTTTTTTTTTTTTTGCCACACCGCGCGGCTTGTGGGACCTTAGTTCCCCGACCAAGGATCAAACCCGGGTCCTCAACAGTGAGAGCTCGTTGTCCTAAACCACTGGACCACCAGGGAATTACTAAAAATACTTTCTAAGGCAAACAAAAAATTGAGAGAATGTGTTGCCAGCAGTCTTGCTTTGAAATGTTAAAAGAAGTTTCTTCAGAGAGAAGGTGTTGGTTCAAAACCAACAACCTGGAGCTTCCCGGGTGAAATCTGAAAGGGGCCCCCCCGGACACAGAGGGCGAGGAGAGACGGAAGGAAGAGACAGACACTCCAGCCTGGTAGGTGGTAGGTTTAACTAGCCCGGGAACTTGGTACCAAGGCTGTGGCCCCAGAACCATACCTCGGCCCCTCCCTCCAGGTAAACTGGCAGAAAACCACAACTAACCATATCCTCTAGCTGTGTTCAGAGCGCAGGAACAAAGAGTCCATCCACAGGAAAACTGCGGCAAGCTGGTTCAGCTTCACAAGCAGGACAAAGCCGCCGTGCAGCTCATTACCATCTCATTATAATACTAGGATCTCAGCCATCCGCACCGGAATGGTTCGACCCCGCTTCCCACCCAGACGCCAACAACCATACAAGGGCAGAAAGGATGTGGCTGCCCAGTTCCAGGAAGAATCCCGCCTATTCCCGGAAAAACAATGCAGGTGCCTGCCCCTCATTAACCTTGCCCTTAAGATCTTGCCTGAATCATCCCCTTGGGCGAGAAGTTGATTTGCGAACTAAGTTCCTGCTTCTCCATCCTCTGGCCATTGAATAAAGGTTGCCTTGCTTCCATCTCAGCTTTGGTTTCGGTTTTGGCTGCACGAGCTTGAATGGAAAAAGAACCTTCCCCTCTGAGGCTACCTAGGGCTCAAGTAGGGGTCCACGCGACCTAACTCGGTAAAAAGTTATCTTGAGGCTTGTCTGAGGCTTGTCTTGGGCACCACAAGAGAAGTCCTTCTCCACACCTGCCCTCCAGAATCTTAAAGTTTACATAGAAGCCTGAACAGGGTTCGGTCACACATACTGTCCAGATGGTCTCAGCAACAGATCACTCTCAAAGCTACATCCTTGAAAATGGCTCCCACTGTGGGAACGGTGGGCAGAGAGTACATGCCAAGGACAGGGGTGGGGTGAAGAGCCTCCCATTTCCCTGGTCCTGATCACATATCATCCAGTGGTCACATCCTCTGGATGACCTCCTCCAACAGAAGGAAATCGATATGGGTCAGAAACTCAGATCCACATAAAGAAAGGAAGAGCGTTAGAGAAGTAATACATGCAGGTAAATAAAAACTTTTACTTTTCTTATTCTTAACTGATTTCACAGATAATAGTTTGTTACAAATAACAATAGCAACAATGTACTTGATTATGTATGTTTATTATACATAAAATATAAGCCTATGCAATTGTATATATAAGCATATACACTTCCATATGCTTCTGTATGAGTGAGATAAATGACAGCAGTAATATAAGGTACAAGCAAGGGACAGGAGGAAGGAATTAGGAATATTTTGTTTTTATAAGGTACTTGCACTACCTGCAAAGCAATATAGTGTTATTTGAAAGTAGACTTGCATTATCTGTAAATGTATATTGCAAATTCTATCCAGGGCAACCACTAAAAAAAAAAAAAAAAAAATGAAGAAATATAATTGATATGCTAAGAAAGGAGAGAAAATGGAATCATATAAAATGCTCAATTAAAACCACAAATAACAGAAAAAGAGTGGAAGACAAAAATAGGAATAAAGAACAAGGTCAAGGAATAGAAGATAGAAACAAATATGGTTGATATTAATCCAACTATATCAATAATCACTTTAAATGTCAATGGTGTAAACACACCAATTAAAAGATAGACTTTGACAGAGTGGATCAAAAAACAAAACTTAAGGGAATTCTCTGGCGGTTCAGTGGTTAAGACTCCGTGCTTCCACTGCCAGGGGCCAGGTTCAATCCCTGGTCAGGGAGCTAAGATCCCGCAAGCCACGTAGTGCGGCCAAAATAAAAAAGATTTAACTATATGTTGTCTACAAGAAACCCACTTTAAGTATAAAGACACATGTAAATTAAGATTAAGGGATGAGTAGACAAAGCACAGAGGATTTTTAAGGCAGTGAAACTAATCTGCATGATAGGTGTACAGTAGATGCATGTCTTTATACATTTGTCCAAACCCATAGAATATACAACACCAAGAGTAAACCCTAAGGTAAACTAGACTTTGGGTTATAGTGACGTGTCAGTGTATATTATTGACTGTAACAAATGTACCACTCTGGTGGGGGATGTTGATAATAGGGGAGGCTCTGCATGTTGAGGGGGCAGAGGATATATGGAAACGCTGTGAACCTTTCACCCCACTGTGGAGTGGAAATGGGAAAAACTTTTTACTGAATAATTTTAATATCTTTCTGCACTCTCCAAATTTACTGTAATGAGTGTGTGTAAACAAAGATAAAATATGTTAAAATTCTACCACCTCCCTTTTCCTAACTAACATTTGTGTGTGGAAAAATCAGTGACCCATCGGGCTTCTCCAAGTCTTGAGTTGTTTGATGAGTAACACGCTCCTCTTCTTTGGCACTGATTGAACTTGTTCTGCAATAAAAACATTGAGAAAAGGGACTATGACCCTCCCAGGTTGGCATCTTCCTCTGGTCTGTGCTCCTAGGCCTCCCACCCTGTAACCAAAAGGATAATGATAAGTGTGACTTCGGGGCACTCTTATGCATGATGAATAGCTTGATTTGGAAGGTGATGTTCTCCAAGTGTTTGCCACAGAGTCAGTAACAAATCATTAATATTTCATGGCTTTTCTGTTCATGTGTGAGGACAACTCCACCTGGTCTTCCTGAGTCATACGGGAGAGGGCAAAGGCTGTTGGGGACTGCAGCATCTCCTCGGAACCTGCTGAGGTCAAAGTGGGTCCACATATACAGGTCATCATAGACTCTGAGACATGGGTCAGACACCAAGATGTATATTTAGCCAGGAAGCATGTTTCCATGGCAACCTTAAACTCCTGTGTCTGCCTTTCTTCCTCCATCCGGTGTATTAAGTCCACATTCAGCTCCTGTGGGCTTTGCCCATCTGCTATGCAGCTGAGGCCTCAGCTGCTTTATGGTCTGCTGATAATCTTGGAAAGCTAGGGCAAAACCCAGACAATAATGTTCACAGTACTTATTTTGTGATTGCTTGACATTCTTTTAAGAGTCTGTTTTCAATTCAGAGGCATTCAGAGAGATTTCACAAGGCAGGTCATTGTAACATTATTTGCAACAGAAAAACACTGGAAATCATCTTAATGTCCAACAAGAGGGGACTTGCCTAGATAGCTATTTCTTCAGCTAAGTACCAGATGAGGAAGTCAACTTGCATATAAAGTCCATTCTGTATACAAAATAAGCACTAGAATCACATGCATTTAGCTGCATTTGCTTAAGTTGAATGCATTTATAACATAATCACACTGTACTCATAAAACTAAAAAAAAGGCTATATTAAAAACTTATTATCCAAAAAAAGCTATTGAAGGAAACAGAATAACTTCTCTATCCAAGAAAAAAAAAAACCTTATTACTCAGGGGGCTTATGTAATCCCTTTTTAATTCCCCTCCTCAAAATTTTCCTGCCATTTGCCAACTATGATAATAATTAAATATGAATTAAATAAATCACTATCCTGGTCTGCAGAATGTGTATAACCAGATAGAGTAAATGTTCACTGAATACTATTTTCCAGTCAGGCTGGATTGTCAGGGACTAATGGAATTGGCCAGCCTGGCTAGAATGGGACTGGTCACATGGTGAATGTAGAGTACATGGAAATACTGTCAGACCGCAGAATTCCAGAGAGGGACAACACAATGCAGAGAGGACCTGATCCAAACCCCCATTTAACAGGTACAGAAGCTGAGAGTCCGAGAAGCCATACACTAACCCAATTCACAAGCTATCCCAGAGGGGTGAGGACAAGAATCCAGGTCTCCGAATTGTCCATTCTAAGTACATTCTGGCGCTTTCTTTTTTCAGAGAGTAGGAAACTGAGAAACAGAGAAGGTGGATGATTTGAAAGTGCAGCGTTGAGAAACATACACAGAGCATACAAGCAAACCTAGCATACAGTGGAACTCAATAAACGTTTGTTGAATGCAGTTCATGATATGTTAATGACCTATTATTTCAGATTTCAATTTTTTTAAACTTCAACTTTTTTTTTTTTTTTGGCCACCCTGTGCAGCATGTGGGATGTGGGATCTTAGTTCCCCAACCAGGGATCGAACCTGCAACCCCTGCATTGGAAGCGCAGTCTTAACCACTGGACCACCAGAGAAGTTCCCAGATTTCAATTTTTTGAGCCAATATAATATGTGCTCATTGTAAAAAAAAAATAAATAAATACTAAAGTATACAAAGATAAAAATTAAAACTCAATCCCCTCTATCCCATATCTAGAGGTAACCACTTAACCATTACTGACAGTTTGAAGAGTATCCTTCCAGATATTTTCATATATATATAATTTTTAAACATAAGTTGATTCATAATGGTTTTTTAAATATTTATTTATTTATTTTGGCTGCGCCAGGTCTTAGTTGCAGCATGCGGGATCTTCGTTGCAGAGTTAGGACTTTTTCTTAGTTGCAGCATGCGGACTTCTTCTTAGTTGCAGCATGCGGACTTCTTAGTTGCGGCACGCATGAGGGATCTAGTTCCCCGACCAGGGATCGAACCCAGGGCCCCTGCAATGGAAGCGTGGAGTCTTACACACTGGACTACCAGGGAAGTCCCTGATTCATAATGTATTCACCTCTATATCTTTTTTTAATTTACTAATATATGAAAGACATTTTTCTGCACCTGTACACATGGATTGCTTTATTTGTTATAATGTCTGAATAATATTTGTCCATCTCTCTCACACTACTACTCTCCCTTGACCAGGTGAGAAAATTAAAAAGAGAACTGTGGGAGTGGACATTTTATAAATGGTGCTGGGAAATTTGGACAGTCATCTGGAAAAATACAAAATTAGATCCATTCTTCACACTTTATGCTAGAATAAATTCCAAATGGGTCAGAGGTTTAAATATAAAGTATGAAAACATGCAGAAGAAAACGTGTGTGAATGTATCTAATGTGAGACTGGGGAAATCTTCCCTAATTATAACACAGAATCCAGAAGCAGTAAGGCAAGAATGGATCAATTTGACTACATAATTTTTTTTTCTTAATGGTCACACAAAAGAAAAAAAAAAGGGAAAGGGAAAGAGAAACCATAGATTTTAAAAAAACACTTAAGAGATAAATCAATCAATATAATATATGGATTGTTTGCATACTATTTCCAACCAACCAAATATAAACATACACATGCACACCCATGCAGAAGCATGCAGAAGAACACATGAGCTCATGCACATGCACACATGTTTATAAGACAATCGGGGAAATTTGGAACACTGATCAAAGATTAGAAAGTAAGTAACTTTTATGAAATTTAATGATATTGTAGGTTATATTTTTTAAAGAGCACATATCTTTTAAAGATACTCTGATAATATTTATAGATGAAACAATATGTCTTGGATTTGCTTCAAAACAATCCAGGGAGTAGGGCGGGACGAAGTGGTTGGCAATATATATCAAATAGGAATGGCCATGGATTTAATCATTACTGAATTTGTGTAGTGAGCAAATGGTGGCTCACCAGACTATACTCTTCTTTTTTGTACTGTTTAAAATTCTTCACACTAACCATTAAAGGTTAAGTTTTTTAAAGACTACTGATACAGTGATATAGTCAAGAAAACTCTCTCCTGGCTTTAGTCCTGACACTTGGCAAATACAAATTTATTTGTATAATTAGAAATCATACATTGCCTCATTATTCTGGTAATTTATGCATATAAATTACCAGTTAGATTTCAAGTCCTTGATATCAGGAATAGCATGTTTTGTTCATCGTTTTTCTCCAGTGCCTAGCTAGGAGTAGGACTAGATGGGGAAGTGTTTCTCAAATTTTTCCATGTGCAGAGAGCTTAATGCTCACTCAGCACAAATATGGACCACTGGTTTTAGGTAAAGCAAATAAAATCGGTATTAACTTTTATTAAAATTAAAATATTACTAAAATTAAGAGTATTAACATTGTATCAATGACAAGAATAATTGATAGAGAATACTATTGGTTGACAAAAATAAATGATAAAAAATTTATTCATAAATACGAACAATATATTATAAATGATAAATTTGATATGCTAAAAACATAAAAATAATTTTTTTATTTTTATGTTTCTTTATTGAAGTATAGTTGATTTACCATGTTGTGGTAGTTTCTGCTACATAGCAAAGTGATTCAGTTATACATATATACATATTCTTTTACATACTCTTTTCCATTATGGTTTATCACAGGATACTGAATATGGTTCCCTGAGCTATATAGTAGGACCTTATTGTCTATCCATTCTACATATAATAGTTTGCATCTGCTAACCCAAAACTCCCACTTCATTCCCCCACCACCCTCCCCCTTGGCAACCACAAGTCTATTCTCGATGTCTGTGAATCTGTTTCTGTTTCATAGGTAGGTTCATTTGTGTCATATTTTAGATTCCACATATAAGGGATATCATACGGTATTTGTCTTTCTCTTTCTGACTTACTTCACTTAGTATGATAATCTCTAGCTCCATCCATGTTGCTGCAAATGGCATTATTTCGTTCTTTTTTATGGCTGAGTAGTATTCCATTGTATATATGTACCACATCTTTTTTATCTATTCATCTGTCGATAGACATTTAGGTTGTTTCCATGTCTTAGCTATTGTAAATACTGCTGCTATGAACATAGGGGTGCATGTATCTTTTTTAATTATAGTTTTGTCCACTATATACCCAGGAGTGGGATTGCTGCATCATATAGCAACTCTAAAAAATAAAATATTTTAAATTAACATGAATAGAAACATTTCATCAGCTATAGAAATGACACCCTTTGCAATCTTTCACCAACGTCCCTCCATCTGGCTCAGTGTCCTATAGTTTGGGCCACAGGTCAGATTATACATCTTGTCTTTCCTCCTCATATGGTTTACCTTGCTCTGTATTTTTACTAAACACAGAGTTATCGAGCACAGAGTTAAGGTGGTCAGAATGGCAGTAAATATTGGACACCTCTTTTATACAAGTTTGGAAAATCAAATAGAAAATGAAGTGGTTTACCCTTTGGGTGGTAATGGATATTTATGGCCTTAATGGAAATGATGGTTTCACAGGTGTATGCTTATCTTCAAACTCACTGATTTGTATATCTTAAATATATACAGCTTTTTATGTGTCAATCAGAGCTTCATAAAGTGGTTTTTTTAAATTAAAAATTAAATTAAATTTTTATTAGAACATGAAGTGGTTTCTCACTGAATACTACTTTCACCACCCTGTTGAACACTATGTTGACCAGCAATCACAATCGAAAGCCAAAGGGTAAATATTTCTGCTTGGAAGATGACATTTTCACTCCTTTATTTTTTTAATTTTTTTATTTTTTTGTGGTATGCGGGCCTCCCTCTGCTGTGGCCTCTCCCGTTGCGGAGCACAGGCTCCGGACGCGCAGGCTCAGCGGCCATGGCTCACGGGCCCAGCAGCTCCGCGGCAGGTGGGATCCTCCCAGACCGGGGCGCGAACCCGGTTCCCCTGCATCGGCAGGCGGACGCGCAACCACTGCGCCACCAGGGAAGCCCTTCACTCCTTTATTGACCATAGCTCTAGAAAGTATTGTTTCATGGTCTGCTGCAGTGCCCAAATGTGGATATGGATGTGTGTGTGTGTGTGTGTGTGTGTGTGTGTGTGTGTGTGTATCTCCAACATTATATTGTGTTTCTCTAACAAGAGAAGAAAACCATTAACTATTGGTAAACAAACTCCCAGCAATCAAACTCTTCACACCACAGTTCAGCTTAAGAAATCCTGCTATCTCGTCCTGAGTGTTCATCATAAAAATATTTTGCCTATAATGTGAGAGTTTAGACCTCTAGTTTTCACTATTCAAGACACTGAGATTTATGAATTTATGTGTAAATGGCATTATGAAAAAAATTATTTTAATTTCATTCCCTGTTTCAAAGACAAAAATGTACCATTCCTACATTGCAGAACAGTGCCCTCACTGGAGGAGAGCAGTGTCGCCCTAACTATGTGTTTCCCCTGTCAGCATGAAAAGATGTGCACACAGAGACCCCGATTTGTCCTTATGCACAATCTTCAATACTTCCTTCAATGCCAAGTGAAGATTAAGAGTTAAAGTACAACTATTCTTTGTGAGAAAGCATTTTGTTGTTTGACACACAAGAGCCACCTCTTTGATTCATGTGACAAAGCTCTTTCTCATTGTAAATTAGCTGGTGCTCCATCAGTATTTTTCCCAATAACCCTGCTTAAGTCTACATTATGCCCACAAAGTGTTATTGATTAAATTTTTAAAAATCTTTATTCTTGCAACATGAAATTTCAGTGATAAACAAAATAAAAAGTCATCGTGCAGTTCTCCACACGTACATCTTGGTAACTCCTGCTCTGCCCCTGGAGTGGGCTGAAGGGTTGCCCCCGAAGATATCAGGCCCTAATCCCTGCAAACTGTGAATGTTACCTGGTAATGTTTTTGAGATGTGATTAAATTAAGGATCTTGAGATGAGGCGATTATTCTGGGTAGTCCACTTGGGTCCTAAACTCCATCACATGTAATCTTATAAGAGGAAGGCAGACATAAAGTTGATCACACACAGAAGAAAAGGCTATGTGAGGACATATGATGAGAAAAACAACTTTTGTTTTTCTGAGTTGTTGCCTAGGCATTTTACAATATGATAACCCTGTGCACACCTAGATTATGGACATTTAGGTAAGGACTTGAGTTTAGGATTCCCGCCACAAGTTCCCATTTTACTTTTCCCACTTAGAGGTAAACACCGGAAAAGTTAGTGACCTCCACCCCAACCACCTTATAGGTAATAGGTCCTTGCTACCCTGCTCTCTATCTCCTGCTTGCTCAGGACCAGGGATGGGCTGCTCTCCCCATGGCTCATTGCGTCCCCTTGCTTCTGAGATCTGTAATACATCTTGTAACTACTTTCTTGATGTAGATGTGGGTTTCACTTCCCCAAAGTGGGAGCTGGGGTGCTTGTGGGTGGTTTGTGCCTCCACATTCAGTAGGTCCTAATCCACATATTCTTAAATTGGTACACCAGCTCCATCGCAGGACAGCAGCAGAGATTGGAGTGATGCAGTTACAGGCCAAAGAAAGCATGAGTTGCTTGAAAATGATACAAAAACATCAATGGTTTTAAGTCAGAGACCAGCCAGCACAAGCTGGAAGAGCCAAGAAATAGACCTCCCCTAATACCTCTGGAGGGAGTGTGACCCTGCCAAACCTTGATTTCAGCCCAGTAAAGCCGATTTGGGACTTCTGGTTTCCAGAACAGGTTGTTGTAATTTTTTGCACTGGCTCCAGGAAACTAAGACAACCCCTCAGTGGCTATATCCATATGTAAAGTCAGGTGTCTCCCACAATTCCCAGGCAGTGGCAATGGTTCTTGCACATTGTACACTGTTGATATGATTCGGCATCCAACATTGTCATAATACACTCAGCCTGTCAGCATCCCTTTCTGGGTCCTGCAGAACATCATGCTTGTCGTTAACTCTCAGGATGGTTTTCAAGCTCTTTAGCAATAGTGTACTTGTGTGTCTTTTTATTTGTAGAGTATTCCTCTGAATGGTTCCTCCATAGTTTTGATCCCTGTGATAAAATTTATCAATTTTATAAGAAAAGCTTATTTTTGCGATTTTTTTGGGGGGGGAAGAAAACTTGGTTTACAAGAGGTCTAGTGCTTTGCAAGAAAATGATATGAAAGCTTCAATAGTTTTATGTCACTGTGGGAAAAATTCTTAACAGACCGTCTAGACTAGAGGCAAATAAATCAACAATTCATTGAAATTCAACTCTCAGATATTCAAGGTGGTTTTTGAAACCATCTTGTTTTACTTGTACAAAATCAATAAAATACAGATTCTATTTGTCCTAAATTACAGAGCATCCCATCATTTTTGCCTGAAAACTTGTTCAAAAGTTTCTTTTGTAAACTCTTCATGTTTACAAACTTACTATGAATTGTAGCATTTATTGATTCATTTTTGGCCTCAAAATCCACTAAGAATGGTATAAACACTTGAAAATAACCTAGTAAATTTGAATACTTGTATCCAATCTGGTACAGCAGTTTCAAACCTAGATTTTTTTAAAGAAACCTTTGTATCCACACTGCACTGAGAGACATGAACAAGAGTGTTCAAGCAGCATGATTTGTGAAAGCAAGTCAACTGAAAGCAACAGAATGTCTACTAACAATAGAATAGATACATGAAAAATTGTGGTGTATTCATAAGTTCATTCTGCTATACGAATATGTACAGCAGA
Source organism: Physeter macrocephalus (assembly GCF_002837175.3). Taxonomy (NCBI): domain Eukaryota; kingdom Metazoa; phylum Chordata; class Mammalia; order Artiodactyla; family Physeteridae; genus Physeter; species Physeter macrocephalus. The sequence continues at coordinate 84,157,915 of NC_041224.1, forward strand.
GAAAATAAAATGAATCAGAGCTAAGTACATCAGCATGGGTGAATCTCAAAGCCTTGTTAATGAATCTCAAAATGTCCAGTGAGAATAGAACCACTATTACTAATATTTTCAAATCTAAGAACAGTATTGGTTCTTTTTTTTGTTTTTTTGTTTTTTTGTTTTTTTTTCTTGCGGTATGCGGGCCTCTCACTGTTGCAGCCTCTCCCGTTGCAGAGCACAGGCTCCGGACGTGCAGGCTCAGCGGCCATGGCTCACGGGCCTAGCCACTCCACGGCATGTGGGATCTTCCCGGACCAGGGCACGAACCCACGTCCCCTGCATCAGCAGGCAGACTCTCAACCACTGCGCCACCAGGGAAGCCCATAAGAACAGTATTGGTTCTTTATTTTTCTTTACCCGTTGTAGGAACTGTGACTTGTCTGGAAATTTGATTATACTGTATTTTCAAAGAAAATCCATGCAAACCAACCAGGCACCAGGAGAACTCAAAAAGTAACATTATTTTGGTAAACTCAACAAATTCCGGAGGCTATTCCTTAGGCAAGTAATTTGTACATCAAGAATCAGAAAGAGGGTGTTCAAGATGTCAAAGTGAGGACGTGGTGGGTCCTCTGGTGCGAAATTCCGGATTTCCTTGGGTCTTCCGGTTGGAGCCGTGATCAACTGTGCTGACAACACAGGAGCCAAAAATCTGTATATCATCTCTGTGAAGGGGATCAAGGGACGACTGAATAGACTTCCTGCTGCTGGTGTGAGTGACATGGTGATGGCCACAGTCAAGAAGGGCAAACCAGAGCTCAGAAAGAAGGTACATCCAGCAGCGGTAATTCGACAAGGAAAGTGATACCGGAGAAAAGATGGTGTGTTTCTTTATTTTGAAGATAATGCAGGGGTCATAGTAAACAATAAAGGCGAGATGAAAGGTTCTGCCATCACAGGACCAGCTGCAAAGGAATGTGCAGACTTGTGGCCCAGGATTGCATCCAATGCTGGCAGCATTGCATGATTCTTTGGTGCATTTGTAAAAGAAAAACATAATAATAAAAATTATTTGCTCCAAAAAAAAAAAAGAATCAGAAAGAATGTCATCATTTCTCAGAAGTGATCTCACATTAACACAATTTGCAGAGACTGGTGAGTAACTCAGGATGTCAGTTTATTAATTTATAATGAGTAACATAACTACCACACTGACCAAAATACTCAAGCCTGTAAAACACATGAATCAGAACACAAGTCATCGGATGGTTTCTTGATGTGTATTCAATAAGAACAAGGATGCTTAAATGTAGATTCAGATGTTTAATGGCATCTCAATGAGAGACCACCTTCCAAAGGAACTAGGAAAGTCAATATACTGGAAAAGGTAGATCCTCCTTGAATGCAGATTGAAGGAGTACTACAACTTATCTATGCTCTAAGCCTATGCTTCTGGAGTTCAAGCACACCTGAGGACACTCCTGCAGCACAATGCCTGGCACAAAGAACACCTGCAATAAATAGATGGCAAAGGGGGACTTCCCCGGCAGTCCATTGGTTAAGACTCCATGCGTCCACTGCAAGGGGTGAGGGTTCGATCCCTGGTCAGAGAACCAGGATTCCGCACTCCGTGTGGTGCAGCAAAAAAAAAAAAAAAAAATTACGTCACATTATATATGACGTAAAATGTTTGCTTCCTTTTCCCCCTATTCAATCACTCAGCAAATATCTATAAAATTGTCTCCTGAACACAAGGTACTGCTGGGAGATGAGGAGTATACAGATGAGAAAGACACTACCCCTGCCAGCCATTATATAATAACCAGCAAGTGGTTTTACAAAGCACTTTCACAGTTACCTCATTTGAACCTTACAAGATCTTGAAACATTCTTGTCATCCTTTTCTTATGAATGAGGAAATCAAGCCTCAAGTTATTTAAATAACTTGCTTATGGTCATTCAACTAGTAATGGTAGAGCCTGGATTTGCACCCAAGTCTTTTGACTAATATATATACATGCTATATATATATAGCAAAGAAACAGAGAAGGAAATAAGATTACTCAAAGCCGACAAACATAGTCTATCTTCCTAGAGCATCGAATAAAAGCAGGTGCAAATAATATTTAAAATATTATATATGCACACATATTATATTATATTTATTATACTATTTATATTGTATTATATTATACTCAGTGCTAACTATGGAGAACGAAAAATTCTATGCATATTTCTGATAAAACACTAAGCCAAAGTGAAAATGTTTGATTGGCTTCTGTGCCTCCTTTCCTTCAGCAGTATGAATCACTTTATTCTACCCTGCTCTCTAGATTTACCATTTCCCTTCTCTTTCTTAATATAGTGAACCAAGTTGACTGGATTTATGCCCTGGAAGGAGGCTGACACAGTCAGTGGCTCAGTGCACAAGTTCTAGATCTAGATCTAGACCCCCTAAGGTGGCATCCCGTTTCCACCACCGTTTAGCTGTGTGACTTTGTGTTTGCGCCTTCATTTCCTAATCTATAAAATAGAGATGAGAATAGCACCTACCTCACAGTGTTGTTGAGTTAATACGTATAGAACAACATTTAGACAAGTGCTCCTATAAATGTTGACAATTCTTTTTCAAAATAGCAGTGACATCCATTTGTCCTACCTCCTTGAAACCATGCCCTAACAACCTTGATAATGAAGAGGGCCATATTAATAATAACCTTGTGCTCAGTGCCTGTGATGTATGAACACTATCCAAGAGGCTTTGGATACAATACCTCATTTAACTGTTATAATAAATTCTCTGCTCTATTCATTTGCACACAAAATCTGAAAATAAGGAAACTAAGATTTAGAGAATTTAAGAAAGTTGCCCAAGATTACACAAGTAGTAAATTATGGAGCCAAGATTTGGAATGGATTCTTTCCAACTGTGGAGCCTGTGTTTTTCCCTTTAGGTAGAGCTTGGGGTGTCCTCCTACTGTTTGCTTAAATGTTTACAAACAAACAATCTTATGGTATATTCCACAGATCGGTAATCCCAACTAGCATGAATTTTTCTATTCAATTTTCTGAGCACACCTCATTTCCCATAGTTTCAGATTTGCAGATAGAGGGCCTACCTCACTGCAGCCTTCTTGCATTCGGTTAGAGACCACAGAAAGAGAGAGAGAGAGAACATCAAAATGAGCCTTCAGAAACAAATTTATTTCATTGAAAGAGGTCCATTTTCCTAGAAGAGAGTAGAACTGTCTGTGCCTGAAGCCCCTGGGTTGTAAGCAAGCTAAAAATGTCAAAGATTTAAAAAAAGAAAGCCTTGGCAAAAACCTCATCAATCAAGCAATGAGGGCTTACCAGTAAGTTCCGTGACACTGAGAATCAGACTGAGAATTATTCATCAAAGAAGCCACTGTCAGTTCCTCACATTTAATATTCAGATTCACAATTTTCCTGTGCATGCCGTAGTTTAATGATCAGGGATGAAAAGTGACCTGGAGAACCCAGCATGTATTTTCTGTTTACTTGTCACAGACGCTAACCTTTTCTCAAGGTCTCCACAAAGCCATCCACCCAGAGGGGAGCTTGGTCTTCACAGAATCTGCACTACCTCAGAGCCCTGCTGACTAGTCAAGAAACTTAGGGAAATTCTATTGAGTGAAAAAACCATGGAGGGAGGGCTTCCCTGGTGGCGCAGTGGTTGGGGGTCCGCCTGCCAATGCAGGGGACACGGGTTCATGCCCCCGTCCGGGAGGATCCCACATGCCGCGGAGCGGCTGGGCCCGTGAGCCATGGCTGCTGAGCCTCCGCGTCCAGAGCCTGTGCTCCGCAATGGGAGAGGCCACAGCGGTGAGAGGCCCGTGTACCGCAAAAAAAAACAAAAAACAAACAAACAAAAAAAAACATGGAGGGGCAGGTGCAGAGCGAGCACAGTCGTGCTCCCTGATGAGTCCCCAGGGTCTAAAATGATCAGCTAGGGGACTTCCCTGGTGGCCCAGTGGTTAAGACTCCACGCTTCTGCTACAAGGGGCATGGGTTCTACCCCTGGTCGGGGAACTAAGATCCCACAGGCCATGCAGCACAGCCAAAAATTTTAAAAATAATAAAATAAAATGATCGGCCAGGTATCATGTCTCTGCTTTGAAAAAATATTAGGGGACCCAACAAATTTAATTTAATTTAATTTAAAATTTGATGACCAGAGCCTTTAAAAAGCATTTCCCTGTAAAGTCTCCATTTGGTCCCACAAACTTGAAGGCAGATACTGTTTTCCCCATGTTCTAAATGAAGTGACTGAGGCTCTGTCCAGGGTGATGAAGAAGTGAAGGAGGCAGTTGGGGTCTGAGCCCAGCTGAATGTCTCTGAAACCCCTCCTGTTACTGCCCTGGACTCAAGTACCTCCAATGCCCATCCTGAGCTCCAGCTATATGCCAGGCACTGTTCTGGGTGCTCAGAGAAATGGAGACAGGACATAGTCTCTGAGAGATGGGACAAATAAACAGGCATGTCAAATCCTCCGCAGTGGTTGCCAGCAGGGCACTCCACCATGGGGTGAGGCAGTGACACTAAAAGCTGGGGCCTGAGAGATGACCAGAAATTGGTCAGACAAAGGAAGTGTTCCACGAAGGTTTTGAGCCCAAAACCTCAACCTGAGCAGTCTCCAATCTGACAGCCAAATAGTGTTCCCCTCCTATTTATGGCTTCTGGGATTCATCTACTTCGCATTTTCACACTGTTGGGCAAATATTTTTTAAAGAACCATTTTTTTCTAGGAAAAAAAAATATATATAATACACACATAGTATGTGTATGTATATATGTATATGTGTGCGAATGTGTATTTACATAAATATTCATATATATGTGTCTATAGACATGTAGAAATAGAGATATAGATCTAGATACAGATAAACTACATACAGAAGGGCAAAAAAGCCATTAAATTCATTGAGTACTATTTTTCCATGTGAAACATTAGCTAGTTTTTTCAGTTATTCAATTATTTAAGAAACACTTAAAAAGTATTTAATGAGCATCTATATATGTCAAGCATTGTGCTAGGCAGTGAGGATACAGAAACAAATAAGATCCTGTGCTCATGGTACTTACATTCTACTGGGGGAAGCAGATACAATTAAACCTAAATAAGCAAGATACTTACAAATTACAATAAGTACTAGAAAGTAAATAAAGGGATGAGAAAGAGGAAAACATCGGGGGCCACCTTAGGTAGAATGTCAGAGTAGACTTCTCTGAGGAGGTGTTGTCTGAATTGAGACCTCGCAATTTCAAGAGCACTCCAGGTGGATGGGACAACAAGGATAAGGGTCTAAAGGCAGAAAAGAGCTCCATGTGTTAATGCTCTGGTCTTCAACCTTGGCTGCCCCTTTGATTACCCTGGAGAACTTTCTAAAACTACAGATGCCCAGGCTTCACTCAAGTGCTAGGTATTTTTTAAGTGCCCCAGCTGATTTTAAAGTGCAATTAGATTGAGTATCACTGTGGTAAAGGATCAGAAAGGAAGCCAGTGTGACTGATGCACAGTGAATAAGGGGAATTAAGGTTGGATAAATACACAGGTGCAAGTCTGTGCGGGACCTTGTATGCCTTGGGGAGGAATGTGAATTTTATTCTAGGTGTGAGGGGAAACTATAGGAGCATTTTTCAGGGGCATGTCATTAAGTGATTCACATTTCTATAAGATCACCCTGATTACAGAGTGGGGGAGAATGGAGAGTAGACAGTAGGGGCAAGAGTGGAAGGAGGACTAATGTAGAGATCATCACAGTTGTTTGGATGAGAAGTGATGGTGGCTTAGACTGGGGAGGGGGCAGTAGAGATGGGAAGAAGTGGATGGGCTTAGGTTAACTACCTGGAGTTAGATCAGACTTCACAGGTTTAAGGCACGGTCTTCCACGAGACTCCTTTCACTTCAGACACCAGCCACGAGCTCCAGGGTTCTCAGGCCACCTGCACTTCTAACCAACTGGCTGCCTATTTGAGGGTTCCATTACACTTCAGGTTCAATAATTTGCTAGAACAACTCACAGAACTCAGGAAAATATTATCCTTAACAATTTTATTATATAGGATACAAATTAAGACCAGCCAAATGAAGAGACATATAAGGTGAGGTCTGGGAGAATCCCAAACATGAAGTTTCCGTGTCCTCAGGACGTGTCACCCTCCTGGCACATCAATGTGTATCACAAATCAGGAAGCTCACCCAAGCCTTAGGGCCCAGAATTTTTACTGTGTTTTCATTATATAGGCATGATCAATTGAATCATTGGCCACAGAACAGAATTTAATCTCCAGCTCCCCCATCTCCAGAGGTTGGGCTAATATCAAATGGCTCAAGGCTCCAACCCTCAAATCACATGGCTGGCCTTCCTGGCATGGCCAGCTCCTGTCCTGAGTCATCTCATTAGCATAAACTCAGGTGTGGTCTAAGGGGCCCACCATGATTAGCAAAGATATTCCTATCACTTGGGAGATTGCAAGGGTAGAGAGTCCCTCCCAGGAATGGAGACAAAGACCAGACAGTTCTTCATCACTGCTCTGGGGCCACTTACTGAGCTAGAGGAGCATAGCCCTAGTGAAGGTCATGGTCTGGAATCAGGAGTGTGGTTTTGCATGTGTGAAGTTTAGATTTCCTATTAGACAGTCACATGGAGATGTCAAGTAGGTAGTTCAGTGGATGAGAATGGCCTCAGGGGTGAGATCTGGGCTGTGGATATGAATTTTACAGTCATCAGTACATTAGTGGTACTTGAAACCAGCAGACAGGGTGAAATCACTTAGCAAGTTGGCATTCATAGAGAAGATGGTCCAGGTCTAAGCCCCAAAGCAAACCAGTTTAGAGTTATTGCCACCTACAACTCTGCTTTTCCTGCTGTCTCACCTTTATTTGCTCAGACAGCAAAAAATGAAAGTTTATCCCAATTGAGACAAGTCCCATCTTTTATACAGTACATACAACCTCTTCAAAAGTCACGTGTCACAGGAGCAAGGCTAGATGATTTCCACAGCAAGCACTGGGCTCAAGCAGGTGAGGTCTATTCTAAAACAGACAGTAAAATAAAATGAAAAGCAGTAATCCAGAATATTTGAAATAACATTTGGGATAAACCAAGACATGTTCCTTTCACCAATGTGAAAGTATGAAAGGATAAAAAAAAAGATGAGTTTGTAATTTCAACAAAAAATGAGTGTATAATTTCTTTTTATTGATAATATTCACTTTCCATGCAATAACTGTGACTAAAATGATTACACTGTTTGAACTTTTTTTCAAAAAAGAAAAAGTTGCTTATTCCTTATTGAAAAGGAATTTCAAAGTTGAATTTATTTTTTTCAACTTTTAAAAGTTAACATAAAACTACTAGAAATCCAATAGATGAATTACCCTTGAGAGCAGTGCCAACTTAGGACCAGGATTATCAGGGTGATAATAAGATCTTCATCCAAAACCATCCCAAGGGTGGTAATAATGATTAATAATGAAAAGAGCAGTCAACATTCATAGAGTTCTTATTATATGCCAACCCTGAGGTAAGTATTTCACGGACATGATTTTATCCAATAATATTTTTAATATGTATTGAATGCATGCATTTAATTTTTATTTAATAATGTTTGTTAAACAATAACCCTGAGAAATAGGAATTATTACTATCCCATTTTACAAGTGAAGAAGCTGAGGCTTAAAGAGATAGAGTAACTTGCTTCTCTACAAGCCACAGTTGTTTAACCAAGGTAACAAGGTCACAGTTAGTAAGCCCCAAAGCCAAGATACTAACCTAGTTCTGTCTGAAGATGAAGCTATAAGAGGTCCAAGAGTTAAAGGAGAGAGAGAGAGCCACTGATGCCCTTAACCATGTCTTGGCTGTATGACTGCCTCACTGATGTGTGTTTTTTCTGATAGAAGTGATTTAGTACCATGTGCAGATGCTGGCAATGCCAAGATACCGAAATGTCTAGACCTCAAAACATCAGATTATCTATAAAAACTATTATACATTCATCATGTATTATTTGTTGTTATGTAAATACATCATAAATACAAATAGATAGTATTTACTTATTAATATAAATGAATGATTTCTTTATCATTGCTATAGTAATAAAAACTATCATGCATTAAGTGCCTTCTATGCCTCAGGCTCTTTACAAATATTTTTATTTAATCTTCATAGCACTCAGCATGATAGACCTGATAATCCCCTACAGAGAGCCAGAAGATTTAAAATTTGTCCAAGGTCACACAGTGACAGGGCTGGGATGTCTGGGTGCATGTTCTCTCCCACATAAAGAACTAAGGGTAGCAGTCCCTTAGCTCCAGGCATTGTTCGGAAGTATCTGTTTATCACTGATGTCAGTCTCTGCCATCTGCATTCCCACTTAGTTGCAGGTAATAAAGATCTCCCACCTATTTTATTAAACTGAATATATTAACATTATTTGAACAGCCATTACCGCTCAGTGCTCTGATACAGAGATAGCCTCAGTGATTATTGACATGCATAGAGTTCTTTGCCTCAATGCTAAACCATGTCACCCTGACATGCTTTTGTATATTTAATTTTTTGAAACTCATGTGTCTGTTTTTATCATTTTTCTGCCTCCTACCTCACTGTTAGGTTGTAAGCTGCCACACACATCTTGCTGATGTTCTTCTGCCTGTTTCTAGAGCAGAACTACTGACGTTTTGTGTCTGATAATTCTTTGTTTGGGTAGGGGCTGTCTTGTGTATTTTAGTATATTTTTCAGCATCACTGGCCTCTATCTTCTAATGCCAATAACATCTCTCCTTTCCTCCCCAGTCATGACAATCAAAAATCTCTCCAAAATATACAAACAGCTCATAAAACTCAATATCAAAAAAAAAAAAGCAGTCCAATCAAAAACTGGACATGGGTTGTTTCCATGTCTTGGCATCAAAAAACAATTGGCTTAAGAAGATGTGGTACATATTTACAAAGGAATATTACTCAGCCATAAAAAAGAATGAAATAATGCCATCTGCAGCAATATGGATGGACCTAGAGACTGTCATACAGAGTGCAGTAAGTCAGAAAGAGAATAACAAATATCGTATATTAACACACATATGTGGAATCTGAAAAAATTGGTATAGACGATATTATTTACAATCAGAAATAGAGCCACAGACGTAGAGAGCAAACGTATGGATACCAAGCAGGAAAGGGGGATAGGATGAATTGGGAGATTGGGATTGACATATATATACTATTGATACTATGTATAAAAGAGATAACTAATGAGAACCTACTGTATAGCACAGAGAGCTCTATTCAATGCTCTGTGGTGACCTAACTGGGAAGGAAATCCAGAAAAGAGGGGATATATGTATACATATAGCTGATTTACTTTGCTGTACAGTAGAAACTAACACAACATTGTAAAGCAACTATACTCCAATAAAAATTTTTTTAAAAAGATGTGGTATATACAATGGAATATTACTCAGCCATAAAATAGAATGAAATATTATCATTTGCAGCAACATGGATGGACCTAGAGAATATTATTCTCAATGAAGTAAGTCAGACAGAGAAAGACAAATACTATATGATATCACTTATATGTGGAATCTAAAGAATAATATAAATGAATCTATATACAAAACAGAAACAGACTCACAGACATAGAAAACAAACTTATGGTTACAAAAAGGGAAAGGGGGCTTCCCTGGTGGCGCAGTGGTTGAGAGTCCGCGTGCCGATGCAGGGGACACGGGTTCGTGCCCCGGTCTGGGAAGATCCCACATGCTGCGGAGCGGCTGGGCCGGTGAGCCATGGCCGCTGAGCCTGCGCGTCCGGAGCCTGCGCTCCGCAATGGGAGAGGCCACAACAGTGAGAGGCCCACATAACACACAAAAAAAAAAAAACGGGAAAGGAAGCGGGGAGGATAAATTAAGAGTATGGTATTAACAGGTACAAACTACTATACATAAAATAGATAAGTAACAAGGATTTATTGTATAGCACAGGGAATTATATTCAATATCTTATAATAAACTATAATGGAATATAACCTGAAAAAATAACTGAATCGCTATGCTGTACACCTGAACTAACACAATATTGTAAATCAACTATACTTCAATTTGAATAAATGTCACCAGACATTGTCAAATGTCACCTGGTGGAGGGAGAGGCAAAATCACCCCCAGTTAAGAACCACTTTTTAGGCGTGTACACACACACACACACACACACACACACACACACACACACACCCCTACACCTCTAATGTGTTTCACAATGCTGTTTAAAGGAGGAAACAGCCAGCCAGGCTTTCAAGACAAAAACACAAAGTTAAATTAGATAAACTCAAGTAGTATTGTGAGGAAACCACTCTGAGTACAATGGGTGAACTTTAGCACATGAAGCCTGTAACATGTTTTTTGCTCAGAGACCTGTTTTATTTTATATATATTTTATATTTCCAGCATATCCTTCTGAAGAGCTGAGGTCCTCAGATAAGTGACCATATAAAAGAAAATTTACTACGTATGCCACTATGGTGATTACCCATGCTTCTATCGTATTACTTGAATAGTCAGTCTGCAGAGCAAATAATTATCTCTAAATCTCCACTTCTCCTACAAGTGAAAAATCCTATAATGTTTCCATTCTCCCTGAATCAATACTTCTGTTAATTAAAAAAAAAAACTAGTTAAAATGTTAACTGTAAAATTTATTATTCCTTCTCATATATTAGTCCACCCACTTGTAAGAACTACCTGATATGATACTTCATTGATTCTTCTTTGCACAGATATTTCTACCTGTTCAAATTCTGACTCTCAGATAGACTTGCTCTGAGAATGTCTGTGAAGCAAACAGCATGATGGTCTCCATCATTTTGAAATTTGCTGCCAATGTGCATTTTCCCCTGCTGACAGCAGCATTCCAAAAGAATCAATTTCTTTCTCATAAGAACTTGGTCAGTTTTTTCCTGCTCTTCAGATGTCATCTTGTCAAAAAATGAAACCACTGGGAGCCATTTATATATGCCGTTGTTTGCACTATTTAGCTGTCTGGGGTTATTGACTGGAAAATAAATCCTTATCAATGGTACTGATGGAATGGCTGGGTCATAAGATGCCCGGTTTTCAACTTTAAGATATGATACCATTTTGTTCTCCAAATGGATGAACCCATTAGAAATTCCAGCAGCAGCGTTTTAGAGGTGTAGCTACTTCTTACACAAAGGGGTGTTTAGTTTTACTAATAACCTTTAGAAGTACACATTACACTTGACATTCTTTGCAATCCATGGAAGATTTTTACCCATCCAAAGAATTTGCTGACAGATACATGTGATTCTGCATGCTCTCTGACCACTCTGCTCAGGGGATATCACATCTATCAATCAATGGCTTGCATAAGTTCAAGACCGAAGCTCCAGTATGACTGATCTGAATCTCTGCCTCCTCCCTGAGTTAACTCCAAATGACCTGTCTTTTTTGCCATTCATTGCTAGTTGGAAAATGACTGATGAGATTAAATACTGGATTTTTCCAGAATCCAAAATCATGTCTATCTGAGTCATGAGTATACCTGTGGTAGAGAATTGGGTGACCATGAAAGATGTGTGATCCCCCTCTGGAGTGCAGAGTTTTTGTGGGGAAGTGTCTGTCCAAGAAGCACTACATTCCACAGTTTCTAGACAGGACTAGTTCTTACCAAGGAGATAGGAGCAGAAGTGATGTTGTCTCCTGCAGTTTAAAGTGATTCAGACACACATGTGACTTCCACCCAATCCCTCTCCCCAAGCCATCAGCTGAATGAAAAGAACTCTGGGCACCTGGTGGAGATGGAAGGAACCAGGACCCTGAATAACCACATGGGAAGCTTTCCAACCAGTTTGGACTGGGAACTGAGAAATATATTTTTATTGTGTTAATCCACTGAAAATCAGTGTTAATCTGTTGCAGGAGCTAATATCACCCAAATTAATACAGAAACCATAAGCATAATTTGCATATGGTTTCTCTAAAGGAAACTTTATGTACAGACAAATTTGTATTTGCCCTTTTAATAAAAGAAGTATACATATTTGTAGTTCTCAAGTGCACAGATGCAGGAGGCAAGGGCCAAAAGCCAGCATCTACTCCTTGGTACTAATCCAAAGGAGTTGAAAACGTGTCTACACAAAAACCTGGACATGGATGTTTATAGCAGCAGCTTTATTCATGATTGCCAGGGAAGCAACCCAGATGTCCTTCAGCAGGTGACTAGATAGATAAACTGTGGTATATCCAGACAATGGAATATAATTCAGCACTAAAAGAATAAGCTATCAGCCATGAAAACCATGGAGGAAACTTAAATGCATGTTACTAAGTGAAAGAAGCCAATCTGAAAAGGATACATACTGCATGATTCCAACTATGTGACATCCTGGAAAAGACAACTATGGAGACATTAAAAAGATCAGTGATTGTCAGGGGCTGAGACGGGGGAAGGGATGAAAGGCAGAGCACAGAGGATTTTTAGGGCAGAGAAACTACTCTGTATGATACTGTAATGGTAGGTATATGTCATTATACATGTGTCCAAACCCATAGAACGTACAACAGCAAGAGTGAACCCTAATGTAACCTATGGACTTTGAGTGATTATGATGTGTCAAAGTAGGTTCATCAGTTGTAACAAATGTACCACTCTGATGGGGGATGTTGATAATAGGGAAGCTATACATCTGTGGCGGCCAGGGACATAGGGGAAATCTCTGTACCTTCCTCTCAGTTGTGCTGCAAACTAAAACTGCTCTAAAAAATGAAGTCTATTTAAAACTACGAACTAGAGAGGGAAAAGTCAGCCCTTTTGGATTTGCTCTTAACCCCTCTTGGACCCAAGGCCTTTGGATGGTGAGAGCAGTAAAGTCACTGGTCCAGTGCTGAACACCCAGGAGTACACATTAAATGTCAATTTCCCTCATCTCCTCAGTTCTTCATCGCTAACAGAATAATGGATGCTACCCAGATACTGGACATCATGGAGGCATTATCCAATGGGAAGAATATAGCCACCTACCACTTAATCAAAAGTGAAAACAGAAAAAGGAAGTCTACAGGAGGAGAAGGCACAGAAAATTTTCTTGGCCACAAGTAGGCAGAAACACCATCTGCTCTTGTATGATTCTGCTGTTGCTTTTAGGGTGTGGTTACTGTAAGACCTTAATATTGTTTTGCTCGTTTTAGAATCATTTTAAGAAAGTAAAGCCTAGTTTACAATATGCTTTTACATCACCTTATGGATTTTACTTGTGTTCATCATTTTAAAAATAGTTTTGATAATACAACTTTTCGAATGTTTCCAAAAGCAATCCTTAGAGAGATGCCGCATTATCCCCCTACTTTTTCCTTCAATTGAAGGCTCTATTCCTGACCAATATGCCAGCAGTATAGGGTGTGGTTTTTTTTAATCTTTATTACTTTTTTACTATGTGCAAAATCATTCATACACTTTATAAAAATAAATTCAGATAGTAAAGAAATGTGAAAGAAAAATAGACAAAATGGAATCATGTTATACATTTAGTTTGGCAGCTTGTTTTCTGGATTAAACTATTTGTCTTGGGCATCTCTTCATGGACATCCTTCCATGACAAGCATCCTCAGTACATTTAAAGACCTGAGATCTCACTTCAGAGACGGGAGTTAACTGATGTTAATTCAGCATTCCTTTAACCTTGTCTGCCTCATTATCCCAGCCCACTTCACATGAGTGTGGGGAGAAACAGCCAGGTCCAAGGAACTCATCTGGGCAGAGATGTAGCCAAAGAGGGAAGAGTTTTACAACTTTGATCATGGCTAGCTCTCCTACAACGGACTCTTTGTAGCAGGAGTCTACAAGTCAGTACTGCCAGGGGTGAGATGCTAATTACTTGAGCATGACAATAGCAGACCACATGGCAAGAAACTGTCTACCATAGAGCTTCTGGATGTGTCACTCTAAGATTAGAGACTTAACCTAGGCAGCAAGGCTGAGCCCCAGCCATGGACAGGATGTACAGGTTTGAGGGTCCCTTCTGCACACACAAAGGTCTTAACAGCTTTTGTCCATCACAAGAAGTACTTAAATAGAGGCAATCTCTCCAGGAGGGTGAAATGGAATACAGCAGCTGCTCTCAGATCACTGTATTTCCTGGAGGTGCCTGCTTCATTCCCTAAGATCGCTGGGCATTGGCCAGGAGGATGTCACCCAGTGGCCAGATTGCCTGTTTCAACAGTGACACTGTGTGGCAAGACCGGTTACAACAACCAAAAATCCTGGCTAAAGATGATAGTATCCAGGAATCATGGAGTATCCCTGGCGAGATGAGGAGAGAGGATAGCAGGAAAAGAAAACAATACATTCTCACTGGAGGCGTTATGGGATAATGGTGACTTATGTTAAATATTAAAATAAATGATACATCTCAAGCTGATGAATAAGAAGAACGATAACAAAGGCAGCTGCCTTCTGCTATATATCCTCTGTGATTCAGGCATGTGAGGTTCTTTAAATGTCATCTCACCTACCCTCACAGCAAAACTTATATAAGATGTGTACTTATTTTCATTATTTGGAGGAACCGTAAAGTTGGAAAAGTTAAGGAACTTGCCCAAGTTTATACTTGCCAAGATGTGCTAAATTGGCTGTTCAAACCTAAAACACCCTACTCCCCAGCCCAGGTTCTCTTCATGATTCCGGAGAATATGGGGGAAATGAAAGTCACCGATGCCCTCCAAAGGGAAGGGAGGAGTCTCTCATTACTTTCTCTGACCCATGTAAGTGTGGAGGGGTCAGGAAAGACCTAAGAGATTCCACCAACCCAAGGAAAGCATCCCTACCAACTGAGAATCTCAGTTTCAGACATCATCATCTCCAGCCCAAACCTTACAAAATATCTATGCATTTTTCACCTCCAATTTCTCATTGAGTCTTGTAAAAATTGATAGCAAAATGTATCAATAAATAGTACTCTTCTTACTAATCTATGTCATACTGATTTTCTGGGCACAATGCCCAACTTGGTTTAATTTATCTTTATTAATTAAGCTAGAGCTTTGTAAAGTATGGTTGTTTTATTAAATTGATGTGACCTAGCCAGCTGCTACTAGCACAAATTCGTGTGGCAGTAGAAAGAGTTGTCACAGAGGAAATATTCTATTTCCTATCTCCTCTAATAGCCCAACAAAACCCAATGCAAAGAAATCTCATCCTGACATTTAACCCTTCTCCTCCTCCTCCTTGAGCTTTGATGGGACTGGGGATATGTTAATCTGGGATCATTTGGTTGCAAGGAAGGAAAACACATCAAACTAGTTCATAGTAAATCATGGGTTTGCTCTAAAATAATCTTTTCTCAATTTTACTCCAGAGGAACATAATGGACTTAGAAAGTGGCAAGTGTCCAAAATTTCTATAACAGACTCAGTGTTTATGAAATCAAACCTCACAGTTTAAAAGCTAAGGTGTAGCTGATGGAAATCAGGAGTCAGGGAGTGGTGAGTAGAGGTAAAAGGAAGAGGAGTGAGAATATACTTGTACAATATGGGAAGAAAAGTGATACCATTAGCAATTAATGGAATGAAAAAGGTTAAAATGAAAACAATAGAGGGGAAAAATGATGGTATAACTGGAAGGGGAGGAGGGGGAAGGGAAAATAGATAGTAGTGTGTGGGGGTTAGCTACTGCTGAGTCACAAATTACCCCAAAACCCAGTGGGTTAATACAATCATCATTTATTATCACTTACTCATTTGCAGGTGAGCCAGAGTTCAGCTGATCTAAGCTGGCTCTGGCTAGATGGTTTTGCTTCCCTCTGTGGGTCTACGAGTCAACCAGGAGAGCTTTGCCCCACATCTTTTATCCTTCTGAGACCAGCAGGCTAGCGAGGTGCTGACAGAGGTACTTGAGGGCAAACCCTACCGCACAAGCACTTTTCTAATCCCTGCTGGCATCATGTCTGCGAACACCCTATTAGCCAAAGGACACCACATGGCTGAGCCCAAAGTCAGAGGATGTAGAGGTGGGATGATCTGCAGAGCCCCATGGCAGTGGGCATGGAGATAGGGAGGGGGTGAAGGACTAGAACCAATGGGGGCAGGAAAGGTGGGTGGCGGTAGAGGTGAGCTAAATTCTCATATAGGTGAACTAAATACTACCAAAGCAGAAACCGAGAAACAATACTCCATAGGATGGATGGTGCAGTGGTACAAGTCTATTATTTAGAGAACCAAATTAACACTCAGAGAACTAAAAATTGAAACAGGGACTTCCCTGGTGGTCCAGTGGTTAGGAACCCATCTTGCAATGCAGGGGACACCGGTTCAAGCCCTGGTCGGGGAACTAAGATCCCACATGCTGCAGGGCAACTAAGCCTGTGCGCTGCAACTACTGAGTCCACGGCCACAACTAAGATGCAGTCCAGCCAAAAACTAAATAAATAGTTTTTAAAAAGAAGAAGAAAGAGAGTTGTTTCCTTCTGGAGATTAGTATCAAGACGGGGAGGGGTGGGTTAAGGCTTATAAACCTTTTATTTGTTGTTTGAATTTGTAACTGTATATAATTATTAAAGGTATTTTAAATTAATTTTTAAAATCTAAAAACAGACACTGACCACTCTGCAATACACCAGATTAAAGATTAAAAAGAGACAATCTTCCCCCTCAAGAAGTTCACAGTCTTGTGAGGAAGACGGAGCTATAAACAAATAGTGACAATACTGTTCCATAGGAGGACACAGTGCTAGGACAGCACAAAGGAGAAGGAAACTCAGTGCATTAGGAATGGATGAGGGAAGACTTAGCAGGAGTGGGGACTTTTGAACTGAGATTTGAAGTACAGGAATTTGAGAATGACCTTTCTCTTGCCCCAAATCTTTAGAAATGGAAAAACATGTGTTTAAGGCCATAGCTATCCTAGAAAGCAAAGAGTTACCCACCCACCTTGGTGGGTGGAAGCTACAGACTGAAATATGCTCAGAAGGCTTTTGCACCACTTTTGGGCAAATACCCACAAGAACTGAGAGCAGGGACTCAAACAGATATTTGTATACCCATATTTATAGCAGCATTATTCACAATAGCCAAAAGGAGTAAACAACCTAAGTGTCCATCAATAGATGAATGGATAAACAAAATGTGGTATATACATACAATGGGATATTGTTTAGCCTTAAAAAAGGAGTAAAATCCTGGCACATGTTACAACATGGATGAACCTTGAGGACTTTATGCTAAGTGAAATAAGTCAAACATAAAAAGACAAATACTGTACGATTCCAAGTATATAGGTCCCTAGAGTCATCAAATGCATAGAGACAGGAAGTAGAATGCTGGCTGCTAGGAGATGGAGGGAGGGGAAATGGGGAGTTGTTTAATCCGTGGAGTTTCAGTTCAAGAAGATGAAAAAGTCCTGGAGATGGATGGTGGTGATGGTTGCACAACAATGTGAATGCACTTAATGCCACTGAACTGCACACTTAAAAATGGTTAAAATAATAAATCTGTCCCATGTATATTTTACCCCAATTTAAAAAAGAAAGAAAGAAAGCTATTGTGAAGCTGGGTACAAGCTCTAGAGAGCTCCCAGCCTGGAGGCTTAGTGTGAGAGGGCTGGGCAGAGGATGACTGTGTAATAAGGTGGCGCCCCAGGAGGGGCACATCCCAGTGAGTCAGGAGAGTGTGGAACCCTCACTTGGAGAGGTAAGGCAGTACAGCTAGATATCATTCATACGGGAATAAAAGACCAAACAATACACCATGTTCCCATGGCAACACAAATGTTTATGTAAACACATAGAAAAAAATCTGGAAGCTTACCACTGACAGTATCTTTGGGGAAAGTAAAGGAGAATTTTAGCTTTCCCTGAATGTTTGGGTTTTTTAACTCCAAGAATATATTTATGCATTTGTATAAGCATGTATTTATATACGAATAACAAGTTTAGATGAGAAAAGGATGGTGCGCTAGTGTCTT
This sequence comes from Physeter macrocephalus, assembly GCF_002837175.3. Taxonomy (NCBI): domain Eukaryota; kingdom Metazoa; phylum Chordata; class Mammalia; order Artiodactyla; family Physeteridae; genus Physeter; species Physeter macrocephalus. The sequence continues at coordinate 84,175,893 of NC_041224.1, forward strand.
TGTCTTTCTTTAAACTGAAGTATAGTTGCTGTACAATATTATATGTTACAAGTGTACAATACAGTGATTCACAGTTTTTAAAGTTATTGTAAAATATTGGCTATATTCCCCGTGTTGTTATTTTATACCTAATAATTTGTACCTCTTACTCCCCTACCCCTGTATTGCCCCTCCCCGCTTCCATCTCCCCACTGGTAACCACTAGTTTGTCCTCTATATCTGCGTCTTTGTCTTAACCACATATGTTAACCAAAACAACAGCATCTATTTTGACAACATCCACCAAAAGTTTTAGGTACCATCTTGGTTCAAGCTCTATCAATCTTCATAGAGTTACAATTTTTCCCCCCACAGGGACATCCCCTTGACTTTTCACTGGGGAACATAAAATGTGTAAGAATTGTTCCCACTCTCTCCACCCCCCAGTCCTCACACCAACACTGGGCATTTTAAGTGCAGAACATTGAGGAGCTGTCAGCCTTCTCTGCCTCCATGTCAGACCCACATTTTCCATGCCACAGACAACAGCACATCTCGGCCTCTCTTGAACTCTCTCTTATTTTGATCAGGATGTTTTGTGAGAAAAGTGGAACTAGGAGTAAAGGAGGCATCAGTCGTGACTCAGTCACTTATTTACTTTTCCAAGCTGACATTTTATTTAAACCCCTATGCTTCCCTTTCCTTGTTTCAAAACTAGTAGTGATAACATTGGCTGTTCTCATAGGATTGTTGCAAAAACTAAAGAAGAATACAGATATTTAAGATAGTCTGCATGAAAAAAAATAGAACGGGATATGGAAAATACTCGAGATTAGCTGCAGATGGAAGGTAGTCTGGGTACAACATGTATTGATCCAATTAAATTGTAAAGTTGTCCAGGTATTGTCCCTTGCTTTCCCCAAGAAGCTTTTAGCCTTCGCTTCATTGGTTATCTCGCTTTGGTACGTTATGAAATGCTTGTCCCAGCAGATGGCAGAAGAGAACTGAGTCAGGAAAACCAGCCTGGACATTTCAATGGGCAGAGTAAGCCAAGTTAAAGGGTCCACATCTTAATGTGCAGGCTGAAATAGCTCTAGACCTTGATTTCATGATTGCCATTGACCTTTCCTAACAAAGCTGGGTCTGGTAAGTCATGAGGGCAACCACTGTATCAAAAAAACTTCTTCTAGAACATTCTTTCCCTGAGCATCTCCCAGGTACTAGAGACACACAGATGAATACAAAATAGTCCCTGCCCCCAGGGAGCTCACAGTTAGCTGAAATCAAACAAGGAGATGACAACTTGCATTTTGCAGGGCTGCCCTGTCATGACAGCAACTGTCTGAATGGGACAGCATGCCAGGTTTGGGTTGCCTGCTTCAAACCCTCTTAGAGACATGGCATGTCTCTCCAGCCCCACTGTCTCCATCCAAGTCCAGCTCATCATCTCTGGCCTCAATTACTGCAGCAACCTCCTAAGAGAACCCCCTTCTAGTACTAGGCTTATCTCAAGTTCATCCTCAGGGTAAGCTTTCTAAAATGCAAACATAGTTCTACTACACACCGTCTACATGAAAAGATGTAATGGTTCCTCATTGTCCTCAAAATAACACCCATACACTTCACCTTCCTTATAAGGCCTTTCATGATCTGACCTCTGCTTTCCTCTCCTGCTTCATCTCCCCCCCTCCATCTCCCATGCCATCTACATATCAACCCAAGAAATTACTTTCAATTTGCCAAATGCTTTTTACTCCCTGCTGGTCTTAGCCCAAGTTGTTTTTCTAGAATACCTTAAAACTAAAACCCATCCCCTCTGACCAGTTGTTCTCCTTAATCTGCCTAACTAGTATTTATCCTTCAGGTCTCAGATTAGATGTTATTTCCTTTGGGAAACATTCCCTGATGGTATAAGACCGGGTTGAATAACCCTCCTGGGTACCCCATAGCACTCTCTACTTCCATTTTCCTAGCATTTGTCATACTTCTTCATACTAGAAATGTGCGTATCTTCCCCTGACTACTGTAAGCTCCTTGAGGATAGGATTCCCTCTTGTTCAACAATGTATCCCCATTTCTTGGCACAGTTCCTGGTACAGAGCAGCACACAATCAAAATAAATTGAGTAGATGAATAAATAAATCATAAAACACAGTTGACACCATTCAAGGAATCATAAGATCCTTGGGACATGAGATTTTAAGAAAGTAGATCTTCCTGTGTATGTCAGCCACAATCCCTTTCCATCGAGTTGTCAACCACACATGCTCAAGACAGGTTGTTTTGGTGCAGATAGGCTGGAGACATGGAGAAGATCATCCAATCAATCTTTTCATCTACAGCAAAGATGTTCTATAACCTTGAAAAAAAAAAAAGCAAAGACTTTAATAAAGGGACTACTTGCAGAGTTCCCTTCATGGTAAAGGGAACACACAAGGCTTGGTAAGGTGTCGAGAGCCTAGCAATGGTGAGAAGCTGATACCACCCCCAAGGCCTCTTGAGACCAGAGGAGGAAATACTGTTATTAAGAGCCCAGTGAGAAAGGAACTCTGGAGGAAGGCCTGTCTAGTGGGAGTCATACATATGGGAGGATGCAACTACAGCCACAGGACGCCCAAACCAGAAGACAGCAGAGAAGAAACACCCAGGCCTCTTTTTACTCCACCATTCATCTCCCTGCCCGCCCCCGTTGGCTCTTGCTGGCTGAAACTGAAAGCCAGCTGGTAAGAGAGCCTGGGTGATGCAGTCCACAGGACTCAGCAGGGCAGAGCATGAATCTGGAAGGGAAGGAAAACAAAGAATAACCCACGTCCTTACCTAAGCCAGCATCTGGGAGAGCAGGACTGTATCTTCTCTGTGTCCTTGGGAAAATGTAATTAAATATAAAATATAGAGTTTAGTGTTTAATTTTTTCACTCCTTACATACTTTTAAAATACAGAGAGGTCCAGAAATAAATATAACAGACACTCACACACCTGCAACTCAGATGTAACACGTGAACTTTTTGTCATGCCTGTTTCAGAGTTGATGTTATTGTTTAAGGAAAAAAATCGCAGATAAAGTTAGGAGCACCCTCTTTTCTTCCTCTAATCCCTCCCCTCTCCCATTTTCTCCTGAGATAATCACTAAATTGGTAGGTATTCCTCCATTCACAATTTTGCTACATACATTTGTATGCATAAACAATATATAACATTGTTTTATATCATTTTGTAATTTACAAAGTAGTCCCATACTGTATATATCCTTTTGAATCTTTTTTTACACAGTCAGCACAATGTTTCTGAGATTTATTTGTGTTGATACATACAGATCTGGTTAGTCTGTTTTAACTTCTACGTGGTTTTCTATTGTTTGAATATTTACATTTCCTGTGTTACTAATATATTTGAATTTATTTCCACCATTCTTATTTTGTGTTTTTTCTATCTATGTTTTTCTTTTCCTTCCCTTTTTTTTCAGGGCAGGGGAGGAAGGGGAGAACCATGTTTTCTTTATTTCCTCTGTTTCCTTTAACCATTTAGGGAGTTACAGATTCTATTTCTTTTCTTTCAATTTACTATCTTAATTTTTTAACATACATAGTTGACCTAAAGAAAATATTAGGATATTAGACTATTTTAGTTCTGGATTATCCTCTCCCACCTTCCACGTTATTGTTGTCTAGAATTTTAGTTCCACATCTTTAACCACAAAATATAATCATTTAAACTTTTGTTTTTAGTCAAAGTTTATTTATATTTGTTTACATGTTTACTAATTGCCTTGCATCCTACTTCTTTCTTCTGCACTATATTTCCTTCCCTTTTTAAAAATAAATTCATTTATTTATTTATTTTTGGGTACATTGGGTCTTCGTTGCAGTGCGCAGGTGAGCGGGGGCTACTCTTGTTGCAGTGTGCAGGCTTCTCATTGCAGTGGCTTCTATTGTTGCTGAGCTCGGGCTCTAGGCGCTCAGGCTTCAGGAGTTGTGGCACACGGGCTTAGTTGCTCCACAGCATATGAGATCTTCCTGGACTGGGGCTCAAACCCATGTCCCCTGCATTGGCAGGCAGATTCTTAACCACGGCACCACCAGGGAAGTCCCTATTTCCTTCTTCTTAAAAGTGCATCTTTTAGTAGTTCTTTCAGCAAGAAACTGTGAATGATTGTTTTAATCATTATCTAAATGTTTTTATCTTTTCAAATGTTTTTTATTTCACCCTCACCCCTGAATGACAGTTTAGCTAGGATAAAATTACTAGCTCTAGGGACTTCCCTGGTGGTCCAGTGGTTAAGACGCTGTGCTTCCACTGCAGGGGTCAAGGGTTCGATCCCTGGTCAGGGAACTAAGATCCCACATGCCTCGCAGTGAGGCCAAAAAGAAAAAAAGAATTACTAGACTGAAAATTGCATTCCTTTAGCAGTTTGAAAATACAGTACTATTGCCTCTGGCCTCTACTTTTGCTGATGAGAACTCTGCTCCCCACTGATGTACTCGCCTTTGTAGATAATCTGTTTTGTCTCCCTGGTACTTTGTGTTTGTTTTTGTTCTTTGGGCGTTTGGAAATGGTATCAAATTTAAAGAAAATTTGCAAAATAAAAATAGTACTAAAGGGCTTCCCTGGTGGCGCAGTGGTTGAGAGTCCGCCTGCCGATGCAGGGGACACGGGTTCGTGCCCTGGTCCGGGAAGATCCCGTACCGAAAAAAAAAAAAAAAAAAAAAAAAAAAAAAAAAAAAAAAAAAAAAAATAGTACTAAAAATATTCATATACCATTTATCTAGTTTCATCTGCAATTAACCTTTTACTCTATCTGCTTTATTCTTTGTTCTCTCTCCATACCCATACATACACACGTACACACTCACACACACAGCACATAATTTTTTTTCTGAATCATTTGAGGATAAGTCATGCATATCATGCTCTTTACCCCTAAATACTTCAATGCACATTTCCTTAAAGACATCCTCTTAGATAACTGTCAGCACAGTTATCAACTTTAGTAAGTTTAAAATTATACATTTTTATTTAATCTTTCATTCTTATTCTGATTTTCTCAATTGACTCAGTAATATCCTTTATAGCACCCGCTCCCCTATCCCCAAAGTACACAGTCTAATCTAGTCTCAGGTATTGCATTTAGTTGTGTTGTATCTTTAACCTCCATGAATCTGGACTTTTTATATAGACTTTCCTTATTTTTTATGACATTGAAAGTCTTATTACATCCCCCTCCCCAATTTGTAAATAGGATGTTCCTCATTTGGGGGTTCTTCTAACATTTCTTCACTAGATTCATGTTATACATTCTTGCCTGGAAAATTACATAGGTGATGTGTGCTCAAAGTATCACATTTGGAAGCACATGATATTCCAAGAGAGGGAATGTTTTCTCTTTGTGATCTTAATAAAATACGCAGTAAACATGAATTGATTTTATCTTAATTGTGACTCAGCAATGATTCTACAATCTGAAGATTCATATTTAACTAGTGTTTTCATTAAGCTAGACCCAAAAATGTATAAGAAAAAACTACCCTATTCTTTCTTCCAATCTCTTCAAACTCTCTCTGCAGATCCTTCCCCTTTCCTACATGGAATCTCAAATAATAACTTAATAATTGTATTCTTTCAGGAGAGTCCAATACAATATCAAAACTATAAATTTACTTAAATTCAAGTCATCCTTTCCATGGCTCAAGAAGCAGGCATCTTTGCCCACCATCAATGGATGTGCAGCTCTGTCCCTGGAGTGTAACCACTGCTTGTCACTCTGCTGCAAGGCAGGAGCACCTCCAACCATGGTCTCTTGATTTTGGATTTTTCAGGCATGAGATATATATCTTCCCTAGGATCTTCCAGCTTCAGGAGACACATGTCAAGCTTTCCAGATACCACCATTGAAGTCACTTTCTCTTGGTTTAAAATGAGAGGGAAGCATCTTCCTGCTTCTTCTCTTTGAGTGGTCATAAGAACATAGCATATCAATGACTCTCTCCTAAAAACTCCCTCTCTAAGCCTTTTCATCTTTAACTTTTTATATAGATCTGAAGGAGGCAATTGGCTCATATTGTCAGAACCAGTTTTGCAATCTATTAGCACGTCCTGCATTTGTGACCAAGAAGCTACCTTTAAAATCGGGGTGATACTTGTGACCTATTGAACAGTTCTTGATCTTTTGGTCTCAGGAGAAACTACAAAATGGTCTTATTTTCACATCCAGTTAGCCATGTCATTCATCTCTTCTGGAAAATTCTCAGTCATTATCTTTTTGAATATTGCTTTTCCCAATCCCTTTCTCTCCTCTCCTTCTGGAACTTCTGGAACTTCAGTTGGACATACATTGGTCCATCTAATTCTATGATCTTTCTAGTCCCATGTCACAACCTCTCTTTCATTTTTTTTCATCTCATAATCCTTTTATGTGGCATTCTGGGTAACTTCCTCAGAAAAATCTTCCAGTTCACTAAATTTTCTTTCAGCTGTGTTTCGTTCACTATTTCACCCATCCACAGAGGGTTTTTTAATTCCATTGACTATTTTTAATAATTAGAAGTTTAATTTGCTTATTTTCGATATATACCTTTCCATTTTTCATAGCGTACCTTTCTTCCATTTTAACTTCTTTTTCTAAAATGTATGTGATTGTTTTAAAGATTCTTATGTTATCATCTCTCTCAGATGAGTACATGATTTTAAGCCCTCAGGGTGCTATTCCTTCCTCATGTTGTGCCTAACAACCACCCCACATGGTGGATGGTTTCCTTATGTGAGTTGTTATTTTTATTGTGAGCTAATACTTACTGAACATCTCATGCACCTGAGGTTATGAAAGTATCCCTTCAGAGTAGTTTGCATTTGTTTCTGTTGACTATTTTAGAGAGTTCATTGGTTTAGGCCATTCTATCTATAATGAAGTTAGAGAACATTTATTCAATACTTGCACGTGGCACAGGAATGGGGTTTTACTTTTAATAGAAGGCTTTTTTTCTACACAGAATATCAGGCACAGATAGGCTCACTTGCTGATTTTTTTTGGTGGGGGGTGGTGGATAACAGGAGGAGTTTTCTAGTTCCCTTTTTTTGGAGAAAGCAGCCACTCCCTGCCATCTGGTTATATGCAAGAGGTTCAGTTTAGTTCTTTGTGTCACATGCTTCCTGTCACTGCAAGGGAGTTCAATCCTTAACCCCAAGTTCCTGGGGCCCATATCAAAGGCTGGTCTATCCCTAAGTCACTGTAGCATTGGCTGGTACACCTATTGCTCCTCTTGTGAATTACCCCTTCATTTCTGCTATCTGGTAATATTTTTTTTTTTCCTTTGAGTTTGCTGTATTTTTATTTTTCCCAACGTTTTCTTTTGAAATTTTTCAATAAGTGAAAAGACTAGTATGCTCAACATTTTCATACCCTTTACTTAGATCTATAGTTAGGGGAGAAAGAGAGAGAGAGAGAGAGAGAGAGAGAGAGAGAGAGAGAAATTGGCTTCCTCTTTATTGAAGTGCCTGTTCAATGCTTTTGTCAACTTTTTCTATTGAGCTGTCTTTTTCTTATTGATTTATAAGAATTCTGGATACAACTCATTTGTCAATTAGGGGTGTGGCCAATGCCTTTTATCATCTGTAGCCTGTGTTTTCACTCTCTTAATGGTGCCTTTGATACTTAGAAGATGTTAATTAATGAAGTTAGATTTATCAACCTATTCCTTTATAATTAACTGGGTTTGGGTTTGTTTTGTTTTGTTTTGTGTTCTTCATAAGAAATTACTCTTTACCTTTATTCTATGCATTTGCAATAGTAGGTGGGGGTATCTATTAGCTCAGTCCAGCATTTTGCCAAAACCTACCATACAGCTTCTAAAGGAAAACAACATAGAAAGAGCAATAAACAATCAAGGAGCTTGAAGTTTAGCCCTCATGACACCATCTACAGTATTTGTATGACCTATTGAAAATTACATAACCCCTAGTGTTTAGTTTAGCTGGGACTTCAATCATTTGGTCATTCCATTATGTGTCTTCAAACCAATTAAATATCAATTATTTTCCCAGGGGTTTTGTTAGTTGAAACCTCAAATTTACATCATACTTAATGAGAAAAATATTTTAAGTATATTTACATTTGGATGTACTTCCTAGGGTAGGGGTTGGAGAAATCTGTAGTCATTTTGCAGTTATAATCGATGAAAAAGTTTAAATGTAAAGAAGAAAGTCCCTTCACTTCTAAAAATCTCAGTTTCCTCCTCAATAGGATGATCATATAATTTATTATACAAACCAAGACATTTTGATAGTGAAAGGAAGTGCTATTCATTGCTATTCTGGAACAACTGGTATAAACTGGGACTGTCCTCAGCATCTCTGCATGTGGTTGCTCTGCCCATTTGTAAAGTGGGAGAGATATACTAGATGATCTCAGAGATTTCTCTGGTCTCACATTCTATTACCCTAGGAAGGAAAAAAAGGAAATATCCGTATTTCTTTAAATTTATTTCCTACTCTGATAAATAGGGATGTTGTCACTTTTATTATATGGTCTAATTTTTAATAATCTATGCTATAGTGAAAATTTTAATAATTTAGATAAACTTTTAGGTAGAGGAATATGACTAAGACAGGCTAAACTTCCCTTTTGCTTTTTCCCAAGAACATGTAATCATACTCACAACTCCAGCCATGAAGTTTGCTCATCGTGCCTAGTAAGAGGCCCAATCCAGAGTGTTTGGAGTGGTCTCTGTCTCTTGGGTCTATCCCTAGTGAGTTCACTTGGAATCTAAGCCCCTCAAAACCCCATTTCTTACAGCTGTGTTCTCCATGGTCCAGACACCTCTGGCAACCTTTAAAGTTTCCTCACAAATTCCTATGAAATAACGTTAAGTGAAGAAAATAGAAGAGGCACCAAGACCAAAAAAAAAAAAAGAAAGAAAGAACGAAAAAAAAAGTCAAGAGAACAGAATAAGAAGCCTAGAAACAGACAACAGACCCATCCCCATATAAATGGTAACTTGGAACTTGACAGCAGTGGTATTTCAAACCACTAGGAAGAGAAAACACAATTTAAAATACAGTACTGGTGTATTACTAATCTATTGCTACATTAAAAAGAGGCTGGGGATACAGGGATATATGTATACATATGGCTGATTCACTTTGTTATAGAGGAGAAACTAATGCAGCATTGTAAAGTGATTATACTCCCATAAAGACATTAAAAAATTAATTTAAAAATAAAGAAATAAAAATTATCCCCAAATTCAGCAGATTAAAAGAATATGCATTTATTATCTCAGTTTCGAGGGGTCAGGAATCTAGATACCACATAGCTGGGTCCTTGGCTTCCAGGGCATCCCTCAAGAAATCAAGGTGACAGCTGGAGCTGCAGTCATCAACTCAACGTTTAGCGGGGACAGGATGTACTCCCAAACTCACCCAGTGGTTGTTAGCAGGATTATCAGTTCCTCACAGATATCAGACCAGGGGTCTCAGTTCTTTTCAGGATGTCGAACAGAAGCCATCCTTCCTTCCTTGTCACGTGTTCCTCTCCACCACAGCATCTGGCTTCATCAGAGCATGCAAGCTGAAAGGGCAAGGAAGAGAGAGAGAGAAACGGTCCTAGCAAGGTAGAACTCACAGTCTTTTGTAACCTAATCACGGGAACATGTCATTACTCTTGTCATTTTCCATTTATGGGAATATTCTCATATCCTCATATTCTAGTCTTGAGGACTAGCCCAGGAGGAAATTACACAAAGGAGCAAGTACCAGGAGGTGGAAAACATTAGAAGTCTGCCTACCACTGGGTCTTACCATCAGTCCAAAATTCCTCTTCCCAGTTTTTCCCAGGAGACCTAGCAATGCAAACCGGACTCCAAATGACCCCTTCTGCTATCCTAGTTCCATATGTAGCAATCCAGACACACTGATTTCTACTTTCCAAAGTTATTCTTCTATCCTCTACTTAGTCATGCAAATTTAGCCTGTGCTTTCAGAAAATGAAAATGGCAGACAGACAAAAGGAAAGCCTATCTAAAGTTAAAAAAAGCATTAAGGATGCTGCCAGTTTCCAAAAGAAATTTTATCCCCTGGTAAAAATAAAATCCTTATTCGGCTTGACCAGTCCACTTGACCCAGAGCCCAACAAAGGAATTTTCCTGTTCACACTCACTGAAGCCACACTGTCTTCCTGAAAGAGTTACTTGGCCCTAGGCTGTAGCTCAGCTCCTACAGAGGGACTTAAAAGGAAACAACAGTTCTTGGTCCAAAGCAATAAAGAGACAAGTGAGTCATAACAGTCTGGATTCTCAACCAGCATAAGCAGTTCCGTGAATCGCCTCTATAAAAACCCTGCCTTTCTATCCCAAGCTGTTCCAAGTGCCAAAACCTTCCATTCAAGAGTTTTATAACTCAGCCCTGTGCTCACAAATGTCACTGCACATAAGAGGGCCTTTGATCTCTAGCCATACCCAAGCCCATAGTCTGCAGCGAAGCGTGGTTTGATAGCTATCTAAAGAGAAAAGCGCTTGGGTTTTCTCTACTCGATTTCTATTCTACTTTTAATAGGCTGCTTAGCTTCAGGCATCTGCCCTCTGCCCTACCAGCTTCCATCTCAACCAGAAGTAAAACAGGGCCATGGTTATGTGCTTTGAGAGCTCATGGAATAACAATGGTGGTAGCAAATACTCATAGAGGGCTCACTACATGCCAGGGGCTGTCTTAAGGAGTTTATATAGGCAGTCCTATGTAGGAGGATGAGGAAAGAGAAGCACACAGAGGCAAAGTGACTACATGACGAAGTCAGAGTTAGTAACGGATATGAAACCAATTCATACATCCCCAAAGTACGTCTTGCCACTGAACGGTGAAAGAGAGTAACACAAGCCTTCACTGAGAAGACAAAATATGAAGACAGAAACGTGAGTATCTTTACCGTGTGATCCTGCAATCCCACTCCTGGACATACATCTGGAGAAAACTCTGCTTCAAAAAGATACATGCACCCCAGTGTTCACAGCATCATTATTTTCAACAGTCAAGACATGGAAGCAACCTAAATGTCCATAAACAGATGAATGGATCAAGAAGATGTGGTATACTACTATATATAAAATAGATAAATAATAAGGACCTACTTTATAGCACAGGGAACTCTACTCAATACTCTGTAATGGCCTATATGGGAAAAGAATCTAAAAAAGAGTGGATATATGTATATGTATAATTGATTCAGTTTGCTGTACACCTGAAACTAACAAAACATTGTAATTCAACTGTACTCCGATAAAAATTTTTTAAAAAAAGATGTGGTATGTATATAATGGAATATTGCTCAGCCATAAAAAAAGAATGAAATAATGCCATTTGCTGCAACATGGATGGATCTAGAGATTATCATACTAAGTGAAGTAAGCCAGACAGAGAAAGACAAATATCATATGATATCACTTATATGTGGAATCTTAAAAAAATGACACAAATTAACTTATTTACAAAACAGAAATAGACTCACAGACAGAGGAAACAAGCTTATGGTTACCAAAGGGGAAAAGTGGAGGGGGAGGGATAAATTAAGAGTTTACAATTAAGATATACACACTATTATATATAAAATAGACAACCAACAAGGACCTACTGTATAGCACAGGAAACTATACTCAATATCTTGTAATAATCTATAAGGGAAAAGCTTCTGAAAAAGAACAGATACAAATATGTATAACTGAATCACTTTGCTGTACACCTGAAACTAACACACCATTGTAAACCAACTATACTTCAATTTAAAAAAAAAATCAAAGAAACTCACAATTTGAATTTAAAAAAAAAAAGAAATGTGAGTCTCCCTTTAATAAAGGGAGAAACTTTGGAACAAACTCCTTAGCTCTAAAAGCACTTTCTTTTTCCAGGTACTGTGTTAGAAAAGTCTTCAGTAAGAAGACTAAATGTACATACCTTTGAACTAAACCAAAGCCATGAGCTGATTAAACAAATTGAACTGAAGGCCCCAAGTCAGACTAAACTATGTTCTGAGATCTATTGGAAGAAGATTTCTTCTATTGAAGTTTTTCCCCCCATTCAATATAAAGATACAGGACTCCATTACTGTGAAATTCCTTTAGTAAAAGAGGCTTTCTTGACTCATCTGAATTGGAAGACTTTATGTTTTTAAAGTGTGTTTTTGTTAAGTGTGGAAATTCATCAAATATGGCTAGGTCAGAAGACAGTTCATAACTAAGTCCTAAGATGTATCATTTCAAGCATAACTAAATTCAAAAATTAGATATTCAAAATTAAGTCCAGAGAAGTTTCTATCTACAAATAGCTGCTATAATGAAAACTACCTTTTTTCTCTCAGACCGTATCAAGTAGTGGAGTCAAGCCGCTCCCTGAGAACAGGGGTGGGCTTGTATATGCTGTTGGGGAGCACAGGGTTGGTCACGTGGCTGTAGTTGGGTCAATAGAGCCCCACAATTTTGCTGGAATGATTGAGAAAGAGGGGTTTTTATAATGGACTTTCCAAGCAAGTGACATAAAAGCTGTCGCTGCTCCAGGCCATCTCACTGGGGACAGCCTGTCTGAAAAGGGAGCCAATATAGAAGGAAGGAGATAGAAACACATGCCATGATTTTCTTAGAGCATTTGGATCCAGCTGTCCCTGAATCTCCTCCAGTGCGATGTGGTTAACCGAGCCTATAAATCCCTTTGTGTTGTTTTTTAAAATTTATTTTATTGAAGTATAGTTGATTTGCAGTGTTGTGTTAGTCTGCAGTGTTGTGTTGTGAAACTGTAATTGTTTCACAACAATTACAGTTGTTGTGTACAGCACAGTGATTCAGTTATACATATATATATTCTTTTTCACATTCTTTTCCATCCTGGTTTATTACAGGATATTGAATGTAGTTCCCCCTGCTACACAGCAGGACCTTGTTGTTTATCTATTCTACATATAATAGTTTGCATCTGCTAATCCCAAACTCTGCATCCATCCCTCCCCCACCTGAAATCCAGGGTGGGGGAGGGATGGATGTTTTAATCTGTGTTTAAGTCTGTGAATTGGGATTCTGACCCTTTTTATCCAGAGTCCTGAATGGGACAGAGGAATAGGTCAGCTTCCACCTCCTGCTCTGTTACTACTGACACTACAGGCCCTGTGAAATGAACACTCGTGAAAGCTGGGCACTTCAAATCCACACCCATATCCTGGGTGCCTCTGCTAAAGCAATCCAACAGCTGTGCACACAGCTGGAGCTGACTTAAAGAGCTCCTAGGAAGGCTCACCCTACGGCTAAAGGTCATGTAAAGACATTTTGGAGAGATAATAAACAACATCACACACACACACACACACACACACACACACACACACACACACACCCATTAGGCAAGAATACCACATATTTTCTTCTTAGGGGAAATAACCAGGAGCAAAGTATGGTTATTAGTCAGTAACTGACTATAATTAGGGGCTTTTCCGCCCTAGTAATATCTGAAGTAAGGCAGAGAGCATAAGCACAGCCCAGCGGTCTGTAAAGAAGTAATCACATCTTGCTTGATGTTTCCAGTGACTCAGTCCCTGAAGAACAGGTCCCTGCAAATCAGAAAGAAAAAGCTTCCTAGGAGAATTTAGTACCTAAGTAATTGGGAGTTTCCTCCTCTCTATCAGAGTTAAAATAATTCTACCTTCGATCTTCCACTTTGGGGCCCAACATCACTCAAGCAGCCACTCTAGGAATTCCCCAGCTGCTGGACTTTAAGTCCATTTTTATTTCAGAAATTTTATTACGCTATATATAATACATAGGGAAGAGTGTATAAAAATTATAGGCACACTTTAAAATAACGATTAAACAACAATGTACCCACACCCTGGGTTAAGAAATATTGGGTGGGCCAAAAAGTTCGTTTGGGTTTTTCCATAAGACGAAAAACCCAAACGAACTTTTTGGCCCACCCAATATATTACAAGTCATTTTAAGCTCCATGGTGTGTCCCTTCCTAATTGCATCCTGCTCCTCCTTGCTCCCAGGAGAATAACCACTATCCTGACTTTAATGTTAAGCATGCTTCTGAATTTAAAAAATAATAATTGTAGCATGATTGTATGTATCCCTAAACAATATATTATTTCATTTTGCAAAACTCAGTATAAGCACACCTTGGAAGGAACAGGCAATATCGCCTATTTTAGATGAAGGCTCCCAAGAAAAGCAAAGCTGGGTCACAGTCTGGCTTTAACTTCTGCCCCTTCTGGTGAAGGTGGAAGGGGCAGATCTTGTTAGTGAGTCCTTGGAAACACAGAGCTAACCTTCCCATCGGGCAGGGCCAGGCACAGGACATCCAGAATCTAAACGGACTATTGAGTATTTTCTGCTTCTAAACGCATGACTGTCAGCAACAAGTGGAAACAGAAAAATTCTGTGCAGTGAAATGAATGTTCTCAGCACATCTAAGCGGCACTACATGTCGGCATTTCATTAGTATGTGGTCAAGACAAGCCACATTAAGAAGAGAATATGACTCTCAGACTTGCTGTTCTTAAGTTGAAAAGAAAAGCAAATGGCAGTGTGTATGGGGTGGAGCCGTCAACCTGACTCTCAGGTCCACTCCTCCATGAGGTCCACTGCACCAGCTGGTCACTCCCACACACCTCTCATTCTGGAATCTTCTTTTGCCAAGCTCCAGGGGACTCCTTCTCAGCTTCTCTAACTGGATATCCTAATTCCTGTGTCCCAGATCTTTTCTTTTTTTTTTTTTTTTTTTTTTTTGTGGTATGTGGGCCTCTCACTGTTGTGGCCTCTCCCGTTGCAGAGCACAGGCTCCGGACGCACAGGCTCCGGACGCACAGGCTCAGCGGCCATGGCTCACGGGCCCAGCCGCTCCGCGGCATGTGGGATCTTCCCGGACCGGGGCACGAACCCGCATCCCCTGCATTGGCAGGCGGATTCTCAACCACTGCGCCACCAGGGAAGCCCTGTCCTTTCATTTTTGATGGCGTACATCCTACTTGAGATGAGCCTCTTGAAAAAGGCTGCATGAGACATAAAGGTCTCAAGACTTCGTGCCTGAAAATGTAGTTTTTCGACTCAAACTTAAGTGATAGTTTGGGTCTCGAATTCTAGGATGGAAATCATCTTCCTTCAGAATTTTGAAGGCATGGTTCTATTATCTTCTTACCTTCAATATTGCTATTGAAAAGACCAAAGCCATTTTTGTTCACAAGCCTTTTTTATTTATTTGTTTATTTATTTTCTCTTTGGAAGCTTGTAGAAACTTCTGTTTGTTAACCAATGTTCTGAAATATCACAATATGTGCCTTGTTGTAAGTCTGTTTTTATCCATTTTGCTGTACATTCAATCATCCCTTTCAGTCTGGCAACTTATGTCCTTCAACGCAGGGAAATTTTCTTAAATTATTTTTTGATAATTTTGTTTTCTCTGTTCTCTCATTCTGGAAACTTATATTATTCAGATAGTGGATCTCCTAAACTGATCTTTTAATTTTCTTATATTTTTATTCTTGTTTCCGTTTCTATATTTTTTACAGTATTTTGGGGGTGATTTCCTTTACTTCTACTAAGTTTTTAATTCCGGAAGCATATTTTGTCCTCTGAATGAGTCTTCTTTTATAGCCTCTTGTTCCTTACCTCTCCTTTCCTTCTGAGGATTTTAATTATTCGTTCTTTTGTACTACTTTTTTCTCCCTGTCCTGTTTCTGTATTCCCTAAGTTGCTATTATTTGTTTCCTTTTTTCATCTCAACCTATTATGATGGTGACTTTTCTCAGAAATCTAGTACTTTTTGGCCACCTACTCATAATGACCAGGAGCGAAGAAAAGCTGGTTGGAAGCTCTGAGCATATGATGAGCTTTGTTGACTTTGAGCTTCACTGTAGAATTGTGTGGGTGGTCCCTTTGGGATAAAACCTTGATGTTAGTTTCTCAGGCTGGTCAATATCTCAAAGAAGAACCTTCTAATCCCTTGCCTGGAGATAAACCCTGGCGCCAGTATTCTGGGCACCGACAGGAGGAACAGGGCAAGGGGTCCCTTCATTCTGAATTTAGTGTACATACAGTCACCTAATTTCTCTGTTTTTGCTACAGTGTTGACATGGTATAGTACCCACACCCACAAATATGTCTGAAGTACCCCATCCAGAGGCCCTCTGTACTTATCCTGAGACTAAATCTCCAGATCTCTGCCAGGGTGGGTAAAGGGCAATCATGAGGGACAGGGCAACATGGCTTTACTGTTCAGTTTTTCCAGTGCAGAGTCCTCAACTGCATTTCTGTTGCTCTAAGTAATTTGTTCCCAACTTGTTCCCATTGACTGCTGAAGAGCTCCACACAAATGCCGAAATGTGGTCGAAGTGAGTGTTTACATTAAGCCATTCTGCAAATGCCTTCTGCAGAACCATCCCTACAAACACCCGTGAGGGTGAACACCTTCTCCAGCTGAGGTGGAAGAGATAGAAAGTCCTTGGCTGTAAGTAGGAATAGAAGAACTCCTAGGTTAAATGTTGCTAGAAAAATCTCTCCCATTATCCAAGACCATTCCATCTGTAGTTGCTTCCTGTGTCTTCTGCCATCAGAAGGTCCTCGTGTGGTTAAAAGAAAGCTCTCCTTGCTGCCTTTCTAGGGATTTTTCTTGCTACATATTCCATGTACATATAGATAAGATTAAGATGTTCATATACCTCATCTCATCTATTCCTTATAACCACAGTCCTGTGAATTAGGAAGGTTGGGTATCATTAGTACTGTTGTTGTTATTATTATTATTATTATTACTACCACCCTTTTACAGAAGTGAAAACAGGCTCAGAAAGGCTGAAGGACTTGTCCAAGATCAAATTATATGCAACAAATAAAGCCAGCATTATAACCCAGGTATTCTGCCCCATAGGTACCACTGTCCACTGTACCACCACTGCCTTATATAAATTAGCTGTCTCCTTGGGACGTACCCACTGAGATTTTCCCAGACCAATTTTAAGGAGGAGAAACTTGTCATCAACCTTGAATAAAGGTTGTGATCTCTTTTCACAATTTGTTCTTTCTCTGGGAGGCAGAAAATGTGAGTGGTTCATTCATTTCAAGGACCTGGATCTCTTGCCCTTGAACTCTAACACTGAAGCCACCCTATGATGTGGTGACTGAGGTGACAGGATCCTCAGTGAGAACTTATCCTTCAGACAATGACTGTGACTTCATGTTCAAACCAGGAGTTTCCATTTTCCTCTATGCCTCAGCCAGCCCAGCTTTGACCTAAGGTCTGACTTCTTCATTTTCAGATCATCATGATCAGCACCAAAAACAAGTTGCAACTGTCCTGTCCTTTGAGTTTTATTTAATTACAAAGGATATTATTAGTATTGAGGAAAGGCACTAATTTTATGGTGCTTCATTAAAGTTATATACCTAGAAACATCTAATGAACAGGGCATGTCCAAAAAGCCATGAGAAAATTACATTTTTGCAACTTGGAATATATTTCCCCATAGGGAAATTGTATTGTGCTTTTTAAAGGCATGACTAAACGAAGAAATAAATGGTCCCAGGTCAGCATACTAAAGTCTGCTAGGCTTGTTTTTAACCCATAATATACCTAAAGTATAATGTTAATATTAGGATTTCAGATACATTTGGTTCTGAGCACTAAATATTGTTTTTATAGGAAGACTCATTCCCTGAGTGGGAACATCTCTGATGCCTAAACAAAATAAGGAAAGTCAAGAGCCCAGACATTTAGCCTTTTGTGTTTTCGTTGTTGCTGTTATTGTTTAGCCTTTTGTGTTTTAATACACGTCAACTCATTCCATTTTCAGGACAGCCCTTTGAGGAAAGTATTAAAGAAACCAAGTCTCAAAATGGTTAGTAATATTCAGTATGCATTAATAATATTCTCAAGGACAGGTAACTAACAAGTGACAGAGCCAGAATTTAAATCCAGATTTATCTCAGCCTACTCTTTCTTCTAGGTTTAGGCACCACTCTAGATTTATAGTCCAAATATTCTGAACTGAGGACGACTTGTGCCTACTGGGGTGCAATAAGGGGTGGGACGAATGAAGGCTGGTCTAGAGCCTAGTCTAGAGCAGGGAATCTCAAACTTGACCGTACATCAGAATCACCTAGAAGGCTTGTTAACCAAGATTTTCTGGGCCCCATCCACTCATGTGTTTCTAATTCAGTAGGTCTGAGTGGGGCCTGAAATTTCACATTTCAGACAAGCTCTCAGGTAAGGCTGATGCTGCCGGTCCAGGGACCAAACTTTGAGAAATCATTAAGTCTTCTCTAATAAGTCATCTCAACAAATAGCCAATCCCTGAAGCAATGACCTTCATAGCTAGCAACAAGGGATGAAATTCACCTAACTCTTGAAGGTCTATAATTATGATTAGTACACAAAGGGAGCTAGCAGGTGAATTCGCTGCCCTGGAGAAACAATACGGAAAAGAAGCAAATGTTCTCAACAAGGTCCCTCTCCACACATAAATTTCATTTTCTCCAAAGAAAAAAAGAAGCAAACAATACAGAAAATCAACAGAACATTTAGTTTTGAAAACAGAAGCAATAAGAAGAAAGGGCAAGGTGGAAACAGTATCCAGAGTCCTGAATGGGACAGAGGAATAGGTCAGCTTCCACCTCCTGCTCTGTTACTACTGACACTACAGGCCCTGTGAAATGAACACTCGTGAAAGCTGGGCACTTCAAATCCACACCCATATCCTGGGTGCCTCTGCTAAAGCAATCCAACAGCTGTGCACACAGCTGGAGCTGACTTAAAGAGCTCCTAGGAAGGCTCACCCTACGGCTAAAGGTCATGTAAAGACGTTTTGGAGAGATAATAAACAACATCACACACACACACACACACACACACACACACACACACACACACACACACAC